>NC_137620.1:34992997-35164656 GCF_963280865.1 Gymnoscopelus braueri | reverse complement strand
CGAGATTGACCACAGAGGAGAGGTTTTCACAGAGAGGGGAAAGACAGAAAGAGAAAGGAGGGGGGGGGGTGGGGGAGACAGCAAGTAAACACCAGAAAAAACAAGAGAAAGAATTCAGGGAAACAAAAGGCAAGTCGAGCAAAATGGGAGATGAAGTCGTCTCTGGGAGTGTGTGTGACCTCGGCGGGCCGCTTGACGGAGCGGAGCTAAACGTAGCAGACGAGGGCCGACTGCTGTGGAGATGACAGCACACAGGCAAACGGCAGAGTGTTCTTTTAACACTGACGTGTGAGGGTCCATTTTGACATTTTCGGAGTGAAAGAACTCTCTGGACTTTGCTGTGCTTGTACAGAGGAGAGGAGACAGCATGAGAGAAGCCTTCTGGCCTGTCCGTGAAATCTGCCTCTCTCTCTCTGTGTGTGTGTGTGTGTGTGTGTGTGTGTGTGTGTGTGTGTGTGTGTGTGTGTGTGTGTGTGTGTGTGTGTGTGTGTGTGTTGTGTGTGTGTGTGTGTGTGGTGTGTGCGTGCGTGCGTGCGTGCGTGCGTGCGTGCGTGCGTGCGTGCGTGCGTGCGTGGCGGTGCGTGCGTGCGTGCGTGCGTGCGTGCGTGCGTGCGTGCGTGCGTGCGTGCGTTGCGTGCGTGCGTGCGTGCGTGCGTGCGTTGCGTGCGAGGGAGGAGAGAAAGCAAGGGGAAAGTAAGAGTTCAGACGAGACTTTGATGTGGTGGAAAAGAGACACTGAGATTGTGTGGAGAAAATTGTGTGAGTTCTGTGAAGTCTCGGAGCAAGCAAGTGCCTCTCCATCTCTCTCTCTCTCTCTCTCTGGCTGGGAGCGATACAGACACCATGCAAACACGTTTGTGTATGTGTTTGGTTTGTGTGTTCATATCAAAGGAAGTGGCCATCTTTTCCTTAACATCAATACACTTGTCCAGCGGCGTTCAGCTGGATACCTGACTGCTTCTTACAAAGACGGCTAACAACACTTCATTTGAGCATACAGTAAATGCGAACACGTCTCGTGACACACTTCCAAGTTTAAGTCAGTAAAGCCTATTTTGGGCTGTCATTATAGGTGATAATTTATAGGTGAAATATTCAAACAGCGAAAATAGCTGATCTACAATCTCGCAATTTTAGCTATTCGTTGTACAACAAAGTATATAGGTCCCAAGTGGTTTACCACATGAACCCTAGCGTCCCTATTCTGGGGGGGGACATTTGGTTAAAATCTAGGCTCGCAACATGCCGCAACATACCGCAATGTGGAGCAAAGCATCGCAATGGGGCATGTTGTGAGCTTGTACATAAGCTAACGAGGGGGACCAAGTATAGACCCCTGGGGGACGTCGGTTAACTAAGTATATATGGCACTAGGTGTCACATGGGCGGACCACCTCAGAAACGTAGACCTCTACGGGGACCTACTACGGGTCACAGACAAGGTCAGAGAGAGAGAAGGATGAGGCTGGCTGGGCACTGCGCCAGGCACCCGGAACTGGTGGCAAGCAAACCGACACGGTGTGGGAGCCATCACCAGGCACAGCCGGGCCGGGAAAGAGGCGCACCACCGCCTACGTAGATACACTGCGGCGCGACAGCGGAGCTAACAACACTGCGGCGCTCAAGACCCCCGATGCCAGACAGGGGGGTGTGGAGGGCAGCGATTCAGGAGTCCCAAGTGAGTGTTGGCTAGCCCGCACTCTCACATCGGATCTCATCGCATACAGTTCAAGTGGTTAAGAGAGAGGGAGACAGGTTGGGTTTCTCTGTGCTGCTGTAGTCGTGTTCATTTATTCATGCTGACCTCATTAAATGAACTGACCTTCAACTCTGTCTCATTCCGCATCCGGTCCCCTGTGACTGTGGTCACACTCTGCTCCAGCTGCCCAGCCCTGCCACACACGCGCACACGCACGCAAGAGCACACACACACACACACACACACACACACACACACACACACACACACACACACACACACACACACACACACACACACACACACACACACACACACACACACACACACACACACACACACACACACACACACACACACACACACACACACACAATTAGTTGCATATGTGGTGTATGCATATGTACAAAATCTGTGCCACTGTATGAGCACTGGACCGACATCATTGTTCAACACATGCTTGAATGGTATCTGGACAGAAGACAGGAGAATGCTGCTCACTCAGTGGTGATGAAGATAGAGAATGCCAGAATGGCGATGAAGAGGACAGTGTAAAAACCCAGAACAAAGCCTCAAGACTCTGTCGAGTGGAAACTTGACAGAGTGTCCAAAACAGTTATTTTTCAGGATTCAAATTAAAAACAGTAGCAGATCTACAAGTATGATCAAGTATGACACAAAAAGTTAAAAGTGTGTGTGTGTGTGTGTGTGTGTGTGTGTGTGTGTGTGTGTGTGTGTGTGTGTGTGTGTGTGTGTGTGTGTGTGTGTGTGTGTGTGCGCGTGCGTGTGTGTGTGTGTGTGTGTGCGTGCGTGCGTGCAGTGTAGTGTAGTGTAAAAAATGTGTGTGTGTATGCATGTATGTATTTCTTTTGTGTGTAGGACACATGCAATTGGATCATGTGGATCTCGGGATCTATAGTGTGTCTCAAATGTGGATCTAAGACTTCATGGGACTAGCCTGTGATGTCAGTCATCTATGACATATATATATGTATGACGAATGACTCCAAATTTGGGCAAGGTTTCAGCCAATCCAAGCTACACTGACATCCATTATCAAATTTTTATTAAATATTCCAATCCATCAAACATGTGAAGAAGAATATTGTGAGGGTACAAATAAGGTACTTATTTGGCCTACTGGCAATGTGCATACAACATTTGGTACTTATCAGTGCAGAGGCTTGTGGGATTAGCTCCGGACGGACTGACGGACACACGGACACACGCACACACGCACGCACACACGCATGCACGCATGCACACGCACACACACACACAACTTTATAGACGACTCCAGCAGAGCCACACCGTAAAAAGTAAATCAAGTGCCATGTCATAACTTTTGGTGTGATTTGGCACTACTGCACAGTACGCAAATAAAACTGACTTGGCAAACAATGTTGCATAATATATTGTGTATGCATATTATGCACGTACAGTACATATATCAGACACCTACTGTATGTTACACACATTATGCACATGCATACAGCATACACATGTGCATATGTACAGTAGACATGTGGGCTTGAATTCTTGAATATACCCACATGCATCATATATATGCATACGAATGCATAACGCACACAGTATGTAGTATATAAGTATATAATGCATGCTCATCTCACATTTATGTACAGTCTCTCTCTCCCTCACTCTACCCAAACTGATTCTGTCACACACACACACCCACCCACCCACACACCCACACACACACACACACACACACACACACACACACACACACACACACACACACACACACACACACACACACACACACACACACAGAGCCCGGCTCCCACAGCGCTCACATTACTGAGACATGTGAGACACATAAACACACACCCTGCCTCCATATAAAATTCACACTGAGCAGATAGAATCACAGTGGCCCAAAATAAGTGTGTGTGCGTGCACGTGTGTGTGTGTGTGTGTGTGTGCGTGCAAGTGTGCGTGCAAGCCTGCATCCGTGAGAGCTAGGCTGTGTGTCTGTCTGTCTGTAGAATCTGTCTGTCCTTCTGCGCGTTTCGTTCACACTGTCACACAATCACCTCTGCCTCAGGCTCCAATACTCACCTCCTCCTGAGAGAGAGAGAGAGAGAGAGAGAGAGAGAGAGAGAGAGAGAGAGAGAGAGAGAGAGAGGGGGGGAGTGGAGAGAGAGAAGGAGGGAAGATGAAGTAAAGAAAAACAAAATGGACAGAGCAAGATAAAGACGGAAAGGGATTTGAGAGAGAGAGAGATTCAGTTAGATGGAGAGAGATAAACATAGACGAGAGAGAGAGAGAGAGAGAGAGAGAGAGAGAGAGGTGTGGCTGGGCATATCTAGTATAGAATGTACAATATCAACCTGCTGATGTTGCATTAGGAAACACTTTTGTCCTCGACACCTAATCTCCGCCTCAGACCCTGAGCCCGCTGGTCCCCTCGCCTCCCCCTCAGCCTCCAGCCTCCCCCCTGGCTGTCAGCGGCTGCCTGAACCTCCCCTGGAGGGGAGCGGAGGAGACAAGATGGAGGCACACAGGGAGGCATGGGAAGGTGGGGAGGTGGGGATGAGGGGGGTGGGGGGGTGTTGGAAAAAGAAGGGGAGACAAGGATGCACGGTGGCTAGGAAAGGATAAAAGGGAAGGATGTGGGTGTTAAGGATGAAGGGAGGCGGAGAGGGATACAGGGACGGAAAGGAAGTCAGAGGAAGCGAGTGGGGGGTTCAAACCACATGGCAGAGGGAGGGCGGTGGATACAGGATGGATGGATGGATGGATGGATGGATGGATGGAGGGAGCAGACTGTTAGCGTGCTAGGTAATCCACGGGGGGTCTACACCCGCGCTTACGCCCCCCCAGAGTGCAATTACACAAGCGATTATTCCGACTGCAGACGCCTTCCCCAAAAACCTCCGAGTGCACATCCAATCTATCAGGTGCTATAGTGCCCCCCCCCTCACCCCATGCTTAATGTACCTCTACAGGCTCAGCCTTTCATCATAACTAGCTATGGAGGATCGCCCCGGGGCTTGGGGGGGGGAGAAGGAGGTGCAGTGGAGGGTGGAGGTGCGTGGTACTCGACAATGGGTCACAGCAGCGCGAGATTGAGTACTTATATTCTAAATAGACGTGCTCTATATGTATGAGGTCGGGCCTCGGCCGTGAGTGAAATGTCAATGCGGCGCGGCGGAGCCATTGTCTGTATCACTAGGACATGTTTGAAGACAGTGATTGGACACCGATTTCAATTTGTAATAATCTGCCTGGCTGCTTTAGATGGAAATCCTGGTCTGTACAGTATGTGTGTGCGCGCGCACACGTTTGCGCGTGTTTGTATGCGAGTACCTGCATCGGTGTCCTTCGAAATTCTGTGTATGTTTTCTTTTGTGTATAATCATGTACAGTATATGTGTATGTACTGCCTATGCGTAGTTGCTAAACTATGTGTATGTACGTATGTATGTATGTATGTATGTATGTAAATGGTAAATAAATGGTTAATGGTGCATTTATATGGCGCTTTTATCCAAAGTGCTTTACATAGATTGTGCATTGCATTCACCCATTCACACACACATTCACACTCCGAGGGCGGAGGAAACCATGCAAGGCACCAACCTGCTCATCGGGAGCAATTAGGGGATCAGTGCCTTGCTCAAAGACACTTCAACGCTAACTCTGGTTGCCATCCGGCCACTCTACCCCTGAGCCACTGCCGCCCATATGTATGTATGTATGTATGTATGTATGTATGTATGTATGTATGTACTGTATGTATGTATGTATGAGAGAGAGAGCATCTGTGTGCTTATACATTTCTTTCTGGTATGAACAGTATACAGATATGCGTGTATATGCATACTCTCATCTATGTATAATATGTATATATGCGTGTGTGTGTGTGTGTGTGTGTGTGTGTGTGTGTGTGTGTGTGTGTGTGTGCGCGCGCGCGCGCCTCCACATCTGGAGTGAATAGAGTGAGATCAGACTGCTAAGTGAAGTGCATGTCCCGCCAGGGTCTCTTTCTCGGCGGTACGCGCTGGTATACGTGTCTCCGCCTCGGTGCCAATTATTTCCACTTCTAATGTAAACCAGAGAACAAGGATGTGTCAATCACCGCCGCGGCCTTTTGGAATGGAAATGGGATGTATTCACAGGCACGCGGGCGGCAGCGGGTTTCTTTTTCCTCAGCAGCTGTGAGAAATGTGATGATGGTGACTGTTGAAATATCACTTGACACACTGCGTCGAGGCTTTTTTGGTTTAGGAAGATGTGCAGCTATCTGAACTTCACAACCCGACCGGTCTCTCTGTAATACCCAGCACGGAGATGTGTGGCATTGTGGGTAAAATTACACTCCGTCAGCCGAAGAATAAAGCGTTCTTTGTCATACATGCACATCAAGGCCGATGGCACGCATTTATATTTAGGTATTTAACCACTTTAAAGCTGTAATCCGTGACTTTCATGTCCTGGCCGGGATTCGAACGTGGGTCCCCGGCGTGGGCGCCGAAAAGTTCTACTGTTGAGCTAGAAGGGAGAGCTCGTTTGGGAAGGCAAGATATTTCCCTTTGAATTTCTTGCATTACCTCTCGTCAACCAGTAGTGGTCCTATACCTGGGCTGGGAGTGGCTCAGGAGGTTGAGCGGCAACTTGGGAATGGTTCCCGGTTCGATCCCCGACTCGCCCGTGTTAGTGTCTACTGTCGAAGTGTCCTTGAGCAAGACACTTAACCCCTAACTGATCCTGCAGGTTGGTGCATGGTTTCCTCTGCTGTCGATGTGTGAATGTGTGAGTGAATGTGTGAATGTAACGCACATTGTGAAGTGCTTTTGGATAAAGGCGCTATGTACTATAAATGCAACAACATTTACAGCCCTACTTTATACTTTGTCGTGCAACGGTGTCACAAAGAAATTGACAATCTACTGTACAAGCTTGTAGATCTGCTATTTTCACCGCAAGACACCGGCGTACAAAGGCCTAGGTTCTTTTTGAGAATTTTAGGCTATAATGACATGCCCAAAATAGGGACACCAGGGTTAATGCGGTTAAGCTGATGCTTGCATTCGAGCCTATTCAGGCTAACAATGTGATGATCATAGGATTCATAAAGCACCGTAGCTGCAGGTTGACTGACATAACTGGAAAATAATATTCAGCTAGCTTGGGTTTGTTTTCCTTCTAAATATAGCACATTAGAACTAAGGCGCAGAACATTGCAGAATGTATGCGTTTCGTTTTATTGCACAGTGAAATCTGAGTGTTAAAAAAAAAGTACTAAGATCTTTGACTTAAGTAAAAGTATCAATGTAGAAATACTCTGTTACAAGTAAAAGTCCGGAATTCAAAATGTACTTGAGTAAAAGTACAAAAGTATTGGTATCAAAATGTATTAAAGTATTAAAGTACCAAAAGTAGAAAGTACGTGTTAAGCAGAATGTCCCATTTCACAATTTTTAAAAAAATAGCAGATCTACAATTTTGAGCTTGTAGATCGGCTGTTTTCAAATGGCCGAAATGTATATAGGGCTGAAGTGGTTAATATAGGTTTTGTAATAATAATCAAAATCTACAAAGTAACTAGTAACTAAAGTTGTCCAATAATTGTAGTGGAGTAAAAATACAATATTTGCCTCTGGGATGTAGTGGAGTAGAAGTAAAAGTACTAAAAATTAGAAATACTCTACTAAAGTAAAAAAAATACCAAAACAAGTACAGTACTTGAGTAAATGTACTTAGTTACTTTACACCACTGGACACACAGCTTTATGTCCAAACTTCAATCCCACATCAATTAGCCGTACCTCTCTCTCTCTCTCTTTTGTTTCAGAGCCTGCTCCTTTCTCTTCTTCTGCCCTTTCCAGGAGGTCTTCCGTCCAAGGCCAGACCTTGTGATGTGTCCCCCCCCCCGCCCTCCCTATCTCCTGCTGCTCTGAGTGGGGTGTGACAGGCATTGGAACGGGCTGCTGGCAGGGGCTTCTGGAGCCCCTGACAGCTGCCTGGAGGACACAACCTTGATCCCAGAAGCTGTTGGGGAGAACACAGACAGACCGGCAAAACACACCGCAGGTTGCAGGATTACAGAGATCACGTTGATTATATGGATAATATTAGATTAATATACGACATTTCATGTTGTTAGGGCAGCCTCTTAACTACTGAACCGTTTGAACCCGGGGCATCCCTATTCTGGAGAGGAGCGTTCGCTGAAAATGGCTGATCTACAAGTTCACCTCGTGTTACAATGTGTTGTGAGCGTGTAGATCAGCTATTTTTGGTGTAGAGGGAAAAGGATCAGACCAGATAAACTCTATATACTTCTTGACTGGGCTCCCCCAGGGGTCTATACTGGGCACCCTAATTTTTCCCCTCACCAAAATCTGCTATTTTGGCTGAATGTTCACCTTTTATCTTATAGTTTTTTTTCATCCAATATTATTGTCATTGTATGTTGTTGTAGCAGCACAGTACTTTGAGGACCTCACAAAATGGCATTTAGCTTATTGTACATGTATGAGTAGTGAAAATTAAACCTCGATTGTATTATGACATATGTCCAGAACGGGGACGCTGGGGTTCATGTGGTGAAAAACAACCCACACAACAGCATACTGTATGCGTGGGGTGTGATAGGGCCATGGTTGGAGCAAACGCTCAGAACATCACGCACAGACTCAAAGCCTCCCTTAGACAAAGGAGAGGCAACCCGCTGACATTTTGAGAAAATGTCAACTGTGACAACCTACTCTGTGCAAGTCGCAGGAAATCTGCTCCCTTTGCACTGCGGCGCTTTTTAAAACGCCATGGGCCTTTAACCACTTTCAACCTGATGTGTCCCTAAATTGGGCACACCCTTAAAAGCTAGCTCACGAGTGCAAGCTTGTAGATCAGCTATTTTCACCAGCTATTTTTCAGTATAAAATAGGGACTCGAGTGGTAAAGAAAAAGTAGCAGCAAAGTGAGAAAAGGCAGCGGAGACTAGACATTTAACAGCCACGGCTAGCAGGAACGCGCCGTCCTATTACTCCGTGGCAATTTTAAACGGGGTCAGACTAGTGAGTGTTTGCTTGAGTGCTTCCTCCGCGGGATTAGAAGATAGCGAAGGCTGATGGCCATTTGAATAATTGTTTTCAAATGCCTTCCTTAACATCAAAATGCCATTACTTGCTATTCTGCACATTAGCTTTGGTGACGAGTGCTAGGGGATGCGCGCTTTGTCCTGTGTGTATATATGTGCGCGCACGGTGTGTAATGGCTGGCACTTATGCACGGCCATGCAGAATCACTCAAGACGGAGCATAAGTGGAAGCGTGGAGACAAACACTTCACATAGATAGGCTAATTAACTACAAGAGGGAGGGATACATTGAAACTACCTCGGGACGTAGGTAATAGCCTCACTGTGGGAAGAGTGAGGTTTAGTGTGTGTTGTGTCCGACAGACAGTGGTGCTTGTCTGTGTGCATCAGTGGTTGTGTGAGAGAGAGTGGAAGTAGAGTGCATATGAGTCAGATAGAAAAAAAACAGGAGCAACTTAAATGCATGTGCAGGACATGGTGGACCCATGTTTTATCTACGGGTGCAATGTTATACTTGGTCGTACAATTGTGTCGTGCAAAAATACTGAAATTAACCAATCTACAAGTTCCACCACCCATCATGATGCGCTGTGAGCTTGAGCTTGTAGATCAGCACTACAGTAGGCTATTCGCTAATTTTGAACATGTTTGAAAATTGGCAGGTTGTGTTTAACTGTTGCAGCACTATTGGACTGCAGTGCTACTGTATGTCTTTAGAAAAGTTAGAATTGTACCACCAAAATCAATTATTTTATTCAGATAGATTGTTTTATTATTGATTACATCGATTACTTTGATTAAGTGATTATTGAGATGGATTTAATCAATAATAAAAATCTACTTTATCTTTATATATACAAAATGTGTAAAAGTGGGGGTGGGGGGAAGGGCGTGCTTCGATTATATGACGAATCGAAAAAGGAATCAATAGAATAATCTTCAAGAAAATATTCGAGAGTTGCAGACCAAATATTATAGCCCTAAAAAATATACTTGGACAGGCTCAGATCCTCTCCAAGCACCGCATGCTGTCAGAGCTGCTCCTCTAGCCTCAACCTAAGGCTGTCTAACACTCAAAACTCAAACACAAACACCACACACCATCACCCTCCACCATCAACCGCCAAATCTCCCCGAGCCGCCAGAACAAGGCCCTTTCCCTTCACACTCCAAATCACTGCCGCTATTACAGAGGAAAGACAAGCCATCAAAAAAAAGCGGCAATCATCGCACAGCTGGATTAGCACACAGACAGCACACTTCTTGCACTTTCTTTCTGTACACACTCGCCTCAACCTCTTTCTGCGCGCCGTCTCTCCCACCCCTACTCTTCTCTCCTAGGGGTACTTGTCTCGTTCCGAGATGGTCGCTAAGCAACTTGCACAACACAACAGAAGCAGCTCTCCAAGCTCGGCGGTGCCCCTGCGGTTTAAAGACAATCAAATGCATGAGTGTGTGCGTTCATATGGAAGTGTATGTGAAAGGTGAAAGCTATGAATAATTTCCATCTCATAAATGGGAGCTAATAGTGCTCAGGGCTTTTTAAGAGTAGCCCCTCGGCTCATGAAATAATCCTGAAATCATCACTGGATTATTACGGGTCATCAAAATCTGATTTGCAGCGAGAAATTAAGGTATGGAGTGGAAACCAGGTAGTCGGTGTGTTATGAGATTAAAAAACAAAACTGAATCAAACTTAACTGTGAATGTCATACACCCGCCTGTCGTACCAAGAGCTGAAGGGTTGTGTCTTTGGAATCAACAAGCCCCAGAGACATTTAGCAAAGCCTCCTGGCAGAAGGTTAAACGTCAAATAAGACAAGTTATCCTGGCATTAGAAATAACACTTTCAGCTCTCTTAGGCAGCATTTTTAAAAGTGCGTAGCAATAGTTGTTATAGGCTGACAGCCCAAATCAGATTTTGGGCCTATCCAGATTATGAGACTGGTTTTATCAAGTATGAACAGCAAAAACACCATGTGGAAACAGATTTTACAACTACAATCATAGGTGGTTTGAAATTGAATAAGATTTGATTAGATTTATTTGTATATTTACCATTTACGGTGAGTGACACCATCGTACCATTACTCACCCATTACTGCACCAATATGTGCGCCCACCCCCGCCCCCCTCCTCCTCCCCCAATGTGCAGCATTGAGAGCCATGACGTCACAACATTTGGAGCGACGCCCACTGCACTCCGTTTGGTTGGGGAAAGGTTGACGCCCACTTCCTATGCCAGGAATGTGAACAGCTTGGTCCAGGCTCTTATTTTTTAGCAAAACGCGAAGGAAAATAAAAGCCTGGAGATCGAGGCTATTACCACAGCAACCAATGCAGATAGGTCGGACCACTTGGAAATAAATAACAGTCAGCGTGAACGGTCAGTCCCAAAGATCAGATTTGAGAAACAAATCGGATTTGCCTGCAGTCTGACAAAGCCTTAGTGTCAGGAACTGAAGGCCTTAACATTCTAGATCTTTACATAATACAGTAGATACAAGGCTTTGAGTGGGGTTGGCTGATCACCTGTGTGCTCATTCTACAGCACACTAATCCCTGTTAGCATATAACTGTTGTACTAATTAACACACTGCAACATAAGCATTCACCCAGATATAAACTGTAATTCAAATTTGATCATCTATAGACTAATATGCTAGATACACAAGCACACGCATTTAAAAATGAAAACACTTCACAGGTGGTCGAGGTTCAATCTATCAATTCTTCATGGCTTTACAAAAATATACATTTGATGGATGGATGTGCAGAGTGACGCAACACTTTGGCACACACATAATAGTTACAAAAACAGAGTTAAAAACAAGAGGTCCTATTCATCAGTTTACAGAAATTAAGCATGATAACAAATGGCAGGTAAACTACTGTATAGCAAGTAGGACTCTTGGGAGCAGCCTTACAGCCACAAAAGGATCAACAAAAACAGTCCCACACAGCAGCCAGTTAGGCCAGTAGCAGGTCCACACTAAAGGTTCAGGCTCAATTCACTTTCAATTCAGCTAATGACAAATTCTCATTTCTACACATTCAATGGGTAAAAAAAAAAAAACATTAAAGTCATACTGTGTAGCATTTATTTTAGTAGTCTTTTTGGTGACATCTCTGGTCTGTCTATGGTCAAGAACTGCGATTCCCAGAATTCAGTTAGAAACAAAACCATGGAATTACCAAAATTAGCACTGTCGGAACAATGTTGAAAGAAACGTAATGTATTAACCTTGACACCTAAAAAAAATAAAATTCCAGTACATTACCGGCACCATTTGGGCATTTGTTTCTGGGGCAGGTATCCGCAACTAAATACAGTGTTTACAGAAGTTGCAAAAAAACAAAAACTGAATGGTTACGGTGAAAAATATACCAGTGGGAGATAAAATATCAAAAATAACTTGTGTAATTTAAAAAGTCACACAGTATGACTTTAAAAAAAGACAAACAAAATGTTTTTAAAACATTCTGACATACCTGAAAGTTAAGGCAAATTAACCACTGAATTAATAGTGAAAGCAATTTGAGCCTCGTCTGTGGAACACTCTACCCGACCACACAGACTGTCAATGTTTTTAAAAAAGGACTAAAAACCTTCCTTTTTAACAATACATTTGTTCAGCTGTACTGGCTATATGACTTTGTGTGAATTTAATTTTTACTTTATCTTTTTTACAGTCGTTTTACAGCTGGGGTTTTATGTTGTTTTTATGCAATGTTATTACTCTGTAGCACTTTATAATGCACGTTACATTTGAAACAAACATCTCAAATAAAATGTATTAATATTAAGCATTATTTATTATTGAGCCCGACCCTGCTCCAGGGACTGTTTGTGTTTCTCTGTGGGTCTCTGGTCTCAACCTGAGTGGAGGTGGTCGTCATTCAAGGAAATGTCAAACTCCCTGCTATTAAAACATTAACCATCGTCTTGGCATAATAGGTTCACATATGGAGTTTAGTCACCAACATGGCAACGATACTAGAGGCACAAATGACTGAAGCCTTCAGATAAAGATAAAGCCTTATCCCAATCTCATCCAGGGAATAGCAATGATTAAAACAAATAACCATTCTATCAACTAACTCAGTGGTTCTCAAACCTTTTCATTTAAAGGACACCCAGAACTCAGAGTTACAGACCTGTATAAGGGTCCATTTGGAACCCTGAGGGTCCCTGGACCACACTTTGAGAACCAATGAACTAACTTAACCACTTGAACCCTAACGTCTCTATTCTGGACATGTCGTAGTAGGTGAACATTCAGCAAAAAAAGCAGTGGGCCAAGGATTGAGCCCTGGGGGGACCCCGGTCAATATAGAGTGCTCTATACACCACACCCCCTGGGTCACAGAAGTATTTTCTCCCCATTCAAAATCCCATAGACTTTTTAAACATCAAGAAATGTGTTCCAAAAATGTAAAAACATAACTCCAGCTATTTTACTCTATTTGGATAAGAAGCATCAACTGACAGTGAAAAGGTACTCATTTATTCAAAAGGGTAGAAAAATAAAAGGGCCGCCTACAAATCAACTAGAATTCTCAGGTGTAAAAAACGACTACACCTCCCATTACATATATGTGTGTTCGCTACCGGCACACGTGATCAGCGTCACATCATGTTGCATTGGAATCTTTCTTTCTGTAGGAGAGTAGCTTTGTCAGTTCTCAGAACAAACTAAATAACCCCACATACATACCGATAACAAATGTCCCGAAACCTCAGGAAAGTTACCGATTGAGCGTGCTTCAGTGGGGACAGTGAATCACATGATTTCTTGCTACTCTACGCCCGGGTATTACCGCAGAATTAACCCTTTAAGACCTGGAACGCATCTGTGACTTCTTTGGCTATTCAAAAATAGCAGATATACAAGCTCATAGCGCGGCACCGAGTGCCGCGCTATGAGCTTGTAGATCTGCTATTTTTGAAAAATCGTGATATTTCTTTTTTACTTAGGATATTGAAAAAAAAAAGAAATCGCCTCAGGTCTTAATGGGTTAATAATGTTTTTTCCAAATACAGACGGTATTAAATATAACTAAATATCATAAACGACACAGAGCCACCTCCCTGACAGAGTCGGCTGGATTTTTTTAAAACACAGTTCTTATATGTCAATGGAATTTTTTATGGGGAAAACCACAAGGGGCCGTGGGTGGGTTTGACCTCAGGACTTACGGTACTCTAGTCTACAGGGTTTAAGTGGTTAAAGTTATACTGCTGTATGGCTTCACAGCTTCAGATTGTAAAAAAAGGAGCCATGGGGTCATGTATCATACATCTACACTCCCAATAATAACCTCTACACAACCTCCAAAGAACAAAACAAAATCAAAAACAGGCTTGTAAAAAGTTCTTTATCTGAAGGTTTCTATTTCCCTGGATCCTAAAAGAAGCCTTTACTCGGCCATCATCACCTGTGATATGCAGTGAGCCGTGTCATCGTTCCTATATTCTCAAAGCACACATCATCATCACGCGGCTTGTTAGCTGGGTTTGGTTCCGTTACGGTTGGACGGGGACGGGGGGGGGGGGGGGGGTCAGAGGTCTTCTAGGCCTCCCCTGCTGGCGTGCCGTCCTCCTCCTCCACCTCCTCCTCCTCCTCCTTCCGCACCTCCGCTGCGTCAGGGCCGAGTGGACCGGCCCACCACAGGCTGAGCGCGTTGTCCTGCCTGCTGACCCCCGGTGGAGAAGACGTCACCGCCACTTCACCGCCCGCCTCGCCGTCAGAGGAGGCCGAGTCGCCGTCGCTGTCGCCGGGCTCTGGGAACTGCCGCTGGCCGCTGGACGTCGCCAGCAACGGCATGAAAGGATGGATACTGGGGGGGAAGAGAGAGAGAGAGAGAGAGAGAGAGGGGGACTATTAACTCTTTAAGACCGGGAAAAGCATCATTTGTGTCAATTTAACACATTGCCTGCCAAAAACGTTTATACACGTTTTTGGCAAAAAAAACTATATTCTTTACCAAAAAAAAAATCTAAAATTATAATTTTTTGGGGGGGTTTTCCGTTAGTCACAAATAACCAGGAGATAACATTTTCCAAAAAGTTTCTGCTCCATTTTCCAAAAAGTTGCTGCTCCATTCACTTCAATGTTAAAAAATAATAAACGGACAAAAAAAATAAAAAAAAATACGGACAAGTACTAGCTTAGAAAAAACTGACTGTCAGTCTGTGAGGGTAAAAAAAAAAACTCTGGCAGTTTAAGAGTTAAGATTTCTTTGGCTATTTTTTAAGAATCTTGAAAATGTGTGCAAATCTTTGAATATGTATTTTCTAAAGTGAACATTTGTAAAATATTTAGTTCCAGGGACCTCCCAGAAGCAAAGATTTGAGTTACAAATGTCGCGCTATGAGCTTGTAGATTTGCCATTTTTGAATAGCCAAAGAAATCTAAAATGACAGAGATGCGTTCCCGGATCGAACGGGTTAACAGAGAGAGAATGGACGGCGAAACGAGGCATAAATGAATAAGAGATAAACGCCCCGTGTGGAAAACATTAAAGAGCAGCTGCAGGCTACAAACCGAGACGGCTGATACATTTGCCCAGGCTGTAGTGAAAGATATCAATGTTTAAAACTCTGACATATGGGACTGGCAAGGATCCACAGATTGCTGTGTTCTCCCGTCTCTTCATGCCAGATGGGGGGGAATGAGGCAGCAATCACACTTTAACTACAAACAGACGTACATACATACATATATATATATATATATAGCTTGCCTGGTGTTGCTGGGGTTATTTGGCTGACAAACGTGTCGTGAAGAGACATGCCAATCTCCCTTACCCTACAATCAGAGTGTTGTTGAGATTCTGGTGCCCAGCATTGGCTGGGTAATTGTTAGGTCTGAAAGTAGAGTCTCGAGTAGACAGTTGGAGACCCCGAAGTCGATGGAGATTGTTTGATTTGAGCAGTCTATTTTGTTTTTGCCTGTTCATTTCTTTCCAAAGCGTCAAGTTAGTTTCACCTATTTGTAAGTTATTCTACCTACTTTCAGTAAACTCCGGTTCCAGTAGACAAAATAAACGTATGTCGAGTTTTGCATAGTTGTAATTTTGAAACTCTATTGAAGCCGTCTTGACGCTGGTCGGAAAATAAACAAAAGAACGGACATGGATTAAACACGTTAAAGTTTTTACGATATGAAAACCTACACAATGTAATCCGTGTGGAAGTGCATGCTCTTTTGACCTCCGTAGTAGTAGGCAAGTTGTTTTTTATCTCATGCTGGCTACAGTAACTTGGTACAACATAACTCTCTACTACACACAATCTGCAATCACTCTAACGCATTGTCATCAATTAAAACGAGCAGTCTGCCGCCATATGTAGTCGTCTTTACGGATTTATCGATTTTAAATGCTCAAAAGACTTTCATATGACTACGTTAACGTGGTCCAAATCAGCACTGAAACGCTTGGAACTGTACTATTTTGTCAGATTATATTATATAAAGTCTTATCGACCTTTACATATAAATAAAACAGTCAAAGTAAAATCCTGAATCTGTTTCGGCCAATAAAGTCAGGCACAGCAATAGTAATAGTGTAGGTGAAATAAGACTCTCTCCCTCCCTCTCTCTCTCTCCCTTCTGAGCAGCCATCAGCTGGTTGAAGCTGATGGCTTCAACCATGCAGGATTAATAAAGGTCTACCTTTAAACACAGGAGCCGACTGATCTGAATTCTAATCTTTAGCGTCAATACCTGATGCCATTGGAGCAGTCTCTGTGGGCCTGGAACTGAAGCTGGGGTTGCAGTAGCATCTCGCCGCTGTCGGTGGGCGCCGTCTGGGTGTCCCACACGGACACCACCCCCTCCGTGTCCCCGCTCAGCAGGTACCGGCCTGACCTGCGCGCACATAACACAAAAGGACAGTGTCCATGTCAAGGACCCTCAAATTAATTATGTAACTTGCCCATGGACCCCCCATCTGAAAATATTTTGTGCCAGGGACCCCCCATACAAGATTTGTGTTAAAATGTGTGAGCTCGTCTCTCTGGTCATGTATGAATGTGAGCTAGGTCGCCGTTTCTCAACATCGGGTTTGGGGGATCACAGGGGGTTAAAATGGACCCCTATGGGTCAGTAACTCTGAGAATGTACAAATGGAACCAAATGGACCTGGGGGGGTCCTTGAAATTGAAGAGGTTGAGAATCACTGAGCTAGGTCAACTAGCTACGGTCAACTTACGGGTCCAGGTCAAAGTAGATGCGCTGGTTGGTGGCCACGTTCCTCCTCAGAGAGAACAGCACTTGGCCCGGCTCCCTCATGTCCCAGCACAGGATCTCTGGGTCCTACACATAACAAAAAAATAATAATAATGAATTGCATTTTTATAGCGCTTTTCTACTCAAGTACTCAAAGCGCTTTACAATGGTTCATTCATTCATACATTGGGAGGTGAAGGGGCCATAGATATATATAAAGGCTAGATGGCTCAAGGGGGCGTCGCAAGCGTAGCTCAACCGCGGCCATCTTGCCACAGTCATTCATAACATTATGTCTATATGGTGCATGTACTTTGAAATAACCATAGCGTGCTCAATTTTCATCCGATTTTCAAACGGTTTGGTGTTTTGTAAACACTAAATATGTAGTTATGATACTGCATACTATAATCATGTTTTTTTTTTAATAAGATTAAGTATGCAGTATCATAACTACATCTTTGGTGTTTACAACACACCAAACCGTTTGAAAATCGGATGAAAATTGAGCACGCTATGGTTATTTCAAACTACATGCACCATAGACATAATGTTATGAATGACTGTGGCAAGATGGCCGCCATGTGGCAACGTCGTACTCCATTGGCCAGCAGCGCGGGTGAGTCATCTAGCCTTTATATATATCTATGGAAGGGGCGAACAGTCAACGCCAGCGTCCTCACTTCCCACATTCACACACCAATGGTGACAAGCTAGCGCCGACGGACTCTTTGGAGGCAATGTAGTGTTCAGGGTCTTGCCCAAGGACACTTCGACATGTGGACAGGAGGAGCCGGGATTCGAACCGCCGACCCACGGATCATTGGACGACCTGCTCTGCACAAGAAACTCTTAGGGAATTTTGTCCAAGGTTAGAATAATGAGGAGGCTAAGTGGTGGTATTCATGTACCCATTCATTTGCCCAGACCTCTGTGTTTTGGCTTGTACGGTGTGCTCACAGCTTGTGGACTTGTAGTTTCTTTCTACCCAACAGATTGTGTGGAGCTTCACATGCTTTGTTGGCCCAGTGCTTAAGTAGACGGGTGGATTTTAATGATGAGTATAAAAGAACATTCAAAGCGTATGGCTGCTCTGATAACATGTCTTCTTATTGGGTGAGATAAAGAGGGGGGGGGCACTCAAGGATGATTACTGTTCTCTTGCAGACAGGGGAGACATGCCAACCTAGCACTTTAATATCAAGATACTCCACTCTAATCTTGGATGTATGGCATAATAGCATATGTAACCCAAATCCCACACAGTATCACCACAAATCAATTTAGTACCGAAAAGGCTTATTAAAGGAGCACTTCACCCACTTTCAACCTTTATCTTCTAATGGGTCCTCGCTAATTCTCATTAATAATAATCATAAAAATTATTAATAATAATACATGGCATTTACATAGCGTTTTTCAAGATGTCCCAAGTCGCTTATAAGATGGCACCATTTCCGTCTACTCACTCTTCGTCTCATTTGTGGTCTGTGGACAGTTCAGAAACCTGCCTACCAATGACATCATCAATGGGGATTCCAAGCTAATAGAAACTACAGCCTCTCTTCCTGGAAAATTAACATGTGAAATAGAAACCATTGTTCTTGCATTCTTTTTTTTTTTTAAGAAAGAAAAGAAAAGAAAAGAGATTTGACATCTTGTTTGAAATGACCAAACCTGTCTACCGATGATGTCACTGGTCCACAGCCCTCCTCTGAGACACAGAGCGGTAGACTAATGACTATTAGTGAGGAGGACCAATTATATGAAGATGGGTTGAAAATGATTGAAAAGCCCCTTAAGTCAAATTAAGACAAACTAAAAAGGGAAAAATTCCAACTCAATAAAAACTAAACTAGTCAATTCCTATATCTAAAATGATTCATGCACTCGTAAAACAAACTAAACTGAAATAAAACACCAAACTGGAAAGCTACACAAAAACTAGAAACTATCAATATTTCAAAACTGTAATAAATGTGGAAGTGAGTGAGTGTGAGTGTTTGTGTGTTTTCTCCAGTCTTCACCTTGCGTCCTCCGGTGTACAGATAGTTTCCGTCCGGGGAGAAGAACAGGTGGGTGAGGCCTCCGTTGTGTCGGGTGGGCAGCAGTGCCAGCAGGGCGCCATCCTCACAGGAGTAGAGGCCAGCGCTGCGGGAGTAGGAGCCACAGGCGTACACCGACATGCAGGGGCTGAAGGCAAAGCAGGAGATGATCCCGTTCTGACCCTCCTGCTTCTTCACTGCAGAGAGGTGGAGAGAGTCTCTGACTTTACGTTCCTGGGCACTCCCATCGAGGAGGACTAGGCCTGCCACAATTATTACATAATCGCTAGCCTGGGATCAATACCATTTTCGGATTTCTGATCCGGTCGGGAGTGGAAATAACTTTACGGCATCAGTCGCGTCATCAGGTGGCCGGAACCAACAGTGCTGGTATCACCCAAAATAATTCTCCATGATCAAGGGCATCACAATAAAACCCTTGATGCGGCGTAGTTTAGCTTATAGGAATAGTTTGTTTGGTATATCCATCTTTTATTCCAACTCGTAGCGACTTGCGAGACTAAACTAGTAGTCATACTCGATTCAGCATTTAAATGGGGATTGGGGAAACTAACAGAGGGAAGCAAAACAAAGCGGCGCTGAAAAAACGGAACCAGCAACCGGAACCTCCGTATTTTTTAAATATATTTTTTCAGTAGGCATGGTCTAGACCGGATCGCACAGGCCAGTTTGGAACGAATACCAGAATTTCCTCCGAGGTGGAAAGTCTTAGCCTGGGGTCCAGTCTGCTTCGCTACGTTCGGCGGATTTCTTTTTCTCACTCGCTATACAGTCTGGAAAGCCTCCTATCTCCGTGCACAGCAAGACTGAAAACGATTTTTGCCATAATCGTCATAATCGTTTCCTTGATGATAAATGTTCATATATTTTCAAAAACTAGCGAAAATAGCTGATCTACAAGTTCACAATGTGTCGCAGTGCGACGCGTTGTGAGCGTGTAGATCGGCTATTTCCACAATTTTTATTGAAAGTATAAAGTTATTAAATATGAGTAATTTGTCACACCAGCCCTGTGCAACTTTTGTTTTACGAAGCCTCAAGGCCAAAACAGAAATGTTTTTATTTTATTTTGTATATGTCCCGATGCCAATTATATGTTGGACAATTAATCGTCACATAAAATGTCATGATCGTGACAGCCCTGAGGAGGACCTGAGATGGAAAACAAATACCACTGCACCTCTGAACAAGGCAACTGAAGAAGCTGCATTTTGCTTAGGAGAAGAACAGAGAATCTCTTCAAACCGCTGTTCCGTCGAGTCAGTGCTGAGCTAGGGCATTTCGCTGTGGTTTGCCAGCTGCACTGTAGCAGAAATAAAAGGGGCTTCAGGGTCTCATAAATACTGCCCCAAAGAAAATCATTGCATGCCCTCTTCCATCTCTCGGGGACATCTACAAGAAAAAGGAGAACCCACAGCCTCCTCAGTGACACATCCCACCCAGGTCACCACCTGTTTGAACCATCAACGCTAAAACAAACGGACTGAAAAACTGTTTCTACCCTAGAGCTGTTATTGCACTAAATGCCGCACAAACCCGAACACACTTGTACATTTATTTATCACACCCGACTTTGTGCAATTTGATAACGGACTGATGTGCAATGTATGTTGTAGTTTTTCCGCTTTTAATCTATATGTTTAAACCCGTTTTTATATCGAACTTCACATTTTGGTTTGTGTCCCTTGTCGTTTTAACGCACCGAGTCCGAGAGCTCCCATCTCAATTTCGTTCCACTTGTGCAATGATAATATAGACTTTATGATTCTGCGTGTACACATGGACTCATGCAACGCGTTGTGTGACCTTGTAGATCCCCATTTTCAGTGTGCGACACCGGCACTTAACTAAGTGTAACTCATGTAGTCATGTTATGACGCAAATAGAAATACAAACTGGTGTCCTATAGATCGGTAATCTTTTTCTTTTTTTTGTGATAAATATCAGATCATGAGTTTTTTGGCATTGTTGGTATTGTTACATCCCTACCGTTTAGCGTTTCTTCTTTCTCTTCTCCCACAATCCATAGTCTTGGCAGTGATGGGATGCAGCATATGTTGCATTTCAGAGCGCGCAGCTCAACTCTTCAAGTCTTAGCCAAACAATGGTACACTTCAAACAAGCCAGTCCAACACCAGTGTCTGCTAAACGATGCTAGACTGAAATAGAGGCATACCTTCTTGCAGTAGCAAAGTTATGGGACAGTCCTCATGAGAATTAAATGCACAGTTTTGAGATATGCCACACACAGAGACTCCATCTGTTACTCATAATGCAATTGACACAGGGAATATACACACAGTAAGTTATGATGGATTCTCCAACATTATCGGAAATTCTCACCGTGCACGATGACTTGTCATCTGGGTTATGATTTCTACGGTTTTATAACAATTTCAAAGGACCATACCAGTGGTATGATATGTGTGCTGAAAATATCTTACATTATTGCCAATCATTTTCCAAAGCATACTACCGTTTGTTAGATTTTGGTGTAATTCCAAGATTTTGCTATCTTTTAACTCAAACGTTCAGGCGATAACAGCATAGTCACCTTAAATCCGCAGCTTCTTCGGCTGATATTTCTGTTGCGTTTAAGAAGTAACTTCAGCTAGACTTTTCAAATCAATCCACACTTTCAGCTACCGTAAAACTCAACGATAACAAAACTTTGACAAAAAGTAACAGGCGTCCTATCTCAAGCAAGTTTCTTCAGGTTTACTTTAAAAACACACTGAAATGATTGGAATCCAATGTCTAGCTTGTAAATAAATAAAAAACTCTGTATGCTTTGGAAAATGGTGGGCAACAGTGTTAATTTTGACAGAAAATTTAGATTTAGTTTTAGTCATCGTCTTTTGAATAAAATTCCATTTAGTTTTAGTCATATTTTAGTCATCTGAAATGTTTTAGTATTTGTCTAGTTTTAGTTGACTAAATCTAAGATTTTAAGCCTTGATGGCGTCATAATGGCTGATTTTACACTTTGTTGCATGCTGGAAATAGCCGATCTACAAGCTCACAACGCGTCGCAGCGACGCGTTGTGAGCTTGTAGATCTGCTATTTTCAGAGCGTAACACCCGAGCGCAACCAAGCATAAAATAACTTGTCTTTTAGTTCTACTGGATCTCTTCTCCACTAGTCACTCCCTACATTTTCTTATTTAGTACACCATAAGTAATAGTCATTTTTGGCTAAACCAGTGTGGTCCTCGGGCTCCAGCTGTCTGACGGGCTCACCTATGGTGGGTCTCTCCTCGCAGTCCCTGCCGGGTCGCTCCGTGTGGAAGACCCTGACCATCTTGTCGAAGCCGCAGTAGAGCTGCGAACCGTCGGGGGAGAAGGCGAGGGAGTGGGCCGCCGTCATCTGGTCCAGGTGGTTGTAGGGCCGGAAGCTGGCTCGCACCTTGCCATAGAAGGCGTCCCAGACGTGCACCGGGGTGTCACGGCTGCTACTGGCTAAGCTGGGTTCAGACGGGGACAGAGGAGCAAAGGAAGGGAGAGAGAGAGAGAGAGAGACAGTGAGAGTGAGAATAGAGACAGGATTTCAAAGCGAGAGCCAATACACGATGTGAAGTGTACGTGTTTATCATCCTTGGATGGCAATTTATGTCACAGCTGGTAGGCATTAAAACGCATTAAATCACACTTGTACACGCACAGTTGCACACACACACACACACACACATCAACAAACAGAAGTGAGGAAACAGTGTGCTGTGTGCAGTGAAGATACCAGGCACAGGACATAATCCGCTGTTTGTTCATAAAATCATCGGCTGGTGCAATAAAGAAAGGTTAAAACCTGTTGTTTCCCACACCTGCACCCTGACGAGCGGGACCGAAACTCATTACAAAGAGGTTGCCGGGATGCCGTTCAGCCCGTAACAGTAACACATTAAGAAAGAAATGCAATTTCCTGGCTCCAAAGCAATTGGCACCTTATCCATCTGGATGCAACCGAGCACCGAGATCAATAAAGCAGCACAACACATATCTGAGCCTTTGCTAGTGTATAGAAAGCATATCTATCAGAACAGCCTCCATTACAGAGAGACAACCCCACAGCTCTCCCTTCATTGATTCAACTCGGGGCCACGAATACGGAGGCATGACTTTTTAGCTCCCAATTGTTTGGCGCTGAACAAACGGCGAAACATCACTGCGGCTCAATTAGACAAAAGAAATTAGCCCCTACCAACGCTGCCCGTGTTCTGTTTGCGGGGCCCTCTGAGCCCCGGCTTTGTTCCAGTGCAGGGAAATGCCCAATTATAATGCTAGACTGCTGCTAGCTTGGAGCCCGGCCCAGAACTCGGCGCAACTTATAGCAGAGCTACAGCGGCGGCCCTTCTTCCCTCTCTGCAGGAGGAAGCAGCAACAAACACATCACTTCTGGCAGATGGAAAGATCCAGCCAGCGAGGGAGAGTGAGGGGAAGAGGGCAAGTGAAAAGGAGAGAATAAAAGGAGCAGAGAGAGAGGGGGCTGTGGAGGATATAGACTTTATTGCACATTTTCCACAAGCCTCACTCACCGCAAGCGATTATCTTAACATACATCTTAGGGCTGTCACGATTATGACATTTTGCATGACGATTAATTGTCACTCAAATAGTTGCGATTAACGATTTAATTGTGTTTCTTGTCGTTGAAAATTACATTTCTGTTTGGCTTTTAGGCATTGAAGTTGCACAAGGCAAATATGACACATAACCTAAATATACAAAGAAATATTTAATAACTCTATACTTAAAAAAAACATTAATGGTGGAAATAGCCAATCTACAAGCTCACAACAAGAT
The DNA here is from genome assembly GCF_963280865.1 of Gymnoscopelus braueri. Classification (NCBI taxonomy): domain Eukaryota; kingdom Metazoa; phylum Chordata; class Actinopteri; order Myctophiformes; family Myctophidae; genus Gymnoscopelus; species Gymnoscopelus braueri. The sequence continues at coordinate 35,140,788 of NC_137620.1, read as the reverse complement.
CTTGTAGATCTGCTATTTCCACTATTTTTTTAAATGTTAGAAAATATGAACCTTTTTCAACATGGAAACTATTATGACAAAATAATTACGATTATCTCAAATAATTGTGATCAGACGATTATGTAATAATTGTGACAGGCCTACATACATCGCAACAGCACCGCCTATTTTACAGACGAGTTTGGCTCCTGGAACTCTCTTCTGGGCCCGTCCAAACACCTGGCTTTGTCCTGAAGGAGACTTGTCTGAAGTGTGGCACTGATCTGATAAGGATGAAGGCCAGGCACACGCTGTCAGCTCCTACTAACATTCTTATCCTTGTTAGAGATGGTGAGGTAGCACTTGGCTTGTTGACACGTTTGTATTAAAATACTATTTTAGGACGGACGTTTTATGAATGCCATTTTGTTTTGTGCCATTTTCTGACCCTAAAAGACCCAAACAGCCGTCCATCAGCCATTTCCAGTGTGCGACACCCGCGCGCTAAACAAGGTATAAATCAGGCATAACCTCAAATTTAACCCCTAACCTCTAAATGTCTAACCCTGAACTTTTCCTAATTGTAAGTCTATCCAAAAACAATTATCATAAAACTACGATTTCTCTTGTGACCAGGAAACTTTTCGTCACCATGTCCATTTCTCAAAATCTACTATACTTGTGAGGACATTTTGGCCTCAGTCGGTAGTATAGTAAAACAAAGACACACACACACAGACACAGACACGTGTAAGGGCCTCTCAAGTGGCTCATCCCATGCATTAATCACCTCCTCCATGTTTACACAACTGTCATGCTAAGGACCTCCAACCCCTGACCCCCCCACCCTCCCTCTCCCTCTCACCCAGGAAGGGGCTGCTTGATGGCGGAGTGGAGCGGTGCCCACGCTGGGCCCTGATCAGAGGGAACGGTGGGAGGCCTGGAAGGGTACGGGAGGTGGGATGATGGGAGCGTGGGGGGCGAGGAGGGGAGAGGGGGGGGGGCGTGCACGCTGCTGGCGGCCAGCCCTTAACTCGTTAGCGGGGCCCGGGCCTTCGTTGCCACAGTAACGACAGCCCGTTCTCCACGGTAACGGGTGTCACTGATGTCGGTCGTGCCTCGGCGCACACGCACAAAAACACAGCCGATGTCATAATCACGCCGTTTTAGAGACACCCGGCAGGATGCTGCCTCTCACACACACACACTCACACACAGCAAGACGGAGCTGGAGAGAGAGAGAGAGAGAGAGAGACAGACAGATGAAAAGAGAAAACCCCCCAAGTCTGGGAATCATAAGGCTCTTAACCCATTAAGACCTGAGGCCAATTCTACATAATTATGTCTTCTAAATCCTAACAGTTTTCTGAAAAACTTATGTTGCTATATCAGTGGTGCTCAAACTATTTCATGTTAACTCATTGAGTGCCATTAACGTGTTTCACGTGTTTTAGCGCTATGGTGCAAAAAAATTGAAACAAAAAATAGAAGAAAAAAAAAAGACATCATTATCCGAAGATTTGCAGCTCCATCCACTCCTTGTTTAACTTATAACTGAAAAAGGCTGTATCTCGCTTCCTAAGCGCTTTTTTTTTTACTTTGAAAAAATTAAAAAATTAAATTAAAAGATTTGCACAAATGTTCACGATTTTCCAAAAACAGCAGATCTACAAGTTCGTAGCGTGGCACGAAGTGACACGCTACGAGCTTGTATATCTGCTATTTTTGAATAGCCAATGTATTAAAAAAATGCTTTTTAGCTAAAAATCTAGACGCTTTCCCGGTTTTAACGGGTTAAGGCGTCCGTCTGGAGTGCTGTTAGTTGGCTGAGTCACTGCTGCAGAGCGCAGCGGGTCTCAAACAGCTCGCTGGGGCGCAACAGACGCAGAGGCAGAAAAGGGCCAACTCTTCACTTATAATGAGAAGACATAACAACACTTTTAAACCGTCTCTGTTCACACACACACACGTTGGCAGACGGCTCCCACATCCAACACGAAAGCTGCACGGATCAAGCACCGACTCACACATAGAGTACACAGCCTCTTCCTCTGTTCTGACGCTCAAAGGCTCAAGTGCACAGGGAACGCGCGGCGACGCAAGCATGCGCTCACACACACAAACACGTAGAGTAGACGAGTCATTTTGGATTCATTATGAATACTAATCTAGAGCCTAAACCCATGCCATATGTTGGCGCCCAATGACGAGCTCAAATTTGGAGAGTCCTAGACCACCTATTACAGATGTTTTGACTGATATTTGATCCAAAAAGTACAACGTTTTCTCAATCACATATTGAACACAGGACTTTTACTTGTACAGTAACGGAGAATTTCTACAATACTATAGCATTTACCATAGTATTTCTACGCTACTTTTACTTACGTCAAAAAAATTTAGTACCTTTTTTTTTTGTACTTTTTCCACCACTGAGTGTTAAAAGAGCGTGACAGTGTGATAAAAGAGCTTGGACTCACAAGCAGGACTCGGGATCCAGGGAGTTCATCTTGGGGTACCAGCAGTAGTCATAGATGGTGTCGCCCTCAGCCATCCTCAACACAGGACTCTGCCACCCAGGAGGAGAGAGGGTGGGAATTGAAGGGATGAAAAGGGCAAACCGTCATTACAACATTTACCTATATAGCGTTGCTGTTGGGTGGAAAGTTAACCTTGTATGTCCAAAACGGTTACTTATCAGAAAATGGGAAAAAGAACCTGTGTTCCAATAGAACCATTATAGTTATCGTTTAGTCACAAGCTCTTGTTTTTTTTTTGGGGGGGGTGGGGTTTATCCCACGATTTTGTAACCCATTTTTCACCCAGTGCCAATTGCCTAAGATTGTAATCCTGGGCGCTACTCTCCCTCTGCCAGCCTGGGGAGAGCCCCAAACTGAGCTCATGCTTCCTTCAATGCACGAGGAGTGAGCAGGCCGCTTCTTATCACCCGACAGGGGGGAGTTTCCCTAGTAGGACGTAGCGCGTGGAAGGAACACGTTATTCCAATCAGTTTCTTTCCCCTCCATCAGGCACCCCGGCTGACCAGGGGGAGGCAGTAGAGACCCCTAGGGTCCCATGGGGATACAGGGAGAACATGGCAATATTCCATGTGTCTGAACGTTTTGCTGAAGATGTGGTGCAGGATACAATTAACAGTTTGTAAGCCTTTAGTGAACTACATTCATGTTTCATCAATTTAGTTTGAAAAAGTGGTATTTCTGCCCCTTTGCAATGCATTAACCAGATTAGTTCACCCCCAAATGACTTTTTATCTATCGATTAGTCACCCCGTGGAGACTTGAATTCATGGATATTTTTGTTTTTGTCGCATTCCTAAGCCAATGATTTGATGACCGGCAGCGGTTCCGGTAGGAGACACAAAGAGTCTCCTTTGTGTCTCCTACTGGAACCGCTGCCTACCGGTTCGCTGGTCATCAAATTATTGGCTTAGGAATGCGACAAAAACAAAAAATATCCATGAATTCAAGTCTCCATGGGGTGACTAATCGATAGATAAAAAGTATTTTTGTCATTATAGTTGACCATTTTCAAGATGTGTCAACTTTCTTCACAATTTCACAAAACGTTTCAAAATTAGCAGACCTACAAGCTCACAACGTGTCAGATACAGGCTATTTTCAAATAGTCAAAGTTTTTTTTAAAAGAACAGGGCGTAAGTGGTAAACTGGTACCGACAGAGACCAAATGTAAACGGGTAATTATTAAAGACGTGACAACGACTCAAACAAATACAATTCATAAAACCTAATTGTGTCAACTTGCAGTCAGCATGCATCAGCATTTTGATATTCAGTGGGTGATAAATGTAGCATCCTTGATAGTGTTTGCTGTATGTTATACGTTATCACAGATGCTATGTACGTTATTTAAAGAGATGCTAGGTTTGATGTCCACCTGTTCTCCTGGTTACTTTGTAGCATTTCATTGTTTTCCTAGCACTCTATTTAATTGACCACTCCACGTGTTATTGGTTGACTACGGTGCACTTTGTAAATCGTTCTGGATAAGAGCATCTGCTAAATGCCTGAATTGTGAATAGTGTGGGATGTCGTCAACAGCAACTTGTCAAATAAATGGTCATAAAGTCAACGGTAGCTCTAAGTGTTTTTTTCGTGTTGATGCTTAATGCTTCAGACACATTAGTGGGTGAGTAAACAGACTCAAAATCTGAAATTAAATTTAAACTGCAATAAACTGCTCAAGTCACCCCATGAAACCCCGGCAGACAGAGACAGCCAACTTGACGTTGCACTGCTCCATCATCGTTATCCAATTTTAAACCATCTTGAAAAGCTGCAAATCAATAATCTGAACCAAATGAATGTGTATACTTTTAAGTACAGCTGAAATAACACATCAATCTCACACAGCGGCCAATGGGAGAAACTATTATTTGCCCGGCTCACCATCTCTGTGAGTAGGTCCCAGTCGTAGCTGTAGAGCTCTGCAGGGATGTTGTACAAACGCAGCACGTTGTCTGCACTGTTGGTCAGGATGCAGGAGCCGTCAGGAGCCCTGAGACAATGGGAAGAGAGGGAGAGAGAGAGAGAGACCACGCATCAATAAATGACAGGCTGCATTCGCTTTCTGGTTTTATGTCATAGCATTAGGGTCAAATGATGTAGTATACTTGACACATCCACAACGGTATACTAGAGCGGGACTCCCTCTTTCTTTGGTGTGTCGCCCAGGTGGTGCCTAAACCCGAACCTTTAACTTCACAAAAACGATGCCTAAAACTAACCTTAACCCCCACAAACACTATGCCTAACCCTACCCTCACAGAAACTGTGCCTAAACCTAACTGCAAAATCACGTCAACCCGGGGCGAAACACCGGGGAAAAGAAAGAGTACGATACTAGAACAGTGGTTCTCAAAATGGGGTCCAGGGGCCCTCAGGCTTCCTTGAGGGGGTTCTAAATGGGACCCTTACAGGTCTTTAACTCTGAGCGTGCACAAATGGAACCAAATGGCCCCGTAAGGGTCCATTTGGTTCCATTTGCGCAATCTCAAGCTTTAAGGGGATTTCTTGAAATTAAGTTTGAGAACCACTGTAGTTGAGTCATACTGTATGAATAACATACAATAACATATACAGGGTTCTCACACATTTTTTCCAATTAATTTACAAAACTTTCCAGAATATTTAACCCAATTTCCAGGCCTATATAACAATCATTCAGCGCAATAATGAGTCTCTCACTCCCATGTGCAATGCCGAAAGACAGGCAGTGTAGCAAACATAAAGCATAGATAGAATGGTATAATTCCATTCAAGATTTCGAACTAACTACGCATCACACTTCAGCACGTTGTGAGCTTGTAGATCTGTTATTTTTGTCACGTACGGTATACGTAAGGCTACAATCACGCAGCCCGTTCTGCGGAAAAACTACTTATATTACATATTTCATGTAATGTTATACATGTTTTGGAAACTGTTTTTATTAACAAAATCAATAGCCAAAAACAATGCATTGCCAAATATTTTTCCAGGACCCTTGATAAATTCAAAACCTTTTCCAGGAATTGGAAAAGTTTTTTTCTAATTTCAAAATAATTCCAGTAATTTCATGACCGTGGGGACCCTGCATATAGTAACATTGGTCACTAATTTGTTTATGCGCAGACATGTGGGTGCCTATCAGATGTTATGACCATGCATACTTCATGCATGACTGCACATGGACACGGTTTGAGGAGAGGTTGTGTGAGGCAATCCATCTCTACCCACATCTTTATAAGTTGTTGTTAAAAGCCTATAAAGGCAACCCAATGTACTGTGCAACTCCTTCTCTGGCTGGCCTGATCAGGCTGAGGGATGTTCAATCAATCCACTGGACTGTTTTTAGTTTGTTTATACTCTCTAAAAAATGTCTTTCATGTCTATAATCACTTAGATGCCTATTATGATGGCTCTTTCTTCTTTGCCGTTTCTGATGATGAGAGCTGCTGCTGTTCCCTTAGGGAAAAATAAAGTTAGTCTATCTACCCTAAATTCTTGGAAAGACATCGGTTACCGTCAGAAGATATGAAAATGTGTGCAGGCAGCATGGATAGTGGAAGTATCTGTGAGGCAAGTTTGTCTCGCCTGTGCTTGTGCAAATTGTGGTATATAAGCATAACTATGTGCACGAACGCTGTCTGCAGACCCTCATGGCTACACAGACGCAGCAAGTATAATCAGGCCTTAAAATCAGTATAGTCAGGAAGAAAACGCAGGGAACAGTTGTGCTTAATAATTCAACAAAACGTTTACACAGTTGAATGAAGCGAAACAGATGGAGCATGGCACAAACACCACCATGTTTAGGGATTTTCCCGAGGGACACATGGCTAAGAAATGGCCAGTTGCCTTTGGATTAACCACCTTAGGTGACATTTTGAAAAAAAAACACTTTCAAAAATAGCCAATCTACAAGCTCACAACGCATCGAAAGCCATTGTTCGCTTATAGATCAGATATTTTCGTTATTCATTGTACGATGAAGTACAGTACATAGTGATCATCACCAAATGACACGTTTATGTTAAACTTTAAGTGGTTACCATTTGCAGCCCCTGAGGTAATTCTCTGGGAGGTTGGAGTACTCAGCCCACGAACCAGTCAGCATCTGTGGGCTCTGGCTGAAATCCAGTCCCAGCCTGCAGAACAGACAGAGGGGGAAGAAAAGGACTCCGTCATGAAGTATGAAGTAATCAAAATCAACTCATCTTCAGGTGTATTTGATAAGAACAATAATCCTCTGGATTTTTGGCTCCAACTCACTAAGACCCGCCATAAAATCTGCAGAAAATAAATCTCACTTCCCCACATACGTTTGGTTAACTCCATCTCGGTTACAGAGGATAAAGGTATTACCGACTTATTCCTTCACTTACTGCTGGCCTTGCTCTGGAATGTCAGCTGATTGGTTACTCTCCTGGCCCTCCGGGGGGTCCTTCTCCTCTCCTCCATCTGGAGAAGCATCATGGTCACCGCCATGACCGCCATGGCCGCCATCTCCGTTCAGATGTGACTGTAGTTCACCTCCTCCACTTGAAACACCATCTGTCACCACACCGCTACATGCCTCCTCAGCTACGATATTTGAAACATCATCATCAATTTATTATATTGCCTTTCATACATGCATTGTACAGTTGTTCCAGGCGATTGACGGCACTGAAGATTTACGATATAAAACTGCATAAAAAGCGACAAAACGTGAGCAAATAAATAGGTACAAGCAGGTAGCTAAGGATTGGAAAAGTAAAACTGAACGAGGAATGGACAAAACAACAGCAAGTCAAGCCATGTTTAAGTATTTGCCTATCACATAAATTCATGATTTGTGAATCATCAGGTGTTGACGTGACAGACAGCCAAGACCAATTCAAATGCCCACGTCAAGTTAGAGCCTGCACCACACCTTGAGCTAATGGAGCTCTGTCTCCCAGCAGCAGTCCGGCCTGCCCTGGTGCCGACGCCTCCGCACCCAGCCCCTCTTCGCTCAGCCTGGGCCGCTTGACGGACGGAGAGGCTCCTTCCTCCAGCTCCAAGTTCTCGCCCTCGGGTGACACTGTTCCGGTGACATTGTGCTCTGCCTCTGCATCCTTTCCTAAGCCTACCTCACCTTCACCAACCTGTCTTAAGCCTGCTAGACCTCCACTATACTGCTCTAAGCCTGCTAGACCTCCACCACCCTGCCCTAAGCCTACTTCTCCTCCACCACCCTGCCCTAAGCCTACTTCTCCTTCACCACCCCGTCTTAAGCCTGCTAGACCTCCACCTCCTTGCCCTAAGCCTACTTCTCCATCACCACCCTGTCTTAAGCCTGCTAGACCTTCACCTCCCTGGGGTAAGCCTTCCTCACCTCCACCACCCTGCCCTAAGCCTGCTACACCTCCACCACCCTTCCCTAAGCCGCCTGCGAAACCTCCACCCTCTTGCCCTAAGCCTACTTCACCTCCACTTTCACCATCCTGTCCTAAGCCTGTTTCACTTCCACTTCCACCACTCATCCCCGCTGTATCTGACATCTCTGCCTGCCTCTCTCTCTGTCCTCGCCTCACTTCCCCCAAGTATTGGATTTTGGCCGCGAGTTCTTCCTGGTCGTCTGTCAGACGTGAGTGAGATAGGTGCTACTGGGGTAGTGCTTCTTCTTCTTGCAGGGTGGGTGTTTGAGTCTGCTGGAGGACGGGGACATCACAGCACACACTGACTGGCCTGAGAAGAGCAGAGGCAGACGTTGTTCAGAGACGTTCATCACAAGCAAATAACCATTTTCAACCCGTCTTCCCTTTTTGTCACTAATTTTTGTCTTTTATATTTTCAATAATTGAATGTTTACTTTTTCCCACCACTGCCTGTGGGCCAGCTATGTGTAAAGACTTTGATTGAATACTTTATTTTGAAAGACAGAAGGAAGGAAAAAGCACATGGAAGTACAGTTTACAATACAAGGTCCTCTAAAATAGCCTAAAATGGATCGCCCATAAAAGCCAACGGCTTGTTTCAAATGAGATCCCCACTTACACAAATCATGGTGACATTAAAAAACAGTCAGATATACACTACTATGCAGAATATCATACAAATAGCTTGAAAGGTCAAGGTATTAACAATAAACAGTTCGGGGGGGGGGGGTTAGGTTAAGACTTTGACAGGGGGCAGCCTCCTGGATGTATTCTTTTAGGGCAGTTTTGCACTCCTTCACTACTTTTGGTAGGGCATTCCACATTTTTGTTGCATAGCATGAGAACGAGTTCAATCCCTTAATTGTTTGTGCCAAATCTGGGTTGGACATGATCAGTGGTGCTGCCTCTGCTGTTTGTGTTGTGATTGTGGACCTCATTTACGTTTCTGAAATACTTTGACAGATACATGGGTATCCCAATATTGTGGTTGTGTTGTTGTTGTGACTTGCAACAGTGTAGCTTAAATACCCCATTAAAAGTTGTGTAACTATACCAAATTGAGTATGACGTCTTTATTAAATTGTACATGTACTGTCAACATATGAGGGGGGAAAAATCTCATGTGTTGTTGTCCAGAAGAATCCTATAAACAGGAACCTTAAGTAACAAAACAACCCAATAATGCTAGGCTATAGCAACCTGCTGCTAAACCAACCTGTCTGTGTTGTTGTGGTTAATGGCCTCTGCTTCTGTCTCAGAAACAACGTGTGTGTGGGTTTCCGTTAGCCGAGGGGTCCGGGTTTTTAGACCCAAACCTCTTTGGAAACCGCCTTCAAAAAGGGATAAAGTAGTTGAATTGTGTGTGTCTTCACCAACTCATTATGACAAAGTTGTAAACAATCGTGGCGGCGGCGGCCATGCTTTTCTCTAAGATGTTATCGCGAGAGTTCTTCTTCTTCTACTTATCTCTATGGGTCTGTTGCCAGATTTTGTGACAGAAATAAGCAAGCAGCCAGGTCTGGGAAAACGAGCCCAAAAGAAGCAACTATAGGGCAGTGTGGTTCTTGTGGTTTTCATGTCAAGGACCCCCAAAATGATATGTATTTGGCTGAAAAATATTTTTTGCCAGTGCAGCACTTCGCACTATGAGCTTGCTTGTATTATATCTGCTATTTTTTTATTTTAAGTATAAGTATAAAATAAATATGGTTAAAATTATTGTGACGCTATATTAACTAATTTTGCTGGGGACCCTGTGCTCCCTCAATGATCCCTGGGGCTCCCCGGACCCCACTTTGAGAACCAATGACATGGCACAGGACACTTGTCTTGAGGCCATTATGAGCACTTCAAAACCTATATACTGTATTGAAAATAGCCGATCTACTTGTGAGCTTGTACATTGGCTATTTTCTAAAAATCTTGAAATAGAATGTGGAATATTTGGACAACACAAATCTGGTACAGGGCTCCCTACAAAACATTTTCAGATGGGGGGTTAGGGGACAAATATATATTATATATAGGCCTATATATGACATGAAAATATTTGAACTACTGCTTAAAATACAAAATGGTGAAGCAAGCCCAAATAAGCAACTACACTTTAAAAAACAACCATTGTTTACAAGTAACGTCACAGAAAAATAAGCCCAAAGTCGCTTATAATAAGCTGAGATGGCAACACTGCTTCTAATACTACTTTTGATTGCGGTTGGCGTCCAGCATTGTTGCATTACTGCCATCTTCTGTTCAGCTCGGAGCACTGTATTAATTAAATTAGCCTGGCATGGCCAGACTAATATATTTTTCACAGAACCAGACAACCTTTACAAATGTTTTATTGAAAATACAGTCACCATGGTCAAGGTACACGTTGTCATATAAAAGACAAACACACAAGCAAACTTTAAAAAAAAAAAGAGAGAGAAAAGAAAAATATGCTTCTATGGCCCACAGGCAGTGTGCATAGTTTGTCAGTAATCAGTTGTGGTTCACATGATTAGACAGATTAGACAGACACACTGACGGCTAACCTCTTGCAGAGCCACACCGTAAGAAATTGGAAGCGTCTCAATTGCTGCAAACCATTTTTTAAAGCTTATTCACAATACAGAGTCAAAACAGTACATGGGGAGGGAATAGAGGCACAAGGAACAAACAAAAGTCTCTATCAAAGAAACAGCAGGAATGCCCTTTGCAGCTTGTTTTTCGACTAATCATTTTCAGTGTTCCTCGTGCCTTTAAGCTACTGTTTTTACTCAGCACCGTCGAGGAGCTCTAATAATTGGCATGGTCGCCAATGCAATTTCCGGGGGGGTTACCAGGCTAGTTGAGATGGCCATATCTTGTGTTTACTAGGGTTGGGTATTGTTTGAGTTTTATCCTGTGGCAAACCAGCACTTCTTGTGCCGTGCCTAAACAGTGCCAGAAGCGATACTTTTCAATGCAAAAAATAAAGCACTAAATTACATTCAATTAATGGCTTTTATTGCCAAGGCAAATTTGAACTTAACATGTTACAGTATATTAACTGTATATTAACAGTTTGAAGTATACTTGAATAAGTTCATAGTATAACTTCTGAGGCAGCAGTCTCCAGCTTCAAACTTCAGCAATTCTTTTGCAGAAATAAGACCATATTTGCGTTCTCTGGCAAAATGCGACACCTCTCCTGACTAGTTTCATGTCCTGTACGCGAGAAAACCCTCTCCGATGGTGTTGACGAGGCCTGTACACACAGATATGCATTTGAAAGTGCAGACAATATAGGGAGACTGTCCCTCTTCAACCACCACCAGGCCACAGGGTCTTGTCCTGATGGGATTGACGGCAGACTTCTGTAGATCTGGATCTCTTTCCGGACCCGCTCAGCGACAGACAGGTCACTGATTTTAGTCGTCGTAGCCTTCAGAAGCTCTTTGTCCTCATCCTCGAACAGCTCCTCTAGGGCTGATTTATTGACATGCTTGTAGTGAGATGAAGGCTGAAAAATACATAAAAGTAGTGTTTAGACAAACTTGCAAAATAATCATTTTTACATATTCCATGACTATGAACTTACATATTCCTCTACGTCGTCCTCTTCCCAGTCATGTGATCCTTCTGATTCTTCTACCTCCATTGGAGGTATTAAGTTCAGAGGTTGAAGGCCCTCCATTGGAAGCTGTAGACAAAAGAAATGTGCATGAAGAAAGAAGAAATGAAACATGACGACACACAAGGGAAACAAGGATGAGCATAAAATACCTGCTCAAAACTTTCTTCAGCAACTGCTGTGTTCTCCAACCTGTCCCAAGCATCATCAGCATCAACATCACTCAGTTTCCTTTTGAAGCGAGGGTCCATCAAAGTGGCCTCCTGGAGGAAGTTCTGGATGTCTTCATCCTATAATGAAAACATTCGAAAATATTTAGAGTCTATTGTCTAAGGACTTGTTCAGACTGGCAGCCCAAATCCAGATTGGTTTTATGCAGTCTGAACAAGGCTAAGGCGATGTGGTTTTGATTTGATCTGAAAACCTGAAAATTTGAGTTGTGTTTATTTTTGTTGTTGTCGTTTTTGCAGTTCAGATCAGATAAAAAAAAATATATGATTCAAATTTGGATAGGCCAGTGCCAGTGTGAACATAACCTAACAGTGATATTTATGTGGTTTTCCTTATTTCTTGCACAGGCTCTCAATGAAAAATACCTGGTATCGTTTTGCCAGATCTGCCCAGACCTTCTCTTTCACAGCCCTGGTAAATGGAGTGTCCTCTTCAGCCACCGTGAAATGCACCTCCAGTTTATTCAGGATGGGGAGAATTTGGCCACATGTGGGGGACTGCTCACTGGACACACAGACTGTCAGGGTGTACAGCAACTTCATGATGCGAAGAAACTCCTCTGCTTTGTGGAAGTCGTCATCTGTGAACCTTTCTAGTCTGGGGAAACAAAGATGATTGATTGACTGAGATTTGTAAAAGGTACAGGCAGTACAATGGGTTAACAACACACCAAAAGGATGACACAAAAAAGCCAAAGGCTTGTTTCCATTGTGGTCCATTGAACATTCAACACTCAAACATCTTATCTGGACAAAATAACAGTGCGACAAAAAACAACTACACAAAAACATAGAAAAAACATAAACACTTCATGAAGACTATATGAAGATAATGATAAACAAACAAAAAACTATTATTGTCACTCAATGATTGTCTAACAATTGATCTTCTTGTCCATCACCTGGCTTCCTCCATTGGCTTTCTGAGTCTTCGGTCAAGTGAGGCAGCCTGGATGGCTGGGTACTGCTCCAAAAACCTCTCCACCATCAGGAAAAGGGAGTCCCACCGCGTTCTGACATCCAGAATCATGTCGTGTTCTGGCAGATCTGAAACAGAAATACACATTTTGAATTGCAATCTACATTTGCTGAACATCTAAATTACTATTGTCATTGCTGAAGAAGTTTGAAACCAACAACGTTGAATCTACACTTCTTACTGAGAGCTTGCTGCTTCTCCATGAGGACAGTTTTGGCCACGGCGGACCTCTTCAGCCACACCACAACAGATCGGACTCTGGCACACCACTTTGTGACGACGCTGATGCTGTTGACCTTCATTGCCGCCAGGTTTAAGGTATGGGCGAAGCAGCCCAACTTCAAGAACTTGAGATTCTTCAGAGCAACATCCATATTGCTGGCATTGTCTACAGTGGCAGCTACAACTTTAGTGTTTATCTGGAATTCCTCCAAAATGCTCTTTATCTCCTCTGCAACCAACAGACCTGTCTTTGACTCATAAACAGCTTTGGTGTCTAGCGCCTTCTGTTTAAGGTGGCCCTGACTGATGTAGTGCACAGTAAGTGTAACATAGTGGTCCTGTGCCACACTGGACCACCCATCACATGTAATAGCAGCGTTCTTCACTTGTGCCAACTCCTGAACAACACTGTGTTTCTCAGCTGAGTACCAAGCAGGAATAAGTGTATTGGATAGATCATCCCTGGACGGGGGTCGGTAGCCAGGATTGAGGGCAGTGATCATCTCTCTGTATTAAATAAATATGAGGATATGTATTAGTCTTAGAGGCACAAAATGTAAACAAATAGTTGTTACAATTAACTTCTTTTTTTTTTACCTGAACCATGGAGATTCCACAATGGAAAAAGAGTGCAGTTCCTTGATCACAAACTTAGTCACAGCCTTGTTTAATTCCTCCATCTTCTCTTTGGTCAGATTGGCTTTTTTTGCCAAGGTGAATGGAGGCACAGTCGCTGACACTTTTGTAACTGAAGAGTCAAAAATATAAACATACATAATGTTAAATCTTTACAATTCATGTGCTAAATGTGTAGTACTTATGCTTAACGAGGGAGCATTTGGCTGTGAAGGTACTGCTGCACAGTTCACAACAAAACATTTGCTTCTCACTTGATTTACTGTCTGCTGAGGTGGAACAGACGTCCATGGAGTTTGGATGGAGGTCCATTGAGGTGGGAGGGAGGGCCGAGGTCTGCGGGACAGGGTACCTTAAATAACAGCACAAATATAGTTAAGATGAAGACCACATTATCAAAATGATAATTTCTGTGTTCTGATTAATATGGTGTTTTTCTTTACATCAATAGTCAATAGAGTGTGTACTTCTGTTTCAGTAGAGACCCATTAGCAAGGGGATTTATCTTTTTATTTTTAAGCAGGGAATACGTGCTGAGATCACAAGATCTTTCACAGGGGGGACACTGCACAATACAAAGTCGAAATGTGACCAGATTGGTTTAGGATCAAATTAAAAAGGACAAGGACATTTGGTAATGCTTTAAGTGAAGAGTCTGTCATAACGCCAACCAAAATATCAACTGAAATCCACTATGCCAGTGGTGTCAGAGGATTTTTCTTTTCTGTCATGGTTGACAGATTGATCCAAAGTAGCATCAGAGGCTAATATAAGCTTTCATGACATGTTGCTCTGATATTTGTCAGGCTTACTGACACCATCATGACGGATACTTCTATGTGTATGTCAGTTGACATAACTGTTATGACAATACTATAATATAATAAGTCGGTGTTATGTTATTATGACGGCATTATGATGGACTCTTTAAGTAAAGCATTGCAGAGCCCAAAATATAGATGACTACAGTACAAGCCAAACAAGCAAATCTTAGGCTGGGGCAACGCTACACCAGTGGTTCTAAAAGTGGTGTCTGAGAAGCCCTAGGGGTCCATGGGGGTCCCTAACATTATTAGTAATAATACATCAAAATCAAGTTTAACCACTTTAACACTGTTTTATTCAAAAATAGCCGATCTACAAGCATTGTGAGCTTGTAGATCTGCTTCTTTTTTTTTATACATGAAAAGGTTTCAGAACCACTGCGCTAGACTGTGCCAAGTTTGAGACAATATGGATCACACCAACCATTCAGTAACCAACAGGGAGGGAGACGCAGCAGCACCAACTAGAAGGGCAGGAGTAGCAGCAACAACCAGGTCTGAAGGAGTAGCAGCTTCAATTGGGAGTAAAGGAGCATCAGCATTACCTGGGACAGAAGCCAGATTAAATATAATAGTTTACATAGTAATTATAGTAATACAGTAGTTCGCTCATTGTTGAGGAAGGAGACACGATATCCAAAAGATATGGAATTCAAATAATTCCAAGGCACTCCTACAAGGAATATAGACATGCCATGATCCCAAGTCAGAAACGAGATACTGACCAAGGGAGAATAACAACACCAATGAACGCGCTTAAGTTCTAGAGTATTGTCTTTGGGAACAGAGTGTACAGTTTAGTGCAAACACTTAAACCATATGTTATACTTCGCCTATTCAAAAAAGCCAATCTAAAAGCTAACAACGTGTCACATCGTGGCGTGTTGCAAGATTCTAGAGCTGCTATACAAAAATGTATGAATAATTTAGAACATTCTTTTCCCTATTTTGGCACAAACATTCACCGAAAATAACTGATCTAGAAGCTACATCAGCTATTTTCGGCCAATGTCCCCCCCAGAATAGGGATGCTAGAGAAAAGAAACAGAGAATAAAAACTCACAAATTCTAAGCCTTATAAGGAAATTATATTTACTCTTCAATTTCAAGATGTATTCATATGCCCTGGTCATCGAATCCAGCAATATCGTCATCCGGTGATCTTCAGAAGCCAGATAGGTGACCACTTCTGCGATCCAATTGACCGGTGCATTCTTAGTCGGTTGGTTCCTCCCTATGAGTAGAATGGGCATGTAGCCTAACGCTTCCAGCTTACCAACCTGCAATGAACAGATAGAAAACATCAACATTAGCATCATATGTCTATTTAAAGCAGTGGTTCTTAAAGTAGTGGTTCTTAAAGTGGGGTCCAGAGACCTCCTCTGATGAATTACATCGCTGTTGACAGAATTATTTGTCATAGAAAACATAGTAGCATTGTTACTTACAGCAATACGTGCCTGGTCAACAACTCGGGAGACATTTCGATTTTTCATGACGGCTTTCCCCCATTCACCCTGCATCACTTTGGCCTCCCTCTCTTTCATTTTGCGTCTTACAGTGAGACCCGCATAGCATTTGCTACAAGTCTTTCTGTTAGCTTGATTGGGTTCCTTGCAGAGGGGGCAAGGTCTAAATTTGGGTCTGGTCATTTTGGACTGGTCGGAGAACCCTGGAAACCAAACACAGAGAGGGACAACATACAAGAATATTGGGTGGAATGGATCATCTATGGATCATCACAAAACAAAATCAAAAAGGTTACGTTGGCACAACTTAAGCTTATATTTCAAAAAAGTTATAAAATAAAAATCACTTCACATGACAAAAGAAAATGCTACAAAGGGATATCAGTGTTTAACATAATGACTTGCTAAGATTTCAATAATGACATCAAGCTTAAACCGGGATCAAAGCAAATGTGAAGATTTTAAAAGGATTGATTATTTTTTTTTAAGATTGTAATAATATCATTGATAATATTAATTATATGAGCAAATATATAAAGACATAATGCCGTACATACCAACAGTCTCAGGAGCAACAATCTCCCCACAGTTTGTGTTAGAAGCAAGGCAGGCAGGATCAGGCCTACAGCTCTGACCAGCTGTAATGGAAAAACAACATCGAATAAAAAATTGCAACAGAATCAAATCAGAAACAATCATCATGGTCACATCCCATTGAAAGTAAGATGGGTGAAATTCTTAATTGTGCATGCTCTATGCTCATCATTCATTGTGCAGTTAAAAGATAGGTAAAATAATTAGAATATAAAAGAAATGAGGGGAGGAGACACATAATGTGCATGATATGTGACTAACACATGATTGCACTATGAGCAAACTCAGTACATCACCCCAGAATAGAGATGCTAGGACTCAAGTAGGGCTGGGCAATTAACCGAAAATATATTGAAACAGACATATTGAACCAATAACCGACTTAAACTTGCTCAAATCGAGAAGCAAGCATTCTGTTTCTTAAATAATGTATATATCTTTAATTTCTTAACGAATCAACATGAAAAAAGTTCTAATAGATTTTTTTCAAATCAACTTAATAGATTAGTCACGTTGTGCGTTGTGAGCTTGTAGATCGGCTATTTTCACTATTATGTTCATTAATCATAATCGAGGCAAACTTTTGAAATAATCGTGATATTGATTTGAAGTCATACTAAGTGTATCGCCCAGCCCTAAGCTCAAGCATTAAACAAGCTGGATTAAAAGACAATACTGACCACGCTTGGAAAGATTCCTGACTGAACGTGGCCGCTGATACACTATGTCGCCTTCACTGTTTCTCTTTCTCCACCTCACTCTTGGATCGGGTGTCTTCACAATCACTGGCTTCACTGCTTTTTTCTGTTTTGCCTCCAGCGTACCCAGCAGGTCATCAAAGCTCCTCTCAAACGTCTCAAGACCTGAATCACTCATAATGCTTGCTAACGAGTGACATACTGATTCACGCAACTAAAACAGAAACGGAGAGACAAAACAGATAACAAGCTAATAGAGATAGACACAGGGACAGACAAACAAACTAGGTAGACGTGGCACTTAAAAGTGCCTTTGGTTTGGTTGAGAAAGTGAAGAAGATGGTGAGAGGTATCGTGGGAATCGGGGGACCTGTTGAGAAGGGAAAAAAATAGTAAATACTCCTTTGCATGTGTGTGTATGAATGATAAGCCTAACAGAGAGGGACAACATGCCAGAAAAGGGGCGATCAAGCCCCAAGCCTCCCCTGTCTGCATTTTGTGAAGAGTCCTCTAAGCTTAACACCAAAAAGGACCCCACACCCACTCCCCCCCCCCTTCATTGTTCAATGTATATATACGTTCATTGCTACTAGTGTTGATTATGTCTTGTTTATTATTGTATATTATTGTATGTCTTTAAATGTCTTAATGAATTGAACACACAGGACTACAATGGAAATAAGGACCCCAGGGCATTTTGTGTTATCCTTTTAACAATCTTTGTAAACCGTACCTCTGTATAATCTGCAAACTGTTAATAAAGTATTCAATCAATCAATCCCCCACCCCCAGCTAGCTATCCTGCCTGCATGCACACAATAGGGACACCACCAGGTTGAAAGTGGTTAATTTCACTAGCCAGAAGGTAATCCAATGACAGAACATACTGTATAAAGGTGGTTACACACCGGCGAATATGCGAATATACGCAAAATTCGGACTCGTTCCGAATAATTAAAAGACGCGAAACTGGTGTGGAAGCTTGCATTGACTTTGTAAGGTTTAAAAAAAAAACGTATTATTCACATGAAAAAAATCGCCCCGGTGTGTAAGGACCTTGGCACCAAATCGTTTCAATGGGGGTCCTTGACATGAACATGTTTGGGAGAAAAAACACTGGCTAAAGCCAAAAGGGGGCTAAACGTTTTTAAATTTGATTACCGGAGGAAAGATGCTTCATGGGGTGTGTAATTGATAGAAAATAAGTAATTTTTTGGGTGAACTACTCCATTAAGTTAGAAAGGAAGCCATTTGAGTGTTTAAAACTAATGAAGGATTATGACAAACTTCAACAGGGGGTCCGTGACCCCTAGGGGGTCCGCGGAGGTACTGCAGGGGGTCCGCAAAATTGTTGTTTGATTAAACAAATTTTTGTTTTTTGTTTTTACTTTATTTTTTTCCCAAAATGTCAAATTGTCTTTAAACATAACATGAATCCATAGCAAACAGATAAATGGAGGCACAATGCACAATAACATGGTATGTTTATACATATTTTGTAGAGATTTTTTATTTTGCACACCTACTGGGGCAGGTGCGTAGGAGCAGGCAATATAAAACACAATTGTATACATAAATATATACAATATATGTGGTAGCCCCCCCCTACCCTACGAGGTAGGGGGTCCCTGCTCCATCTCCCCATCAGTTTGGGGGTCCCTGGCCTGAAAAGGTTGAAGACCCCTGAACTAAAGGATGAGACAGTGACCATGTTGTTACATACACTGTTTTGACTTGTTAGTAAGTCAACATGTTGTTACACACACTCTAACGTCAGACCAGTGAGAGCAGCATTGATGATCAAGTTATGCAGTAAAAAAAACAGTGGTGTAAAGTAACTAAGAACATGTACTCAAGTACTGTACTTAAGTACAATTTTGAGGTATTTTTTACTTCACTGGAGTGTTTCCAATTTTCAGTACTTTTACTTCTACTTCACTACATCTCAGAGGCAAATATTATATTTGTACTCCACTACAATTATTTGAAATCAGTTACTTAGTAGATTTTGATTATTATTACAAAACATACATTATAGCCACTTCATCCCTGTATACATTTCGGCCATTTGAAAATAGCAGAGTAGATCTGCTATTTTTAAGATTTGTATACATTTGAACATAAGGAGTACTTTCTACATTTGGTACTTTTACTTTAATTTCTACAATGCATACTTTCACTCAAGTAAACAAATGTGGGTACTTTTTCCACCACTGCATTTTACAACATTCACTAGTATCCACCACACTGACACTGCTACCCTGGCACTGAGAATGTAACAATGCTGGTCATCGTTGCTCGCTGTACAGTCGTCTACTCTAGATTTATGATAGTTTAATGCTGCCAGTACTTACTGTACTTACACAGAGACACAGAGCCAGAGACCAAACCAAAACACAACAGCAACAATCAAAGCTCATCCTCGATCCGTCGCATGATGTGACATCACTTCCGTTTTGAGCGATTTGTGCAGCGTTGCCACGTCTGCTTATAAAATATAAGCGACATGGGTTTGTTTTTCTGTAAAGTCGGTTGTATATATTGGTAGTTGCGGGGGCGAGTTGTGTTTTTTTTTTGGGTGGGGTGGGGTGTGGGGGGCTTGTTTTTAAAGTGTAGTTGCGTATTTGGGCTTTCTTCTTAAAGCTTGTTTAAACCAGTGGTTCTGTATATAGGGATAAAGTGGTTCAACCATAGAGTTAAAAATAACTGATTTTGTTGAAAGTTAGTAACTCATTTTGCTGGGGACCCCTTGTTTGTGTGATCATGCGGTCTAGTCGCCTGTTTTCGTAGACCTGTACGCTTGTTTCTCTCACAAAATCTAGCAAGCTGAACATAGACCCAACCAAAGACCTGAGACCAGTATGTACAAAGTTGTGACGTGTCACAGCTTGGCTCTATAGGCCGTGACAAACATTAGGGAGGAGACCAGGGTGAAGAGGTATAAAGTAAATACATATTTATTGAACAAGACCTAATGACAATGAACTAAGGAGGTATGAACAGAACATGGTAAGAACATATGAGGTGTGGAGTCAGTAATCAGTAGTGTAGATGTGGATGTGTGAAGTATGGTGTAGTGCGAGGTGTGTGGATGGAAAGGAAGAACATAATCATAATAATACGGGCATGGAGAATAGGGGTTGGAGCTGGTGGAGACAGGTCTGCTTCTCTCAAGCTTCTCTTAGGGACTGGCCAGGGTGGGGTTTTTATAGCCTCCTGGAGGCACCGGGCCCAGGTGCTCTCCAATGAGCAATCAGCCCCACCCTGCTCCCCTATAGGGCAAGAGTTAGTGCAAAGCATCACACCCAGAACCACCCAGACTAATATATACAGACTAACCACACAGACGGCACATGACGTCATCATCAAACAGCGTCAACTGATGTAGGGCAAAACGTCGGCTTGTAAACTTTTCGGCTGAATCAGCCAATCAGCTCAGGACTGTCAGGACTGTCCAATCACAGCGCTTCTTTTTTGTCTGTGTGACGTATGCCATTGAGCCTTTAAAAGCTTGTAGATGGCAAATGTAGTCAATTTAAAAGTTCACTTTGAACTACCTGTCCTACTCTTAACTCTCCTACTCTACCTGCATCAGGATTGATATAGCCTATTGAATAGCAGTGATATTTCTGACATAAGTGCCCATGAATACAGAGTAGTGATATATATATTTCTGACACTGTGTTTAAGTTACAGGAGTGATATAGCTTAGTGAAATACAGTGACATTTTCCAACATAGTGAAGTTACACGAAAGGAGAAGAGTTTATATAATAGTAATATTAGTATTCACCTGAACATGGGAGAAGTTAGCTTTTACATGGATACAAGCAAACATACTGGTCCAGTCAGTGCTCATAATATTCACCTGGTGAAGAAGAAGCCAATCAGGTGCCAGGGTGTGGTGATTGAAACCAAGGACGCTGGCGGGTATATCGAGAGGGCTGACGTGGTTAAGATGATCTTCTTTCACTATAGCGATTTCAAGGGTGATCAGACTTTGCAGGTGGGAGATGATGTGGAGTTCACCATCGAAAACAGACATGGTGGTGATGAGGTGGCCACCGATGTGAGGCTTCTCCCCCAGGGAACAGTAGTCCTCGAGGACGTCAGTATCGAGCAGTTTGAAGGCACAGTCACCAAGGTCATCCCCAAAGTTGCCACCAAGAACCAGAACAACACACTACCAGGCCGCATCACTGCCATGATTGGCTTTACCAACAAGGAGCTGCAGTTCGGACCAAATGACACAAGTTCCAAGGCGACCCTCCTGGCAGGAGATCACGTCCAGTTCAACATCGCCATCGACCGCAGAGACAAGCTGGAGAGAGCCACCAGCATAGAGATCCTCCCTGACACCTTCAGTTTCACCAATGAGATACGTGAAATGGGTGTGATCGCCGCTCTGCTCGAAGGCTTCGGCTTCATCATGTGCGTGGATCGGGATGCCAGGATGTTCTTTCACTTCAGCCAGGTCCTGGACGACAGCCAGCTGAAAGTCTCGGACGAAGTGGAGTTCACAGTCGTACCGGACACGATGTCCGCTCAGAAGGACCATGCAGTGCGCATCAAGAAGCTGCCTAAGGGCACTGTGTCCTTCCAGACGCACTCAGAGCAGCGTTTTGCGGGCATAGTGGAGAAAGAAGTGGTGGCAGCCTCGACCAAGAAGCTCCAACCAAGGACGCGCAAGGGAAAGGAGAAGGAAGTGGAGGAGGGAGTGATTGCCTATGAAGACGACGGAGTGAAGCTGACCGTGCCCTACCATGCTAAGGATCTAGTGGGATCCTGTCATCCACAAGTTGGAGATACGGTGGAGTTCTCCATCAGCGAAGAGAAGAGGACCGGACAACAGAGTGCCGTCTCCATCAAAGTCCTCGACCAACGGTCGGTCAACGATGACAGCAAGAAGCTGCTGGGATTCGTTGCTACACTGAAGGAAAAATACGGCTTCATCGAGATGGCCAATCACGACCAAGGGATTTTCTTCCATTACACTGAGGTGTGCGGAGACTTGGAGAGCATAAAGCTTGGTGATATGGTGGAGTACATCCTGTCCAAGGGAAAAGGGAACAAAGTGAGTGCTGAGAAAGTTACCAAAGTGGAAGCAGTGAAGAATGATGGAGTCATGGAGGACATCAGCGCCGCAGTGATTTTAGGAAAAGTGGTCCGTCCTCTGCGTGGCGTGGACGCCTCCCAGACAGAGTACCAAGGACTTATTGAGGTTATAGAAGAAGGTGAAACTAAAGACCAGAGTTTCCCTTTTGGAATCATGGGCATGGCAAACAAATCTGATTGTCTGCAGAAGGGAGAGTTAGTGAAGTTCCAGCTGTGTACCGTGCCTCAGACTGGACAGAAGATGGCATGTAGTGTGGTGCCACATCGTAGAGCCCTGGTGGAGTCTGTCAAAGACCAGTTTGGTTTCATCACATATGAAGTCGGCGATAGCAAGAACTTGTTTTTCCATTTCAAAGAGGTGCAAGATGGCCTGGAACTGCAGGCCGGGGATGAGGTGGAGTTCTCAGTGGTCCTCAATCAACGCACAGGAAGATGTAGTGCGTCCAACGTATGCAGAGTCAGTGAAGGGCCTAAGCCGGTGGAGACCCCGCGTCCCGATCGACTGGTGAATCGACTCAAGATCATCACTCCAGACGATGCTAGTGCCCCCCGCCTTGTCATTGTGAGGCAGCCCCGTGGTCCTGACAACTCAAAGGGTTTCAATATGGAGCGCAAGACTTGTCAACCCGGTGTCATTGACTGAGCAATACAGAGCTCACCTCATCTAAAGAAGGTGGAGCTAGATTGTGAAAACGTCATCCTGAAGAAAAAGACAACAACTTGCTTGTACACTCGCAAACTCACACACAAAACCTAGCACATGCGTAGATGCGTGTAACTCATGTCCCTGTCTACATCTGCAAAGGGAACCTTCATCCTTCCATAGTTCTCAGCCTCTTTCTCCTGTAGCCTGATCAATAGTATACATGGGGAAGGAACTCTTCTGAGTGTGCGTGCATGGTTGATGCAGGTATTCGTTTTTTAAAGGGCTTCCCTATCTCTTGATTTCTGCTTTGTCTGGAAGTCTGCACCTTCAACTGGTCCTTTTGTCCTGGGGTGGGGTCAAGTTATATAGAAGAGAGCTTTCGTTTATCTGTTTGTGCCTGTGTCCCACCGACACAGACTGTAAACCAATCAGCACCAAATTTCATTTTGCGATTTCACACCGTCCTCCAATCCACCCATCAGTCTTGTCAATATGACATCAGAGATTCACAGAGAAGCCACACTGTTATTGGACCCGGTCTTGTTTTCTTGGTTATGTACAGAATGGTCTGTGAGTGTATCTGGGGCTAATCTCGCAACGCTCCCCTTTTTTCACAAATGTTTTATATTTTAAATATATATTTTACTTTATAATTTTATAATGGAAGTCAACGGTGGTGGGATCAGGCTGAAACCTTGCCCACATATAGTATAGGGGTTCTAGATAGATATCTATCCGAGATCCACATGGAAGCCACAGTCATTTTTTTTTGCTCTGTGTGTGTGATATTGGCACGTATTTTGCCCACACAAACATGCGCGCACCATTGTCATTTTCTACATTACTCAAGGAAACTTAAAAGCACTACTGTATGTGCCTTTCTACAAAAACATATAATAAAACGAAGTGAAGTTCCCTCCATAAGGAGGATCATATTTCTCATAATTATTGAGAAACTGAAGCCTTTTCTCTGCTAATGTGCGTGTGTCAAATAAGGCTACTTTTGCCAACGTGTGGAGCCCTTCCTTACATGACTTATTCACAATGATCCGTTAAGTACATTTTACCCAGGTGCAGAATTCCTTACACAATCTTATACTGTACATGTACCTAGCAGTTCTATTATACGTTTTTTTTTTTGTGGTTATTTTCCCCCATTGAAAAACTTGATCCGATAATAATGTATGTGAATAAGATAAAGTAAGAATAAGGTGACGTAGGTGAGACTTTGACTTCAATAAATTAACCACTTAAACGGTTTAAGTGGTTAATTTATTGACTTAAAGTCAAAGTCTCACCTACGTCACCTTATTCTTACTTTATCTTATTCACATAATCTTATCCAGCATCCGTATTATTACGGATGCTGGGGCCCATTGTGGGAAGGCTTGTGGATTGTGGGAAGGCTTTCACAGTAAATAGCCGATCGACAATTTTCTGCGAAAGCTTTCCCAACAATAAACAAAACTCTGGGTTACCCATATGGGGTTTAAGTGGTTACATATTTGAAACAAGTATAAAACATGTGGGGTGGGGAAATAGTGGAGATACTTCTGTCTGCACAAGAACTGTTCTGGCGAACTGTCCAGCACTTTGTATGTAAATTGAAAATGTGAGTTTAGATCAGATTCAGGTTCAACTTTATTGTCACATCACAGGTGTAAAGAAAAATGGGTGAAATTATTTGTCATACAAGCTCCATCATTTACTGTTTCAAGAAAGGGTAAGAGAATAGAGAAAGAAGGAAACAAAGGAAAACAGGTCATATTATGTTACCCTCTGCAGTTGAGGCACATAAAGGCCCCGGCCACAGTAAGTACAGCTGAAGTGGTTTCCCTGGTCCTCTCCCCAGTGGTGGAAAAAGTATGTTTTACTTAAGTAAAAGTATCAATACTGCAATATAGAAATACTCTGTTACAAGTAAAAGTCCAGAATTAAAAATGTACTTGAGTAAAAGTACAAAAGTATTGGCATGAAAATGTACTTAAAGTACCAAAAGTAAAAGTACAAAATTGTTTGAAAATAGCAGATCTACGAGCTCACAACGTTGTGAGCTTGTATATCGGCTATGTTCAAATAGCTTAGGTATAGAATAGGGCTAAAGTGATTAATGTATGTTTCATAATATCATAATTCATATCTGAAAAGTAACTAGTAACTAAAGTTTTCAAATAATTGTTGTGGAGTAAAAGTACAATATTTGCCCCTGAGATGTAGTGGAGTAGAAGTAAAAGTATTGGAAATTGGAAATAACTAAAGTAAAGTACAAACACCTCAAAATTGTACTTAAGTACAGTACTTAAGTACATGTACTTAGTTACTTTCCACCACTGCCTCTCCCTAGATGACAGTGTGTAACCGCTGGAATGTGCTGGAAAAACAAACCGGCAAACATCAATCAAAACTCATCCCTGTCGATGTCATTGTTTATCTTCTTGATATCTATGAGTACATCTCTGCACTGTTGACTTATTGAACAGGAACACAAGACACTGGAGCTGGGTGGATGGAACTAATTATACATCAACTGAAAACAACAAACTGTGAACATGGAGGATGGTGGTGGTGGTAATAAACACATAGAGGAGTGCAATCTGAACATTTGTTTGAAAAGGAACTGGATAACTGGGACCACATGGTTCATGGGGGAGGACTGTGTGCTCAGCTTCATGCCTTCTGGGAGTGCTAACAAAAGCCAAGTTTGGAATGATGCAGAATCCTGCTAGACAGGAACATTGCATACTGCACGTGACGCCAAGAGGGCATGAATTGCCATTAACTCTATTTAGGACACAGCCAATGATATAGCAGCCACATTGATGTTTAGTTTGTATCCAGATATACTAGATTCTCGTCCTTTGATGCTTATTTGTAACCCACAGTTTTCATCATACATGCATGCATATTAACCACTTAAGCTCCGTTTGATAGTTTGTTGTATAATGGTATCACACTGTGAATAGCCAATCTACAAGCCCTCACAACGCCTTGTGTGAGCTTGTAAATATACTATTTTCACTATTTTTTACAATTTTAGAAAAGGTTTGCCTATAATGCCTAAAACATGGACGCCAGTTAAAAGTGGTTAATACATTTGCGAAAAGATTATGTAGCTCACCTGGATCAAAATCAGAAGGTTCACAGGTTTACAGGAGTAAAACAGTCGGTGAAATTCATTTTTGTGCAAGCGCCATGGTTTTTGTTATTTCCATAAGAAGAGAAGGGGAAGCAGAAGGGGGAGCAAGGGAAAATATCAATACAAAATCACACCCAGTGTGAAGTGGGCGGTGTCTTGCTAGCTAATCACAATACTGAATGGAGTCAACCAATCATGTACATATATCCCATAGCTGGCTGGAAAATGGTAGTTAAGTCCATTGCTGCTTTTTTTTAATACCCTTTCCACCCACAATATGTGATTCACTTTAAAAAAACCAAAAATGTGTTTTTTTTAAGTGCATAGTCCTATTTATAGGGCTATGCACATGTGTCATGTTTCACTAGCCAATCACAGTCCTGAATAGACTGTGATTGGCCAATCACGGTGCAGGGTTAGGGGGGTACACTGGTGGCCAATCACAGCGCAGGATTGGGGGGTGCAAATATCCAAACCTCACATATAGGGGCGGTTTCACCGCCCAAAAACAACAACTTGTCTACATATTTAAACATATTTCTATCCGGCGCTGTATGTACCATAAGGTGCTTGAGCATAGCAGCAGATACAGTACATGCTGTACATGATATGGACGTTAGTAAGGGTGCCCTTTCAGGAGCCCTGATTCAGACCCTTTTCGACTATGCTTGCACCTCTTGGTACTCCAACATCTCAATGTCACTATAGTGGCATAAACTATAGCTTCAAACCTCCCAAAACAAACTGATTTGACTACTTCTCGGCCTGGGGCCCGGCCATGACCCACCTTTTTCCCACTCATGTTGATAGCCTAGGATGGCTCAGGGTAGAAGACAGGGTTAAACAACAAAAAATGGGATTGGTCTTCAAAATCGTAAATGCAAATTTGCCCTCAATGCCCTCAATACCCGCATATCTGACTAAATACCTCCAAAAGGTTAGCGACACCCACAGCCACAATACTAGAGGGAGCGTAAACAACGATCTGGTACCACCCACCCATAAAACAAACATGGGTAAATTCTCCTTCTACAGCACTGCCACACAGGTGTGGAATAGTCTAACCCAATCCCAGTGTTTTAACTGTACTTGTGCTATTATACATATATACATTTCTGCCAATTAAAATATTCAATCAAAAGCCAGAGTAATAAATATTAGCTCGTTGTACATGGGATTAAGGTGCACTGTTAAGGCTCAGTCCTTGCGCAGCCGGCTCGAGTTCGACTCCAAACGAAGGCCCTTTGCTGCATGTCCGTCCCCATCTCTCTATCCTGCCACTCGCTTTCTCGGTCTCTCTCCATTATCACTATCAAATAAAGGCTTGACAATATATATAAATATATAAGTTCACAGCAGGCACAAAATGGAGAAATGAAGAGGTTTTGTCTGAGAGAAATACAATCTCTCCATAGTCCATTTCAACAGCAAAAAGAATATGTAGCTTCATGAATAATGAATAAATAAAAGAACACAAATATGATTGCCTTTGTTATGCGTTTTTATTAAGAGAAAGACATCTCAGAGCCAATATATCATGGCCTCATTGCCTGTGTGTTTGTTGCTTATTGACAGCGGTCGATGGGAAGGTCTCTATTCTCTTTATTGTAACCTGCACTGGCGAAACATATGGCTGCTTTCCTGTCACAGTCACAGACAAATTTCCCACATGGACTGTTGCGGTCACCTGAATGACAAAAAAAAACAAAACATAAAAGTAGATCATTAGGCAGAGTGTCACGTATTGGGAATAGCAGATCTACAAGCTTGTAGCTCGACAAAGTATAAATCAGGTTTACTACGAGAAGTCAGCATTTCAAATGGATAGCTTCAGCCAGCTTCTTCAGAAACTCGGTAATGGACAAACAGATCAGTATAAGAAGACACTCTGGTTAAATTTAAATAGCAAACATGACCACAAATGTTTGAATTTTGTGGATTAAACCGTACAAAAGAAGATCAGTAGTTTCCAAAGTGATTTCCCCCAGAGTGACTTTATTGTATAGTATGAATGTTGGTCAAACTTAGTTGCGGTCAAGTTTGGGTTCTGATTCTTTCCACATGGCACATAGTACTGTAACTAATATTCTGTCAATCACATAAAAGTCAAGGGAAGAACTCCCTGTTAATGTCATGTGATGTGGGCACATATTATAGTATAGAAATATTGTACACAATATCTACGCTTATACAGTATATTCTGTGGCCTGTTTCTGGTTAGATTTAGTTCCTGAGATCTCACGTGCCAATTAACAACAAAATGTCAAGTGTCGATAGGCAAAAATACTCACTGGGACAAGTAACGATCTTGGTGGCCTTATCGCATTCGTAACGGTATTTTTTTGTATATGGGTTGTCTATGAGAGGCCAACATGCATGGTGTTGCAATGCATCACCATAGCACTTGTCATGGACCTCACAGCATCTGACACAAACAGAGAACAGACAGAAGAATAAGCTATAATTAATGCATTCCTTATGTCACATGAAATAACAGCACAGATAATAGGCTATAATACTCACGGGTCCTTCAGATGACCATCAATTACAATTCTTCAAAAAGTATTTCACAACATCAAATGATCCCATCCCACCATTTGTTGTCCTTGAGTGCATACCTGTCAAGGTCATCAACAGGCATACCACCGCCACCCCTCCCGCAGAAGCAACCATAGTCACCGTAATCCAGGAATGGCAGGCTATAAGGTATTGTACATTTAATCATCGAACGGAAGTGCCAAAGCGCCCGTTTTCTCCTGTGCGCCACCACTGAGGCTATATGAGGGGACAAGGAGAGAGGGGATTGCTCTTAATGCAATGTGATGATGATGTCAATTCACATGGTCCACAAACATACAGCAACACAATTGATTCAAAGTTCGAACCTTCTCATTCCCCCCCCTTACCCTGTCTGACTGGATCCTCAACTGAGGATGTTATTTGAACACATTTGCAAAGATAAACAGACTGGGGGATGAGTGACAACTTGAATGAAGTTCATGTTGACCTAATCTGAGTTTCCAGAAGTTCTCGCATAAAAACGGGATGGGCATGGGGGAGTATGCAGGGAGTCATATACGCCTCAGCTGTAATCAGATGTCAGTTTGCTGATTGCTTTCAATAAGCCACGCTTTTCTACACACCAATCACACCTCATTCCCTAACCAAATACGGCTCCCTCCTACGCTGGACCTCTGCTTTTCAATTGCTGTCACACACTGCTGCTGGCAAAGCTTGCCTCCCACCACCCCAGCCGCCACCTTATAGTCCAGAGTATTGCATTACTCAAACATTTAAACTGAATGTTAAACTGAAATTAATGTGTGCATGGCTCTAAAGTAAACTGAAATTCAATGTTTGCATGGCTCTAAACTGAATTCAATATTCTATGGCTTTAATGTTAAACTGTATTCAAGTTTGCATGACTCAAGTTAATCGGATTCGATGTCTTGCAATGGGTCCGCTCTTGTATACCTGTGGGGGGTTTTGTATAGCGTTCCCTGCTTTTGCTTAGCATGCTGCTTAGCAAAATTTAGGGAACATCCTAAGAGCAAAGCCATTAACACCAAGTTTAACTGTATTCCATTTGTTGCAATAAATGGTTAAATCTACCTGTGACGTGAGTGTTCCTGACTGAACTGATATTGACAGTCATAAAGGATCAGCATTAAGTAGGCTTAATAAATGAACATCAAATGATACACATTTTCAGAGCAATGTCTACAGTATGTATTGGCAAGTTGTGAATTAAAAGGGATCAAATTGACTGGGATTCGCTTTGAATCAAAAATTGATTTTGAATGATGACCCGAAGAATTGGAATCAAATCGATTCGGGGGATACCAAAAGATTAACAACCCTAATAATAATCCTCATCATAAAGAAACCATAGCACATCCAAATCCAAACCAACAAGACAAATCTTTAAATGAGGGGTAACAGAAAACAACACAATGAGACAGTTAAATAAACATAGTCTACAACAAGGAAAATCAAAGTCTGTCTGTAATGATGTGGGTCCAAAGTGAACAGAAAGCAGCCAGATAGTGTTGTCACAACATAATCCATGTTGGATGTTGAATATACTCACAGACTAGGAGACAGATGGACAGGACAAGCACAACACGACGCAAGTTCATTTTGCAGCTGAATAAGCTGTAATGTGGAACGGGAACATCTTATACGGAATGAAGACCTTGAGGCGTGGTTCCAGGGCGATGACGCCAATGTACACCTGAAGACAAGACAGGAGAGGATGTAACCACTAGGCCTATTAAACACACACACACACAGACTGTGTGTGTGTGTGTGTGTGTGTGTGTGTGTGTGTGTGTGTGTGTGTGTGTGTGTGTGTGTGTGTGTGTGTGTGTGTGTGTGTGTGTGTGTGTGTGTGTGTGTGTGTGTGTGTGTGTGTGTGTGTGTGTGTCACACAGACGCATTAACAAACATTCACAATGTGTCCAATCTATCTAGTTTTGAATGCATGATTGGAAAAAAAAACTTTACCTGTATTTGCAATGGTTATGAATGTTACCATAGGGATCTACCTTGGCACGCGCACGTGTGTACCTGCTTTAACAGAGTGTGTGTGTGTTGCTTCTCCAGTCTGTCCATCAAGCCCGCTTCCAAGGAAATGCTCAGGTTAGATTTACTCTACTGCTACGCCTTCTGCACACACACACACAGAGTTTACATTACGTTTAAACATTCCAATTCGTTCACATGTGGTACTGTATAGGTCTATTGTGTATAAAAATGTAGGCCTATTGTGTGTGGAGAGATTTCCTGGCTTGGCATGCAATTTCAAAACAGAGAGCAGAAGGAGAGCAAACGTTGAGAGAAAAAAAAAAGACCATAACCGTTCAACTGTTTAAACCAACATCTTTTTTTGTTAGACTTGGCACGCATGAAAGATGTCAGTTAATATTGTATGTGGTCCAGCCACTGTTGGCCAGTGGTGGACAAAGGACTCAACCCCAGTACTTGAGTCAAGTGAAAGTTTCTGTCAAATTTGTAGTTGAGTTAAGGTACTTTTGATTAAAAAGAAAATGTACTTGTAGTTTGTAGCTACTTTTGAACACTTAAGTATTTTTAAAAAGCAAGTACTCCAATACTTTAACTCAAGTATGAATTTGACTGAGCAACTTTCACTTGTAGGCTGCTTGAGTAATATTTGACCAGGTGTAATTATACTTCGACTCAAGTACTTCGGTTGAGTACTTTGTCCACCACTGATGTTAACTAGGTTACAGGAAAAAACTAAAAATAAAATAAAATAACTAGGTTACAGGCACAGCTGCTAATGGCACCTACAGCAAGTCTCCATGTAAAAATAAGGGATGTCCCAGACTAAAATAAATCTTGTACACCAAATAAATGTTTTTTTACTCAAACAGTGCATTAGTTAAGCTTTTTTTCCCCATATGCACAGCCACAGCTTGTCTGAACTTCAATTAGCCTACCTATGCTTAGAGCTGGTCTGTCACAGTATTCTGAATTCATTTGACTGTGACACATAAAGGACACTAGGGGGAGCCAGAGGTCAATAAATGGATTATCACAATAATAATATTGTAAGGCTGTGAGGTTTTAAAGGTTGCCCATATTATGGGCACTCTGGACAGGCAGTATAGTATGGTGTGTTTTGTCTGTTAAGTAGACTGACGTTTTTAACAAAAAAGGTATAGCATGACATAGTATGATCTAGTTTGAGCAGTCAAATTATTTAATAATGTTAGGATGATGTCTTTAATTACAATATTGTATAATTTTTTAGTGACAGTATGATTTTCTTGGCTTATTTCTGGATAAATGGTACAGTAGTGTGAAGTTTTGATAACAGTAGTAGTAAGTATGACATAAATTACAAAAACATATTTTTGACAAAATAGTAGGGCGTGACACTTAGGTGTTGTATGTGGTCAAAAGGGCACATTTGTAAGGAAGAAGAGGAGTAATACTATGAATATATACTCTATAAAGGGACAGGTCATAAGAAGGGGTACCCCTAGAGAAAATGTATGTGCCCTGATCTAAAATGCCATGACCCTCCCTTTGACTAAAAAAAAAAGTTATAGGAGTTCTTACTGTATGGTGTATGATACGAAATGTAAAGCTTATCATAATCACAGTAATTATTGCTATTACAGCTTGTTAATGTGACATGCATCAAAGCAGTTATGCCTCTGCACTCTCAAATAGGCCTACATCTAATCTAAGATTGTTTACATGATATTATACTGTATCTGGTATTATATTATAATTTTTTAGCTGTTGGAAATAACTAGGCTGCACTTGGTTCGTCAAGTTTGTGGAATTTATAGTTATGCAGTATTATATTATATTATATTTGTTATATTAGTGTCTATCTGTCCTCTGAAACAATGGGTTTATAGTTAGTGAGAACTTCACTTCTCCCTTAAGCTTGCACAAATGTATTTATTTGTGTGTACAAAGCACTTTGTAATTGTTTTTTAAAGTGCTTTATAATTGTTATTTTAAACTAAAGATGATGGCCAATGTTGATGATACATGAGAAAAGAACATTAATAATGTATCATATCGATATCATATGCCCAACATCATGTATGTATCGTGAAATCAGTGTTATCTTGACACCCCTAACCCTCCCCATCAAATACAACAACATGACATTTAAAACTGATAATATGTCAGATGTTTTGCTTTCCACATTGATTAGAACATCAGTCTTGCTAAATGCACAGTGTAGTGTCTGTAGTGGTAGCAGAATGGACAGTGTTCTAAACTTACATGTGGGAAACCCATTGAATCCCATAATTATTAACTACAGTGACTACACTGTTGCCTACATCATGGGTTTTCAACTGGTGGTCCGTGGAGGTATTGCATGTGGTCCCTGACCATGCATTTAGTAATGTAGGAAAGTGAAGATTTGTATTATGTTTTATTTTATCGATGGTGATTACTGTTAATGTGCATGACAACAGAAAGGAAATTCAACTCAAGGATGACAGTTTTACACACGCACACAGCGCAAAGTATATAAGGGAGGTTTTAGTACATAAAGGTAAATACAGGCTTTTATTTGATATATGATGACGCATCAATGTTATCAGTTACTCGGAAGTCGGATGTCAAGAACTTCCACAGAAATGGGAGTTAGAATTTCAAGGAAAAGCGTTTACCTGGTTGAGTCATCATTAGTAGGAAATGTGCCCATATCAATCGCATGTGCTTGCTTGTACTTGTGCAATTCGAAAATGGCCCCTGTCTAATCTTGTCCAAGGTGTTACTGGATTTGAATCCTTTGTATCATTTGAAATAGAGAGGGGTCATTGACCACTGTTCTGCTCTACTAAAAAGGTATATAAAAAACGGACTTTTATCAATTCAAAATTGCATGACTCTCCCTTGGATTAAAACTCAAAGTAAAATTATCTGACCCTCCCTTGTACTAAAATTAGAAAGGCATGACCCTCTCCTATTTTCCTCCAGGGACCCCCTTCTGTAAAGTTCGACTGGTCCCTAATCGCAATCATTTTTCATAATCATCATAATCGTTTCCATGTTTTAAAAAAATAGCAGAAATAGCAGATCTTGAAGCTTACAACAGGCATTATAAGCTTGTAGATCAGCTATTTCCGCTATTTAAAACAAATATTGAAAGTATAATATCATTAAATATGTCAGTAACTTCTTTGTATATTCAAGTTATTTGTCATATCTGCCCTGTGCAATTTTTGATTACTAAGCCTAAAAGGGAAACATTTTTGTTGATTTGTTCCAATGTTCGATGCGTTAATCGCAGTTATTTGTATGACAATTAATCGTCAACTTAATAGTTTTAATCGTGACAGCCTTAGAAGCAGCAGGTACCCCCTCGCTGCCTGACGTTTAGACTGTGGTGCAGGGAATGAGCGACATGGTGCATGGCTGAGGGCCACAGTGGTCCGTAGAACAGAAAGAGATGCTGATGGACATGAAGAGAGAAGCCAAGGAGCAGATGGACTTAGTGGCCGATCTTGAGGTGGAGTTGGGTGTCACCAAAAATGTAATGAAAAAATCTGGTTAGAATGGTTACATGAGAGGCTACATGTTAGAATGGTTAAGAGGCTACATGCTTGTTGTGCAAAACGTGATTAAATGTTTTTGTTTGAAGGTACAGGCTGAAATGTGTTTCATCCATGTTATTTTGCAGAAATGGCTGCCAAATTGTGTGCCAGTGAGAGCCAATTGGAGGAAATTAAGAGACAGAATGCAGGTAGCAAACATGTTCTAAAATGAAGACAATTATATTCCCCAGATTTGCATAGAAAACTAAAATACCTGAAACTAGGGAATTTGTAAGCAGCGTCCATAAAAAAAAGTCTGATGAGCACTTATGTGTAAAAGTTAGATAGTACTGTCACTAGACGGGTAGCTGGCACATAGTGTCAGAGCCCTGCCTGGTCCCATCCCGACAAAGGTCTGCAAATTATCTTCCTGAGCCCTACCTGAGACCCGATACCAAATAAATGTAATCTATGCTTTCAGAATATCAACAAGCTGATAATGTTCCTGTGTTGACGACAAACTAAATGTGGTCTTCTCTGCTGGTTTGGGTGGTGGACAAGTTGGACCATTTGATTCTGAAGAGAGTTCACACTAACATTGTCAACGCATACAATTCAACTACAGGTAGGTGGTGATGAAGTCATGTTAATGAACAAGAATCATTTAGCTCTCACGAACTCATTACACAGCTTATATATCAGGCTATCAGACATAAAACATTAAACTTATCAAAATAAATCTTCAACCGACTGTTTTCCTTTCAATTCAATAAGCAGGATGGCATGAAAGAACTTTTAATGCCATTGGTTTTAATTATCTGTGTTTTAAAAGTGTCACCACGATCAAATTACATTTTGATTGAAACCATTGTCTTCTTCTTCTACAATATGGTTGCATGGTTTATTCACACAGTTGTATGCGTGCGTGCACGTGCATGTGCGTGTGCGTTTATCATAGGTAAATGGTAAATGGTGCATTTATATAGCGCTTTTATCCAAAGCGCTTTACATAGATGCACATTCACCCACATTCATACACCGATGGCTGAGGAAACCATGCAAGGCACCAACCTGCTCATTGGGAGCAATTAGGGGTTCAGCATCTTGCTCAAGAACACTTCGACACTAACTCTGGGGGAGCCCGGGATCGAACTGGGAACCTTGCGGTTCCCATCATACGCTCTACCGGCCACTGAGCAACTGTCGTGCCTTCACAGCCCCAGTGAAAGGTTTACTGCAAGTGGCTTTCAGAGCAGGTGAATATCATGATGTATACAAATTAGCTGACTCTTCTATGGCGCTGGATACAACTATCATGAACGGTTTGAATACGTATCTAACAGAATCATCGTAGAGTTGGAGGAGGAGGACAGAGTTTACATGCGTCTACCTACCTCGTACTAGTGGTATCAGGCTTTGTGATACTACAGACAATGACAATGTATTCAGTGGTTTTCCATCTATAGAACACTGCTACTATTACTTTGAACAGTAATCTATCTATTCCACTGTTTCTCAATGTCTTCCCACCAAGGTTCCAAATGGGCCCTTATGGGTCTGTAACTGAGTATACAAATAGAACCTTTTTTTCCCCTTTCTTTAAAAAAAACTTTTGGTACCCCAATCTGCACTGTAAAATTCTCAATGTTAATTGAACTCGATCCGACTCGAACCAGTGGTCTATTCTATGTAACACTGGTACTGCTACCATTACTTTAAAAAGCTCCCATAATGCTCACAATTCATCTCTGAATAAACACATTCAAAATCACTCTATTGTATATTATATAACACTATAAAAATAATGTTTTTTCACTTGGTGTGCATCATGTATCCTACCTTATGTAGTCAGAAGATCTTTTCTCTGCCATCCTGTCCTTTGAGGTCTCCAGGATCTTTTCATCTGCAGCTGTGAGCAGGAGGGTTTCAATGTGGTCCTGTGATGTCCTACTCCTCAGTCGTTTCTTTATCAACTTTAAAGTTGAAAAATGTTGCTGGCAAGCAGTGGTGGACAAAGTACTCAACTCCAGTACTTGAGTCAAATATTACTCAAGTACAAGTTGACTCCAATTTCTACTTGAGTTAAGGTACTGGAGTACTTGCTTAGTATTCAAAAGTACATGCTTTTAAAAATACTTAAGTATTCCAAAGTACAAATTTAAATTATTAAAATGTCATTTTACCCAATACGATTTTCAAGAAAAGATACTCAAACTTCCATCCTCGTGTCGTTTCCTAGCACCTTAGCCCCGCCTCACTTAACACTGAGGATTTTACAATTGGGGTCCCAGAGATAAACATCTTATCAAATGGGGGTCCGTGGTCAAATGCATATCAAACTG
This sequence comes from Gymnoscopelus braueri, assembly GCF_963280865.1. Taxonomy (NCBI): domain Eukaryota; kingdom Metazoa; phylum Chordata; class Actinopteri; order Myctophiformes; family Myctophidae; genus Gymnoscopelus; species Gymnoscopelus braueri. The sequence continues at coordinate 35,104,367 of NC_137620.1, read as the reverse complement.
GAGGAACGTGATTTGAAGTTTGATAATCACGACTGTAAATTCAACACCATGCTGTCCTACTTAGGGCAGGTCCTTATATTTTTTTATTGCAGCTGCAAAGTTGAGGAACCAAAAACCAAAGAATTTTTCTCTCATGTAAAATCTTGAACCTTGAATAATATAGAAACATGCATAAGTCATCATCATTGCTCATCCTTTATTAATATATTTCTATTTTAAAATTTGTATTTCTTATTCTATTCTGATATAGTGTGAAAATATCGAGCAACCGACCAAGACAAATGATATGAACGTACGCAAGAACGTACCCTAGGAATGAAACCAGTCTGATTCTGAGAATACTGTAGCAATGAGAAAGCACTTCAACATGCCTAGTTTTAGACAAGATTAGAACAGTTGATGAGTCATAAATAAGATTTAAAATTGACAAGGATTACGAAGCATCTTCGCAGGTGTAGTTTCATCTTTGTAACATAAAGTATTGAAATATGAACCGTTAATCTTGTTTAAAGCACAATACCAATAGATTGTTGAACAAAATGTTGGAAAAATACACTATACTCTATGTAATGTATAGAAATCAAAAGTTATTGACTTTCCAGGAGGAACGTACGCCATAATGGTTAAGCGCCGTAACTCTAAACGAACAGAGTCATAAGCTGGTGTGACCCTTTTATTTGGACAACTTACAGAACCAAATTCATAAGGCTTGGTTCCTCCATCATCTCAATCCATGATAAGGTAAGATTTGCCTCACTGGATTAAAAAATGAGCTACAAACTCCCCCTCAGAGCCTAGATGCATTTTCAGCCAGACACAAAGATTCTCTAGAGATTACGGCATAATGGCAACAAGAACAAACATAAATCAAACAGCTTTGTGCACATTGTCTTTCAAGTATCTCTCAGGGATGAGTGAGTGTTACATCTTTTTGTCCTCTCTTTGGACACAAATACTGCCACACGCAGAATTATCACAATTCCGATACAGTGGAATTGCATTTCAATTGTAGTCAAACAAATGTAATTAGAATTTAGTAGCACGCGATTTCTATGACATTGCTTCTCAGTGTTGTGCATTTTGATGGGAATGCGCAGAAACCTTGTATCTCCATATTTAATGTTTTTTTTTTCATAAATTAATGCCCTATATGTTGTACTTTGTCGTATGATAGTATAGCGCAAAAGTAGCTAAACAGCCAATCTACAAGCTCACAACACAAACATATCGACAAGAACTTGTGACTAATAACGACATTGAATCCATTGGAACGCCGGTTCTTTTCACCGTTTCCTGAAAAGTAACGGTTCCGGACGTACAAGGTTTTGGCCTGACAGTGACGATTTGTGTTTGAGTGGCAATATCACTGGCAGCACAAGCCACAATACTTTTTCCTTTTGTGTTTTCGGTCTTTGAAGTCCACTTCCTGGAACCGCAGTTGTCAGCTATCCCAACTGCATTGTGGGTAAAGGAAGAGAACGGTAAATACGCTATAGAGGCTTAATAGCGTGTGTGCATCCACGAGTTAGAAACTCACAAGTAAGCATGTTGAAAGGTCTCTTCAGAAAACAACAACAAACAAACAAACTAGTCATTCCACTTCCAGAAACACCGCAGTTTCATTCCACACAAGTGTATGGATAGTGTGTGTTGAACTGAATCCTGTTGCCCTTTTGCCATACACCAGTGGTTCTCAAAGTGGGGTCCAGGGACCCTCAGGGTTCTGTGAGGGGGTTCCAAAAGGACCGCTAAAAGGTCTGTAACTCTGAGAGTGTACAAACGGAACCGGTTCCATTTGTACACACACACTCACGGTTATGGGGGTCCTTGAAATTAAAAGGTTTGAGAACCAATGCCACACACAACACAGTGTTAGTGGGTTCATTTGGGTGTTGGTCCAGCCCACAACCTTGAGTGAGAGCGAGGGGGCTCGCTTTGGCCCTTCTGAAACCATTCTGCATCGGGTACATCTGTTGTTTCACTCCGACTTGTCTTTTTTAGCATGGCCAGCGTCTATTTGCTGCTTCCCTTTCTGTCTCGTCTCTTCTCTCAGTAGCTGCTCTCATGTCCGGTCAGGATGTAGAGGTTGCTCAAAGCTGAGGGGTCCTCTGTGGGTTTGCTCTGAAGGACAATGTCCCTGTTGCAATCAAAAAGACAACGTTTTGACTTTTAAAGTAGGTTTAAAAAAGAAAAATCTATTTATTAAATACATATTCTTAAAAAGTTGAATCTCTATATTCTGATACTAATCATTGCTATATAGTGTTTGTTCAGTAACAGGGGTCTCCCCATCTCTTTAAAAACTGAAAATAAATGTTCAGATGGGTTACATAGGGGGGATCCTTGCCTCTGTTTTTGATATCCCCCTCTGGTCATTAATTTTTATGGCCAGTGGGGATATGTTTTGTGAGCTTGTAGATCAGCTATTTTTCACTATTTGCTGTACAATGAAGAATACAGGGCTGCAATGGTACAAAATATTTTTGACAAACTGAACCGTTGAACAGTACAGGTGTATCATTTGGATTATCAAGTTGGTATAGCTCATCCAGAGTGGTTGCCAGTGAGTAAAAATAACACCACCACATTCCAGCACTACTTGATATTGGCACATAAATCAAAACATATTGTACCTGTTGGTTCCCAGAACTCTGAATACTCGAGTCTCGTCCGTGATCTCTTGCGTAACCTGCAAATATGAGTATATATTTATATACAAATGTTTTATGGACAAAATGAAAATTTTTAATGTCTCAATAACACACAGTCATACACCCTGGAAGAAAAGTATAATGCTCATCACCTCATTCAAGTGTAGGCTCCTCCCTTTAAGTCCGTGTTTCCAGAAAGCCAGTACGCTGTCCTGTAAACAAACTACCAAATACAAAGCCAATGTCAAATAAACTGCCATTAAAACAGTTCAACCGCTCGTACTTCACTGTCACACACACACACAAATGAACAGACAGCATTCTTTTAGCTGTAGTGACGTCACGCCCTAGTGCGGTACGTGCAAAAAGGGGAAGGGGGTCGATGTCACATGACTGTGTTGAAGGCGCACACAAAGGTACTTCTTGTGTGGATTTGGCTCCTTTTTGAGGCTCTGGAACTTGAAAAATGAATGTTTGGACATCCCGTCGTAATTTTTCACGTTGCAGGTCCCTGCACTAAGACTATTAACCATAATTCTGCGTAGGGTTGAAAACTCTATCACTGTAGTGTGTATGATGTGTCTCACAAACTCAATGCCTCAATGTCCACACCACTAAATACCCTTATGTGTGCCTCAAAGACTCTAAGTTCCAATATCACAGACAGTTTGGTGCGTTCTTGTTTTATACACAGCGAGATCTGTACCTAGCGTTTCAATGGGGAAGCCGAAGACCATCTCAGAAGCCAAGTCTTTGCTCGGAATTCCTTGTAGGTTCACAATCTTAACGGTTTCTGTGAAATAAAGACAGGGACATATATATACAGTATGTTAATAAATATAAAAGATGGCAGGCCTGCTCAACGGTCCAATTAGGTTTTGTGACTCACGTTTTAGTGCAATGAGAACGGTGTCTCTGTCCAGCTGGGTTACCTGCACCGCCCCTACTGGTCCACTGTCTGGAGAGAGACCGTGAGAGAGAGAGAGAGCGCAACTCAGAGAGAGCATCATGAGATAAGTAGCAAACAGGACTAGGGGTGCAAAAGTTAATCAAACTAATCCTTTGATTAATTTTTATAAAATGATACGGGGGGGGGGGTAGAAATGTTTTTTGGGGGCTGCAACAGTTAACCACTTTCAACATGACAAACACATTTTGGACATGTCATTATAGGTGAAAACGTCTACATAGCGATGCGTTGTGATCTTGTAGATTGTCTATTTTGTTGTGTGACAACATTGTATGACGAAGCATAAATAGTTGATTGGTATAAAAAATCCATTGGAATTATTTTGCGCTGACTTGTTAATCTATATATAAAATAAAAACGCGCTTCTCCATTATTCAATTAATCGATAAAGTAAAATGTTATAATCTCTAAGAAAACAATTGATAGTTGCAGGCAGCCCTAAACAAGACCAGCTCCCACTCAACAAAAATAACATGTTCAATTGGAAAACCTTTTTCTAGTTGAAACCTTCTATCATCGAAGCATAAATTCATCATTAGAAAGTATGTAGCCCACCCCTACCTGGAGTAGAATTAGGTGTGCCGTTCAGTTCTACAATGTCAAACTTGAGCTGCTGGCTGCTGGGGGTTTTCCCGTTGGCACAGTCTCTCACCCCCACGCACAGCTGTGGAAACTCATCTGTTACTAGCACCAGCAGTTCAAAGATAGGGAGCTGCTCTGGGAGACTCAACGTTATGTTCTGAACGTTGGAAAAAGAGGCAAAAACAGAAGGAGGCTCAATCGAGGTGCACAGCATACAAGGCAAAATACAAGGATTTACTGGTGGTGAGTGGAAAGTGAAACAGCTTGGTACTGACCTTAAGCTGCATGAACTTTTGGAGAGGGTCATACCACAGGAGAAGAACTAGGCCAGAGGGAACAGCGCCACACAGGAATGTACTGTCCGTATACGGGTTTCTTGCTGAGAGAGACAAAAACACTGATGGTTTTTGCTATTCTCATAATGTGTTTTGCCCTACCATATGCCACAGCTTGTTGGCCATGGTCGGCTTTGATAACCATACATAGGACCACAATGGAAACAATGAAGTCCCCAGGACTTTTTTTTGTGTTATCCTTTTAGCCTAAATGTCTTTGTGCTGTGCCGTTTACATTTCTGACTAGTAAATTATTCATTCAAACAAACAATCAATCCTAAGTAAAACATAAAACAAACTTGTAAATACAAATAATTATAAACAAGTAAACTTAACCGGTCATAGCTACAGTACTCCTTTTATTTCCCCTTAATAGATTGAATAAATAATATATTATTGTTCTCCCCAGATTTTCTCTTTAATAAATAAGTTAAACAGTTAAAAAATATTAACTGTTCACTCTGTCTGTGCAGCCTCATTTATTCACTGTGTCCATCCATGGACATGACGATGAATGCAGCCATACAATTATGGAAAGATAGCTGACCTTTTCTGATAACCACATCAATTCTGCAATTCTGAGATATTGCTGCATTTTCTTCTAAACTAATTTGATGGTGGTGGATGTGTGGATTTGGTACAGTTATTAGCCAATAGTCTGGAAACAATCCATATAGACCTTGGAAATGACTCAAATCTAATTCCATACTTTTCCTTCCATATTTTCCATACTCGTGTGGCAACCCTGCTCTTCTTACAATCACCTGTCGTTTGCAGCCAAGTACTGTGATCGAATGCTACAGTATAAATAAAGGTTCATTCAACATGACCAGCTCTCCTGTACTTACCTACACTGCATCTTCTACAGCCTTTAGTGTCGGGTATCTTCACAGATATGGCAAACTTCCTGCTGATGGAGACAACAGAAAGAAACAGTCAAGACGTGCGCAGGACTCTTAACTAACTTTTTTTACCTCCTGTTAACGTCCCAATATACAATCTCATTCCAAGATGAATGTGGATCTTAGTTTTTCTACATGATCATACTTAAAATTATTGGTTTGAGATGCAGGTGAGGTGTCTCAAACCACTAACTTACACAGACATTTGCGGCACATTTCAAGTTTCAAGTCATGGGTTCCTTTTAAAAGTCTGTGTCCGGGCTTGGTGAGACGATGTCACAGCGTCATGTTCTGTTATTTATCTCATCTTTAATGTCACAATCCAAATCATATCCATAATGTGAACTATACTCTAGAGCAGCATAAAGCCAGGTTTTGGTGAGCAGGCATATACGGAGAACGCAGATGCAGGGTGTCAGATCTAAGGAAAAGAGACGGCAAGCAGGTTTATAATTATGGATTCAAAATTAACTCGTAACTTGTGCTGACATTCCGCTCCACCAGAAACATTTCTTAATGCACAATAGGAGCATTTATTCACTGACAAATAGCCTAACTTTATGCACAGTGCTGCACTGCTGCGTTCACAGTTCTATTGCCAACTTCATATTTTGTCACCAGTCTCAGCATCACTCTCACATCCCCACCCCCACTCCCACCACGGGCACACAATCTATGCTCCAGACCTGATACCAAGCTCAGAAACCTAGGACTCAACCCCAGCCTGTACGGCTGGATCCTGGGCTTTCTGTCAGAGCGACGCCAGGTGGTTAGGATGGGCTCCAATGCCTCTGACCCCAGGGCTGCATTATGAGTCCCGTCCTTTACTCCCCTCTACACCCAAGACTGTGCGGCCACGCACAGCTCCAACTTAGTGATGAAAAGATACTGTATGCCTGATCACTGACGATGATGAGTCAGCGTACAGGTGAGAACATCCTGACTGAATGCATCATCCTGGTATGGGAACTGCACTGACCTCAACCGCAAAGCTTTGCATAAGGTTGTGAAGACCCATCGCATCAGTCGATGTGAGCTTCCCTCCATCCAAGACATATACAACAGTCAACAAAACTCACAGGCTTATTAGAGACCCTAGCCATCCAAACCACAGACTGTTTCACAGACTGTAAAAACCAGGACAAAACTTAAGAAACATCATAAACTTTACTGTAATCATTTCCCCCCACCAAATAAAATTGGACGGAGACAATGAATTGCTGGGGGTGTGTGTGTTTATAAAAATGGCATAATATGATGTGGCTTAGTGCTGCCTGCTTTAACCTGTGTTGTACCTCTAGCTATCACCGGTCTCTCAATCCGCTAAACTGTAAAAGAAAAACGGTCAAATAAATAACCTCAGCGAGGCCTCCCCTCCAGTGTTCTACCTTGGGCTGATCCTCTCAGTGAGGCGGTTGGTGCCGAGAGACAGGCTGCTGTGTTTCTTCTGTACGTGACCTCTCTGCTCAAACAGTCCTGACAGACTGTGGGAATACAGTTGTGACGACTTCCCTGGACAGAGGAAAGGAAAGGGAGAAAAACACAGCGTCATTGAAGAATTCTAGTATGTTCCAAAAGTCAATGTCATTTAATTTTTTTGTTATGATAATGAGATCGCTTGAATGGTCTTGTACCTGATACAGACATCAGAACGTTGTTCATTACATAGAGCCATGTACACCTCTGGGGCAGCAACTGTGGGAAGGAAGAGGTTGACTTAAAACAATGTTCGGAAGTTTGGTAAAACCCTGGATTGTAAAGAAGTTGGACATGATGTCAATTATCTTCTTAATCTGTTGCTTCTGTTGCTTTTGTGCTAAGGGAGGAAAGAAAGTGGAAGCAATATCATTCACTCTCATTGCCTGGCATAATAAGTCTCAAAATCACACTTTTAACACACACAAAGCAGATGCTACTAATAGTAGTATATGGTACATGATTTGGGGGAAGTGAAATGGCTGTAATTAAAAGAACCAAGTTCTGCTTGTGGTGCTGCAGAAAAATGTGGAAAAATACTGAGGCACTCCGTCTTCAGGAGAAAAAAATTGTTACATTTATTCTTGAGCAAGGCAACAGAGATGACCAACGCGTTTCGACTCTTTGGTCTTCAACAGGATCTGTTTTTTGGCTCTAGAGTTAAATTACTCTTCAGAAAAGTTCAAAATCAACCAAAAAATTGCTAGAAATCAATAAGAGCAATAATGATGAAATAGGTGTTAAAGTACTTGTTTTTGTATATAATATACAGTATTCACAGAACCTGCTTTGTTTTAATTGCTAAGCTTTTCATAAGGTTGTGAAGTTACAAAAATAAAGACGCATCACCAACCCAAATTCCTCATACTGTATGTGCAACACTTACAGACAATAAAAATAATTCTGGTTCTGACACAAATCTCTTTTTTTTTACCTTCTCTAGTGTGTCTTCATGAAGCTCATTGAGGTTGAGTATATAGATGCCCTCCTCTGCTCCCAGAATTAGGTACTGATCTAGAGCAGAAAACACAACGCTTGATCATTGCTCGGTCGTCAGAGTAATTCCCCTTGACGGTAATAATGACAGTAGCTTTACCTTTTGTCTTAGGTAGAATCCAAGTCACTGCGCAGTGGATTTTCAGGGGGCAACCGTTGAAGACCTTAGAAAAGCATGCTCCCATCTGCAAAACACAGTATATCAACGTTGTCGTCACTATTAGTTAATTAAGGTAGGGCAGCAGATAAACGACAACTTAGTTCAGATATATACACACTATATCTAGACAACAATATCCGTTGCGTCAAAAAATAAATTGATTGAAACGACAGAAAATTATAAAAGTTCTCCATAACTGAAAAAGCAGTTGTCTGGGTATGAAAAATGATGACATCACGAGAGGAGGAAGTTGCTAGTTGTACGTACTGTACTGTCTGTGCTTGATATACAATTGGCCCATAAATGTACATGGTTAAATTGAAATTAAAAGCATATTAGTATTTGTTTATAGGGAGCTGGGTTGAGGTTACCAGTGTGGATGTCCTCCACTCCTGAGCAGTCTCCATCTAACTTATAAGCATAAGCATGTTCACACTGGAAGCCAAATCCGATTTGTGGCCTACATCCAGATTGGAATCAGATTTATCAAGTCTGAAAATAATAAAACACAATGGAAGCTGATTTTTGCTAATCAGATTTGAAACTCATTCGTAGGTGGTTTGAAATGCGATTCAAATCTGATTTCTAAAGATGTGCGTCAGCCTGGACACTCAACGGACACCAGACCGATTTATGCTTTGTTGGTTGACGGTATCGCTCGGTGTAAGCGATCTAAAAACTCAGAACACGTTGCATTCTGAGCTTGCACATCTGCTCGGCAAGCGTATAAGTTAAACATGACTCACTCCTATGTCGTTAAGTCAAATAACAGTGCTGTCTGTCTGTCTGTCTGTCTGTCTATCTCGTTTTTTACCCTGTTCTTGATGAGTTATTTTAGGTCACTTAGTTTGTCCATTATAATATGGTTTTAATAGACCCGTCTCACTGGTTCCATTTTCATAAGCGAGGTGATTTACTTAATTAATTGTCTGCAGGCTGCATCATACATGGTGGGAATGATAATTAGGGTCTGCAGTGTACTGAAGCACAGGATCGTGGTTATGTTGCCGTTAGTTCTCAGAGCATTGCAGCCAGTGGTGGAAAAATAACTCAAATTCTTTACTTACGTAAAAGTACCAATACTGCAATATAGAAATACTCTGCTACAAGTAAAAGTCCAGAATTCAAAATTTACTTGAGTAAAAGTACAAAAGTACTGGCATCAAAATGTACTTAAGTACCAGAAGTAAAAGTACTAAAATATTTGAAAATAGCAGATCTACAAGCTCACATCGCGTCGCAATGCGACGCGTTGTGAACTTGTAGATCGGCTATTTTCAAATAGCCTAGATAAAATAGGGCTAAAGTGGTTAATGTATGTTTTATAATATCATAATTTATATCTGAAAAGTAACTTATGTTTTCAAATAATTGTAGTGGAGTAAAAGTACAATATTTGCCTCTGAGATGTAGTGGAGTAGACGTAAAAGTATTGAAAATTGGAAATTAAAAGTAAAGTACAAATACCTCAAACTTGTACTCAAGTACAGTACTTAAGTAAATGTACTTAGTTACTTTCCACCACTGATTGCAGCAGGTCAGTGAGCTGTGTGTTACACCTCCACACTTACATGGACTTGAGGGGTAGGAGGGAGTCCATGACAGTCAGCTCTCTAGAAATTAAAACAAGGTTACACACAAGAAAAAAAAAGGGAGCGAGATTAATTGTGTCACTTCAACGTTAAATCTCACACATGGGCAGTTTTAAAGGGTCAAAACTGAATCAGTAGAACCGGTTATTAGGTTAACAATTCACACAAGGGAATAAAAATGATTGATAACAAAAAAATTATTCACACAGTTTATCGATGTTTACTGTCGTGTAATATCGGTGTTTCTCAACCACAGCCAACCGAACCAAAAGGGGGTCGAAAGATGTGCAGTATTTAAAGATTCAGTAAGTGTTTTGTTGCTGTTGTTAAAATAAGTGCTAAATAGCCCTACAGTATATTCTGATAGTAATCATTGCTATAGAGTGTTTGTTCAGTAAGAGGTCTCCCAGTTCTCTCCAGCTCTTTAGTAAAGGAAACAAGCATATTCAGGTTCCAATCAGAAGAGAGAGCTCATACAGGAGAAACAAGTGACATTGGAAGAGATGACACAAAGAAATGAGCAGACACATTTTGGAGTGAGACCCCTGTTACTGAACAAATACTCTATATCAGGGGTCTTCAACGTTTTTCAGGCCAAGGACCCCCTTGCTGAGAGAGAGATGAAGCAGGGACCCCCCTACTCTATATTGTATAAAATTGTGTTTCAGATTAAAGTTATTTTTTTACTTAGTCTGCTCTTTTTCCCCTCTACACCTATAGCCTCTTTGCCGAAAATAGCCAATCTACAAGCTCTCAACAGCTTGTAGATCTGCTATTTCCGGCCAATGTTCCCCTCAGAAAAGGAATTCTAGGGTTCAAGTGGTTAATGTAAAAAAAAACTAAATCCTATCACACAAAGATTTGGCGGACCCCCTATAGTAGCTCTGAGACCCCCTAGGGGTCCCGGACCCCCTGTTGAAGACCCCAGCTACCATCAGAATTTAGAGCTTTAACCTTTCAACAAAAACTTCACCTACACCTTTAACATCTAGACTTACTTCCCAGCGTGGGATACTAGTTGAGAACCACTGTTCTGTCAGAATATAAACATTGCTATGGAACTCACAGAGTCCTCAGTGTTTTTCCTCAGCGTGCTCCACTCCGGCGACAGGGGAGTGTCCCTTCTTGGAGGGGTAGCCGGCCCAGCCGTCTTCCCCGTGACAGCTCCCCCACCTGACAGGCAGGGGTCACTGCATCGCTGCACAATGTCCTGCGTGGCTGAACACCTGGCCAGGGCTGGAGGGCAAGCGAGAACATATACAGTCATGCACTGAGACATTTGGGTCTTCAGACACTCGCCAAGTCTTTCAGTCGTGATTACGTCACACTTGAGGGGTGGGAAACCCCGAGCCACAAGCAACTTGGACGCTATCTGATGCTATATGCATCTGAGTCGCAACACCCTCCATTGACAGCCCTTCCATGAAACAGATCTGATTGTAATCAACGACGATAAACTCTCCAATATTGCACCTGTACAGATAGCTTGGGTTATCCTCTCTGTCTCTGTCAAGATTTGGTGGGGAAAAAAACCCACCGTTGTTATGAGCAACTTTCTGTCAATAAATTCTGTGCAGCGATCATTTTTCTATGCGTTTCAGTTTGGAAGCACCCATTTTCAATAACTCAACGTTAAATTAGTTAATGAGTACCTGAGGAGGAGGTAGAGTTGGTCATGAGGGCGGAGTCGGGGCCCAGCGTGCAGCTGGTCAGCGACGGGTCCTCGTCCTCCGTGTTGGATGTCAAGTTCAACGAGCTGAAGGCAGGCAGGGACGCAGTGGTGGGACTGAACAAACCACTCTTCCTGCCCCCTTTACCCCCCTGGAAAACAGCATTATGGGTCAAAAAATTGCAGATGTACATCAGCTTGTATATCTGATTTTTGATTAGCCAACACAAAAATCTAAAATGACACAAATGCTTTTTTCCGGGTTCAATGGGGTATTTAGATTTAGATACTGAGATTTGCACTATTTATTCCGTATCTCCTAGGAGGAGCGCAATTTCACGTTGTTATGCTTGCATACAGAAATAACAAATAAAATGAATCTTGGATGTGAGAAAATAATACACCCATCATTCTGGGAGAGAGATACTGGTATGATCAGGGTTTGATTTGATATGGGGGGGGGGGGGGTGAGGGGAGAATCCATGCCTCCTATTTTGATATCCCCCCTCTGGTCACTAATTTTGTTTTATCCCTGGTTCTGGTCAGAATGAATTAAATAAATACATACATTTCCTTTTGGGAAAAATAGATAATATCACAATTTAAAAATGTAATTCAAAATGCAAGTATAGATATATGTTTACGTCATCATGATTACACTCAAAGCATTATTCAAAGATGATGTCTGTATTGATGCTTTTTGTGTATGTAGTTCACCACTCACGTCAGCAGAGGGCACCCTCTTGATGGTCAAACTCCTGAAAGGCAAAGACACAGCAATGTCCTGATCAAGCACAGAGCAAGTGGATGTGTGGTAACCAAAAAATTATAATATGGCCATGTTTAAGGATTCAAATTGATTTGTAACTGCCGAGCGATGACATTATGATGGGAGGCGGAACGGTCAAGCAAAAACAAAAGGCAAAACAACAACAACACAAGCGCAAAAAAGCCAAACATTAAAACCAGTGGGTTTGTGTTCAAAAAGCTCTCCTTCAAATTGATTAATTCATGATAGCTGTGGACTGAATTTTTACGTGCTAGGGAAAGCACACACACACACACACACACACACAAAACCACTGATTACGTAAAAATATAAATAAAAAATAATTAAAAAAATGAATCATTGCCATAAGCCTACCACAATCCCATAATCACATGGAAAGTGCTTAATTGTTTTATAAATTAATGGGCCATTGTAGGGATAGGGGTAGACGAGGGGATACAAGATGACGGTGTTGATTAGCGGTATGGGGAGTTGTCATTCCTACCTCAGCTGCAGAGCTTGCTCCACACATTCCAACAGGCTCCTGCAACAGGAACACCTGCTGTTTATCTGGCTATGGGCCGAGGGGGCTTAATATGGTCTCTTAATGAGGGGGGGGGGCTTTTACTATCAATACCCTGGAGCTATTAATGCACACACACAGAAGCCTGATTTATAATTTGTCGTACGATGAGCTTGTAGATCGGCTATTTTCGACGCACGACACCGGCGCGCAACGATATATATATATCTCACATCATTTTCCGCACTCTGAGAACTGAACTTGGGAAACATGCTTTCGGCTATGCTTTACCGTTCTTTTGAAATCTACTACAAAAAGATTTGAAGTTAGATTCCCTAAATGGAATTGATCATTCTAATGAACAAATTAAACACCCGCTTGCCAAGGAGAGCTCATATCTTTTAATTGTTTCTAGTTTAACAATTCTATACACTTTTATTAGTATTTCATTTGTATTTTCTTGTTTTTATTTTTTTGTTTTTAATGTTTTTAATGTGAAACTACATTTCATTACAACGCTGGCTTCTTGTCCAGGGCCCACTTGAAAAAGAGATGAAATGTCAATGTGGTCGTACTCTGGTAAAATAAATAAATCAGGCTTGAGTCGTATACAGAAGAACGAAACTGCGGATGGTCGTCATTGTATATGGTCTTATTGTATATTGATTTAACTGAAGGGGGACATTTCTTTTAAGTTGTGATGTGTTCGCAGTCACTGTATGTTCCTTTCTGCACGGTACATTTTACGATAATGGTGGAAGAATAGTGGAGCAATGAAGATGAGGTTCTTACGGGGAGTTGTCTTCATCTGAGAGGCTCCAGTCGTCATCGTAGGAGCCCTGCTGAATTGAGATTAACAGAGCTTTAGCATCTTAAACATCCTTTTGTATTTAGCTTTAAAAAAAATCTTTTTTAGCGACTCTTACCATGTCAGGATACGGCTCTGTGACTTTCCTTAACTGGGGCCCAAACTTCACTTGGTCAACTAAAAACACAAGATTGATACATTTTATATTCATTCACTTTTTAGATTTTTTTTCTGAAGCTCATATTTTAAGCATTAAAACGTCTAGCAAGTGCTATCGTAGATTACACACACAAGTACTTCAACATTACACCTGTAGAATAGATCAGATCATTTTAATTTCAAGGACCCCCAGTTTGATATACATTAGGCCACAGACCAGAGATATCCTTTTTATCTCTGGGACACCAATATTCACTGTAAAATCCTCAGTGTTCATTTGTTAATAACAAAGGGAACCAAATGGACCCACTTTTGGTTTCTCTCACTCTCAGACTTACAGATCTGTAAGGGTCCATTTAGTTCCTAACTATCAATAATTTAGCTTGGGACCCCCTGGAACCCCCTCAAGGCCCACTGGGGGTCCCAGGACTCCACGTTGAGACCCAGTGCTGTGTAGATAACGTAGGAAGAGGAAGTGTCAATATATATGGAAGGTAGTCCTTATATCTCTTCCACAATGCTACAGGGTCTATAATTCCGCCTCGAACAGGAAGCTGTTCTCAACAACTTCCTGTTGTGCTCCTCAGACTGGAAGGGTATTCGACCAATACCCTTAATGTAATATAATACCAATGTAATGTAAAATATCTGTTTGTTTGTTTTTCATTTCTGAAAAGCAGCTAGCTAGCTAGGCTTCGACTAATTTGGCTCCCAGTAGGAGTCATTTACATGCCTGCACAGGCGAAAGGGAAGTGTGGACATGACGTGACATCAGCTTAATTTCCCACTCAGGGTTTCAGAGTTTCCAAAGTACAGGCTGTTAGGCAAAACATTTTGGGAGCCAACATGTCTGTCTTGAGAGACTATTGGGAAGGGGTTCTTATTCAGAGAAGAGGAGAATGCTGTAAAAGCCCCATCTGGGGTTGTTTTTGACATAAATTAGGGATTGTGTGGTTTGTCCAACCACTAAATAGCCATCATTGTGTCAATGAGTCAGCACTATGGTCCACTGGCCTTCAGGCAGTCCGCTCTATGACACACACCAGCCCCGGCCTCAACCCACAACCCAAGATTGGTATGAGATAACATACAGTAAAGTCCTCAGTGTTAAGTTAAGTTGTTATGTTTGATTTGTGGATGTAAAATAATGCTATTTGGAACTTTCTTACCCACATCATAATAGAAATATACTGTAGGTCTGTTTTAATCTGTTTTTGGGCGGTGAAACCGCCCCTATATGTGAGGTTTGGATATTTGCACACCAAATCCTGCGCTGTGATTGGCCACAAATGTACCCCCCTAACCCTGCACCGTGATTGGCCAATCACAGTCTATTCAGGACTGTGATTGGCTAGGGAAACATGACACATGTGCATAGACCTATATAAGAAACCATAACTTTAAAAAAACTCTTTTTTTTTAAAGTTATGGTTTCTTCCATCACTTCTTCCATCACTGTGATGACCACTGTGACCACACCGCCCACTTCACACTGGGTGTGATTTTTTCTTTTTACAAACATTACAAGCTCCAAAATGGGGCCCCCTATTCTGGGGCGAACATTCAGTGAAAATAGCAGATCTACAGTACAAGCTCACAACACGTCACATTGCGAAGCGTTGTGAGCAATTTGGCATTGCCAGTTTGATCACGTGGGAGCAAGGAGCAATGCCGGCCTAGTAAATACTAGCAAACCAAGAATAGATTTCTGGGGGACCCCAGGCAACTAAGTATAGAAGAAGGAGGTTATATTTGTCACTACTCATACAGGTAAAAGAAGCAAAAGTGAGGTCCACAACGTACTGTGCTAACAACAATGACAATAGTAATAACAAGAAAAACTAAGATAAGAATAAACAAATACGAAGCCTAACATCAGCATAACATAATAAGAGCAATGGGGGAAAAGGTATGTACATAAATGTGCACTAAGGTATAGCCATTTAGCTGTAGAAAAACATGTGTATATGCTATAGCAGGAAACACATATATATTACATAGGGTTTAAGTGGTTAAGACAGAGCACACCACTACCAAACGAAAATGATTTCACTTTGAACACAACTGATTAGCAGATAAGCTGATTGCTATCGATCAGCACTTGCTCTTTCTATTGCCGGGGGGGACCTTATCCAACCACTTACTAGCAATCATTGTGTCACTAATGATTCAGCACTATGGCACTCTGGCCAGTCCTTTCTATAACACACATCAGCCCCGGCCTAAAGCCACAACCCAAGTATGGTATTGTATGGCTTAATACATTGTAAAATCCTGTGTTAAGTTGAGTCCAACAAAAATGTTTTACAATGATCCCGCAAAGGTGGTTAAAGGTAGGGTAAGTGATATTTTTTGGTTAAAACAAAAAGTATTTTGTTAAAAGGTTAAAATACTATATTCTGATAGTAATCATTGCTATAGAGTGTTTGTTCAGTAACAGATGTCTCCCTGTCTCTCCAGCTCTTTAATAAACAGAAAATACATTTTTCGGTAGGTGTCAAAATCTCAGCCAATCAGGAGAAAGTACCCATTTTTAAGCTTAATTTGTATAGTGTTCCAGTTAAAATGTTGTCTGCTCATTTCTTAGTGTCATCACTTCCAATTTCACTTGTTTAATCTATATCCTGATTGAGTTCTCTGTCCTGGTTGGATAAAATTGGAAATGAAACTACAAAAAAAAACAAAAAAACTACAAAATACATTTTCTGTTTTATAAAGAGCTGGAGAGACATGGAGACTCTTTATATGGACAGGACACTCTATAGTAACGAGCTCTATCAGAACATAGACCCATTTTGCAATTATTTGAATAATTACAAATCACTTACCCTACCTTTAACAATCACTTGTGATATGTAATGGAGGCAGGATATTTTACAGTTCATCAATAAACATCATTGTCTAAAAATGACATTGGTGCACTGAAACAGTAAACTTCACTGGGAATGTAATAATTATCTATATATAAAAACACAAATTGATCAATTACCATTATTCGTATCCATTATGTTCTACAAAATCGGCACATAATTGACAACGTATACAACAATACCGATCTGTTATAGGCCAATCTTGGCCGATAAGTTTCGGCCGACTGATATATTGGTCTGGCTCTACTCAGACCACCCTCAATGTGAGTCCTCGGGGCTGGGTACTGCACTTCTATACATGCATGTCTAAATATGTGTCACTTGTCCTCGCTGAAGAGTGGGCTCATTGTCCACGAACACGCCCTGTGGTCAGTGCTGTAATCTCCGTGATATGAATCGGAACAATAGCGTCTCAGTCACTCCCCACTCACGGCTTCCCTCATGGCCCTCTCTTGCTGTCCTGCTTGGCCCTCGTTTCGAGCCCCCCGGTCCCACATGTGTGGACGGGGGGCCACGTCAGAGGATGGCAGCGAGAACATGGCATGTGCGTGTGTGTGCTGGACAGTGGCGGCTCTATGTGCGCTGGGCGCCTGCCTGAGTGACTTCATAGTGCTCCCACTGTCAGCATGTGTCTTGTGGCAAGAGGCCCCCAAGTGTGTCATCGAGCAAGACCTTAAGACTGGTGTTAACCTCAACTTCCTAGGTTACATGCACAAACACGTGGGCCACTTGTCACACCACAAACACACTCACTACAGTGCATTTCTAGAGGCTGCCTGCAACCGGTCTGTGGTGAAACTGTTCAACGAACAGCTTCCTAAGAACACTGTTGGCATAACTAAGAGAAAGGTGAAAAAAAATTATATTTGCATGGAGATGGAGTGTCCAACTACGATGCCAGTACAAAGCAGTGTAACTCCTTTCATTAAGTGTGTGTGTAGGGACTGGGTCTGAGAAAGAGACAGAGATGTACTGTATGACCAGAGTAGAGTTAAATTAGCTGATCTTCCAGCCTGCAGATGGATATTTATTGTGTCTGCTAGTCCCCAAATGCCTAGTCTTGTGTGTGCGTGTGCGTGTGCGTGTGCGTGTGTGTGTGTGTGTGCTCACATTGCTGCTCAGAAAGACTCCTCTCCACAGGCAGGTGTTTTTTCCCCGCTGACCGGATCTTGTCAGGAGCAGCTAACCCAATCTGTAAACAACACACATACTGGGATGACTGGGATCTGGGAAAGACACTGGAGGCACCGGCCTATAACAGTCAATGTTGGTAACGGTCTTACTAATCAGATATCTCAGCTTGCCGACATGTCTGGCGACATCCAAGTTCAAAGTAGGGGCTAAAACAATTCTGAGATTTAAAAGATAACTGCATTGCAGCAGCAGAACCAATACAAAGACTTGGGTGGTCCTTCATATTGGGATGGTATCAGGATTGGCTACCAAAGCAGTAGGCGTAGGATCCACTGTTCAAGCATCTACATTGGATTTTAATGTCCCCAGAGGCACATGCTCTCTATGTAGGCATTGATCAGTCCGCTATCCGGCGTCTTCAGCTTGCCGCCGCCCGCCTCCTCACCAACACCAATAGGCGGGACCATATCACCCCAGTCCTCGCCTCCCTCCACTGGCTCCCTGTCCACTTCAGAATTGATTTTAAGATTTTAGTGTTTGTTTTTAAAGCCCAATATGACCTGTCTCCTCCATATCTAGCTCAATTGATCATTCCATACGCCCCAACAAGAGCCCTGAGATCGGCCAATCAGTCTCTCCTGACTGTGCCTGACACTCACTTCAGGACCAGAGGAGCTCGTGCGTTCGCCGTGGCCGGTCCCAACCTCTGGAACGCCCTGCCTCTCCATATTCGCACTGCTCGGTCTTTGACGGCCTTCAAGTCCCTACTAAAGACTCATTTTTACTCTATTGCTTTTAATTCTATTTAATTCATTGCCTGTCTATGCTACTATGCTCTGTACTGTGAAGCACTTTGGTTCGACCTGTCGATGTAAATGTGCTATATAAATAAAGTTTGATTTGATTTGATTTGATTGGGAGGCAGAGATCTCTGATCATCTGGCTACGCAAGACTACTGTTTGACTGACTGACTGACTGACTCCTCATTGTTGAAATACACAAGCGCAACTCTCTCGGTTTGCTGCAAACATTTCCTTGTTTTGCTTTTCCCAACAAACTCAACACATAGCCATATGCATCTCCATTAGCCCACAGCCAGTGATGGCTGATGGCCAAGCAATTCATATTTTACTGGGCCAGTTCATTAAAAGCCCACCAAATTCAAATGGCCCATGAACACACTAGACAGAAACGGAGACAAGGCTTTGGAATGCGCCTATTCTTTTCTGATTTTGCACTTTGTTTTCCCAGTCAGTGGTCTTAGCAAAATATATGTAAATAAATCTATATTATCGAACTGATATTGAGTTTCCCCTCAAAGTCTCTCTCGCTCTGCATTGCAGCATTGTAGAACAAGCATTCGCAGCTGTCTGTGTAACTGCAGTTACGACACCGACACTGAAGTCAAGTTGAGCAACAAAGTCCTCTGTTAGCACGTAGTTGGCATTGGCAAGACAAACGCATTCACATAGAATACAATGATTCATTTTCTACAGAATGACTAAACTTCCAGTTTACCAATCCTGCTTCCAGAACAGAACAGAGATTAGAGAACTGGGCTGGTTTGTCTATTTACTTATCCATCCGTCCTACAGTATTTTTGCCATTTTGCTACTTAGTTGGCAAGAGTGGAGCCAAGAATTCTTGGCTCTTGTTTCTATCTATTTGGAATAACAGATGATTTGGGTTTACACTATCATGCCAATTCAGATAATGTCAAGTAAATTGTAAATCCCACAAGTTACTAGATTTTTTATTTTGGTTCTCATTGTGTTGTCTGTGGGGCAAAACACATTCCATTTGGTATTCTGATGATGAGGGGGGTAAGATGCAATTGGTAATAGTATGTGTAAATATCTATTTTTCAAGATTTCTCTTTATATTATTAAGCACATGACCTGTATCACAAATGCTGAAACTGACCAGCTGGATTCCACATACTGTAGTAAAATCCAGAGGGTGTAACTCTGAGAGGTTAGAACTGGGCCAATTTGGCTTGATTTTACAGCGCAACAGTAGCATGTCATGATGAGTTCTGTGTCTCTATGTCAGGCACATTAATAGTTCAGCCTCCACGATAACCTGTAAAGGTTCAATGTGACTCCACCCAAGTGACTGCTGTGCATTTATCAGTCTGTTAATCAGTATGTCCAAATCTTTCAGCCTGTTCGAAAGGCTTCTTTGGGTTTTTTCATCCTTTTTAGTTGACCTTGTATTTTGAACTGTACTTCCATGTGCTTTTTTCTAAATCAAGTATTCAATCCCAATTCCCCTGTCTGCCTGCCTGTCTGTCTGTCTTTATAAAACAGGTTGGTCAAATCATACAGTCTGATTGGTAGATAGGTGTGGTATAACCATATATATCATGGCAATGAAGTCTGTCTTTTTGTTCAGATCGATGCAGCCTGGAGCCCGGCTATTTTGTCCCTGTGTAGTTGGGGTACATTCACACGTCCCGTTTGTGTCGGGAACTACTTTCCTTTATACATTATTCTTGCTTTGAAATTGTAATTTAAAACAAGTTTAATTGTGATTACGTCTATGATTTTCATGTTGCCGTATTTGTCAACTATGACCCTCATAGCCAATGTCATTATGGATTAAGGGGAATAATGCCATGGTTGAATTAAAATTCACATTGGCTGGATAGACTGGAGTGTTGTCCCCGACCGTCCATTAAACTAAACTAAACAGGAGCCAAAGACCGGGGCTGGTCAGGAAGGACAGATGCTGCCACGGGGGACGAATGTCAGGGCGTGAGTGTGAGCGATGTTGTGAGAGACAGACTGTATTGAACACACTCACACTATGCTTGCACTAACGCGCTAAGTTGAATGAGTTCTGACATGACACAGCCTTAGCTAAATGCCTAGACAATGAGTATCAGTTGATAGTCAGAGCCATAATAATCAGATAATAGTATTAGACACACTGGGTTGATTCGGCTGTGACAGTAATTATTTTATAATGGCAATAACTCACCTCAGCCCAGGGTACATTGTCATTATACTGTGTCACACCTAAGGGGGTTGTTAGCCCGGCGTGAAGGTGTGATAATAACATACAGCACCATGGTCTGCCATGAGTTATAGCTTAATCACACCAAGCGTCTGTGTACTGACCTCCAGCTCGTTGTCGTCCATGCTGTGTGTGGTGGAATGGAGCTCAGGGTTGTTAGCCATGTCCAGCAGCTCGATCACCAGGTTACGGGTCAGCAGCTGAGTCACAAATGGATGCTGTAGGAGGAGGAAAGGAAAGGTAAACTGTGTGTGGTTTACTGGTCCCTGGGGAGGGGAAATTACTTCTGTGCATTCACCCAGCAGATGAGTGCTCAGATGGCTCAGATGAGCGTGGGGCGTGGGGGGTTGTTAGGAGTTAAGTGTCTGGCTCAAGGACACCGACACGTAGGCCGGCCGGCCGAGCCGAGGGTCGTATCGGTGATCTTCCAATTCCCAGACGGCCTCTACCCACTCATCTACAGCCACCCCTGAGGAAGTTAATGGTCGTGACCTTGGGCACTCGCAAGACACAGCAACCAAGATTTGATAACATCACTCTGCAAAATGTCATGTCTAACTCTATGTAAATAAATGATCTACTCTGCAACTGGACCCTGAACTTTCTGACTTAACAGACCTCAAACTGTCAGGCTCTACCCTGACCCTGAGCCCTCGTGCCCCCTCAAGGTACCTTATACTTCCTATTCACCTATGACTGCGTACCCGTCCATGAATCCCTACATTTGTGGGTGACACCACAGTGGTAGGCCGGATATCCAACAACAATGAGAACGCATATAGGGAGGAGATTAAACATCTAGTGACATGGCAAGTTAAGTAGATTTGAGAACCAACGGTTCCTGAGCCATGTGGCCCATAGGGCAGGAGCCTGTCTCCTGTTTCTGTAGCGTGAGGCAGCTTGATGTACAAGTACCCCCCCCCGGGACACGATGTTAGTGTGTTGCAGGGACTTACCCCCAATCCAACCCTTGATGCCGAATCTCAGGGGGGGACACTCTAACCACAAGGCCACTGAGCTGGGCTAATGACATGGTGCTCCAATAACAACCTCACAAAACCAAGGACGTGATAGTAGTGGATGTCTGGAAGACCAACAAAAGCAGACATGACCCCATCTTCATCGACGGAGCTAAGGCTGATCTTGTCAAGCTTCAGGTCCCTGGGTGTTCATGTCACTGAGGACCTGAAAAGGTCCCTAAATACAGACTCCGTGATTAGAAGACCCAACAAGGACTTTAGTTTTTTTGAGGTTAAAATGGGTCCACTCGTCACAAAAACACCTTGCCAACTTCTACCGCTGCACCGTGGAAAGCATTCGAACATCCTGCATAACAGTGTGAACTGCACCGTCACTGATCAAAAGGCCTGGCCCCTGAAGCATTGAGCTGAGTGCACCATCAGCACCACCATCAAGGACATCAGCACCCAACTACCCACCATCAAGGAAATCTACCGGAAAATCTGTGTGCTGAGAGGGCACATCATCCTCACCCACCCATGTAATGGACTGTTCAAAACAGTGCCAAGGGGAACGGTACGTCGGTACCAATGTCTCCGGGGCAGAACCACGAGGCTTATAGAAATAGCTTTTCTCCCAGGACAATATCAATGATGAACACTCTACTCTAACCTCACTCACTAGCACCTTATTACTGTACTACTATGCACTGGCACTCTACTAGTATGTCACAGACTGTATAATAACCTGGAAGAGAATGTCATGCACTGTCACTTTACCAATAATAGAATGGACTGAGAAAGAAATTAACTGGAATATAACTGTCATACATTTAAATGTAATATCAATCATGGACTGTTCATGATCGATGAATGGACTGTGATAAAAGTGATGTGGCATGGCCTGCACTGTACCTTTCTGTGTTTTTTGCGGGTGAGTGTACAGCTCCAAGTGAATGTCTTGTTTTTATCCCTCTATCCCTGTTTTTATAAATTGTGCATTCTGTATTGTACTGCCCACTGCAAATGTTGCTCTGCTCTGCATGATGACAAATAAGCTGAATTGAATTGAAGAGCCGGTGACATAGGAGAAAAAGCCCATATGACCTGATGAAGGTCAGACACAACTGAAACAATGATTAAAAAACTATTCTACTCAAGAATGTGTTTAGGACGACTGTGTGTGGGAGTTCATTCCTTCCTAAATCTCAAAAGCAAAACATGAAAAGGTGCTACTGCCTTTATGAATAGCATCTCCTTGTGTGGGATATATCACACATCACAATCTCTAACCTCCAGGCGAATCCCTTTCACATGTGGTTCGACTCATCCTAGTAAAGCATTGCTTCACATTTAATGTAGGAGAGTGTTATGGACACGATGATGATGAACAACAGGAGGAGGCCCACCTGCAGCAGGGTCTCAGCGGAGGGTCGCTTGCGTGGGTTTTTAATGAGCGCCATCTTCACAAAACTCTGGAACGCTGCAGCCCTGCAGAGGGAGAGAGAGAGAGGCAGACAAAGAGAGAGAGAGAGGAAGGGAGGGAGAGAGCAAAAAATGGATGAGGGGAAAAAAGGAAGGCAGCCAGGAAGTGTGAGTAAAGGGAAATTCAGGCCACTGCAATGTTTCTCTGCATCTTTTTAATGCTTGATTTATTCTCCATTGTACCATGGTGTGGCATGCCGGAAATAGCTGATCTACAAGCTCATTGTGAGCTTGTAGATCAGCTATTTTTGGCATGCAACACCGCCGTACGCCAAAGTATAAATCGGGCTTAGGAGGGAGGCGAGGCAGAGCAGAAGACGAACGGAGATGGTCAGGAAAACAAAGTACAAAATGGGTGGCGTGTGAATATGATTAATTACCAACCAAGAGAAAATTAATAAGGGGATAGAAAAAAGTAATGAGCCCTGCCATCCCAAAACAGGAGAAGCATGCAGTATGTATACAGGTCCAGAGAATGGCAGTGGAAAGAGTTATGAACATAAGAAATGTGAAACAGGGACGGTTAATCTCACCACTTGCTCTTATCCTTTAGTCTGGGAGGTTGGAAGTTGCTCTTGGACATCAACATCAGGGCTCTGCAACACAGTTTGAAATGTCACCACACTGGAAAGACGTTTCAATGGTTTGTACTGTGTACTGGAGCTGGAAACAGAGCCAGTCAGCCAAATGTTATATAACAAATGTCTCTCTACTCCACATCTTTCTACCTTGACACTGGCTAGATTGTACCGACTGTACCGACTCCTCCGACCAAATATGGTTTTCTGAATCCCCCACGTTCATAACGATGAACATTCCCCCCCCACACACACACGAGGAGTGGCGCTTTGAATTCTTGGCCTCGTGCCAAAGTCTCACAGCGGACCCCTGGTGTTTATTAGACGAGAGAGGTCTATGATTCATAAACCGTGACCTTTCAGGGTACCTGTCAAAGTATACAGGGTTTGAAATCTGAAATTACCTTTATACCCGTATTTGGCAACAGTGGTTCCGCGTGTGTGTATGTGTGTGCGCGCGCACAGTGGTGTAAAGTAACTAAGTACATGTACTCGAGTACTGTACTAAAGTACAATTTTGAGGCATTTTTACTTCTACTCCACTACATCTCAGAAGCAAATATTGTACTTTTACTCCTCTATAATTATTTGAAGACTTGAATTACTAGTTACTTTGTAGATTTTGATTATTATTACAAAACATGCATTAACCACTTCAGCCCCATATACATTTCGGCCATTTGTCAATACTTTTGTACTCTTACTTAAGTAAAATTTTTATTCCGGTGTGTGAGTACATTTTCCACCAGTGTGTGTGTGTGTGTGTGTGTGTGTGTGTGTGTGTGTGTGTGTGTGTGTGTGTGTGTGTGTGTGTGTGTGTGTGTGTGTGTGTGTGTGTGTGTGTGTGTGTGTGTGTGTGTGTGTGTGTGTGTGTGTGTGTGTGTGTGTCTGCCTTTGCTTGTCTGAGCCAGTCATCTGTGGCTGAGTCAGAGCGGCTGCTGATTTCACCTCATTGGGTGGAGGTCAAACATGGGCGGCTGGAGTTCTGCCAGTTCGATGGCAGTGATGCCCACGGCCCAGATGTCGCACAGATGGTTGTAACCACCCTTCTTCTCCACAGCAGCGACTTCTGGTGCCATCCTGGTTGGTTAAATGCCAATGAGGGGGTGGGGAGAAAAAAAACATGCAACACAACGAAATGTCACTTAATAGGAATTCACACGGTGCACATTACACAGTTTAAGTCAGGGCAAGAGATCATTTTAAATGCTGGAAATTCAAAGAATATGAAAACCTGTACGTTAAATCTAGCCCCACGCCAACATTCAGAACACATGCAGTAAAACGTTTTGTGATGTCAGGAGTGGAAGAAGTCCACCGTGGTAAACTCACCAACATTCCATATAAACAAATCAAGAGCACTTATATCATCAATATACATTTAATTTCAAAATTAACGAAAACATGTATGTGACCAATGTACAGATCAATATTATACAAAGTAGTCAATACAATATGTACAACAACCAACTCCTTCCACTCACACTTCCATGATTCTTCATACCCGGACAGCTGTGTTTTCAGCAGTTACAGAGAACCTTTCTAATTTTGAGTCATTTCCATGTCTTTTTTTTTAAAGCAACTGCTATTGTTGTCTAGATATGGACTAGTATGTAAATATCAGAAGCTGTCCCTTATCTGTTGAACCTTCCTTTAATGTGTTAATTTATCTATGTAAGTGTAATAATTTACCCGGGGATTTTACTACATGTATAACCCTGCAGGCCTGCACTGCACTGCATGCATGCAATTCACCATATCAACATCAGAAGAGTGTGCAAAGAATGAGAGGAAAAATGCTGTTATTATTATATTTTCAATGTCAGGCGAGGTCAGCGCAGGAACATTCATCTTACCAGTAGGGAGTCCCGATGAAAGATTTCCGCTTGGCCACAGAGGCGCTGATCTCCGCTGCCACGCCAAAATCCGCTAAAGCGGGGAGACACAGAGTAACAGCATTGGGGATGACATCTAAAGAGACAGTATTTTTGACCTAATGGATGATATTGGGCGAGTGGTGTGTGTGTGCGTGTGCATGCGTGCGTGTGTATGCATGCACAATGCATAGATTACTGACCCAGTTTCACGTCTCCTCGCTCTGTCAGAAGGATGTTCGCTCCCTGTGGAGAACACAGAGAAGCGAATGTGAGCTCTGTTTCACGGGCTGATGGATGTGACACACTCGCTCACACACCCAGAAATACTAAAACAAAGGATCTAAATGTAGACCACAAGTAGTACCCTGGTAAAAAAAAAAAATTAACATGACTGTACCTTTATGTCTCTGTGCATTTTGCTAGTTTCATGTAGATGGTACAAGCCCTGGGGAAAAAAACATAATATGTTTTTTAATTATCTCATATAAATCACACAAAACAAATATGAACATCGTCGACAATAACTAATATCATTAGAATGAATGTGTCCCCGTTCTCTCTTGTGGTCACTGTCCTTACAGACTGAGACTGAGCCACCAATATCTCTGTTCATAAATGGACACTTGACTTGACCCTTCGTGGACTTCTAAAAACATCCCTTAGTCGTTCAGATCGTTTACTGCCACCCATCACCACGGTTCACAGCCCCACGACCAACACCCCGGCCCTGATCGTCACAACCAGTCAGGTGAGGAATAGGCCTGTCACAATTATTACATACAGGTATTCGCCTAATCGCGATTATTTGAGATAATCACAATTCTTTTGTGCATAATCGCCCTAATCATCTTAATCATTTCCATGTTGAAAAAGGGTTTTTAAAAAAATAGTAGAAATAGCAGATCTTGTAGATCGGCAATTTCCACAATTCACATTTTTTATAAAGTAATTAAATATGTTATGTATGTGTCATATCTGCCCTGTGCACCCTTTGTTTACGAAGCCTAATATAAAAGCCAGACAGAAACACAATTAAATCGTTAATCACAATTATTTGATCGACAATTAATCGTCAAGCAAAATCTCATAATCGCATGAACAAGGCCAGTGGTCCAGACAACACTGACTCCAGGGTGCTCAAGAAGACATGTTCCTGGCACCTGCCAGCAGCATTCCTGCACATCTTCCACCTCTCCCTGAGCTAAAGAAGGTGCCCCAACGCTGGAAGACATCCTGCCTTGTACCAGTATCCAAGAAAAAACGCCCCAGTGCTCTCAAAGACTACAGACCAGTCACTCTGATGTCACGTCACAGAGGTCTTTGAGAGACTGGTCATGCAGCACCTGAAGCCCCTAGTGGGTGGAGTGGACACAGCAGTTTGATTATCAGGCAAACATTGTCGTGGATGATGATGCCATCACCTACCTGCTCCACAGTGCCTATACACACACCTGGAGAGGCCAGTGCGTCACTGTGAGAGTTCTCATTCGACATCTCCAGTGCCTGACTTCAACATAATCCAACCACACCGGATGCAGGGGGCCTACCTCATCAGCATACTGGCATACTGCACTGCATTCACTGTCACCTTTCTTATTCACCCGCGTCTACACCATTGACTTCCAGCTCAATTCGAAAACGTGCCACCTACAGAAGTTTTCTGATGACTCCTCCACTGTCAGCAGCATCACAGATGACAATGAGGAGAGTACAGAGCTCTGGTGGAGAGCTAGTATGTAGTGTGGGTGACAACAATAACCTTCAGCTCAACAAAAGACCAAGGAGCTGGTGGTGGACTACCAGCAGAGAGGGGGGGGGATGGTTAATATCAACACAAAGGACACTGACAAACTGAACAGGCTGTTGAGGAAGGCTAGCTCTGTAGTTGGAGTTAAACTGGACAATCTGAAGGTTAGGGGAGGATGAGGAGGAAGCTGGAAGCTATCCTGAGGAAACCCTCCCACCCCCTCTATGATGAGTTAGCGAGGAGGAGAACCTTCAGCCACAGACTTATTGTCCTCCTGTGCAAGACTGGTCTTGCACAGGAGGTGGTCAGTCTGGTAGCCATCAAGCTAACTATAACTAAGCCCCTGTATGGGGGCGCCGATGGCCAAGTGGTTAAAGGTTCGATGACATTCATTTTCACTTTTTTAATTTGTTATGTTTTTTTTGGGGTTTTATGACCTCAATTACACCCAAAAAATCTTTGAACATTCAGTGGATTTTCTGTGGTCTGGGGTTTTCTGAATAATTAGGCTGAAAAGTAATCTGAGCTTGGCCCTTCGACAGTGAGGTCACAGTCGATTAATCCCGCCCACTCTCCTCCTCGCCCCTCCCCTCCCCTATCCTTTCCTTTGGGGGGGGGGGGCGGAGCAGAGGCGATGATTGACAGGCAAAATCCCTCACCAGCGACACCCGCAGGCAAAGATTTCTTTTTTCATTGCAGTTGAAAAGGCTTTAGAAATGTGAGACAAAAACACCTACAGTGAATCACTGGAGTGGAATTTTCAGTTAAAACTTTTTGTACACGTTTGAAGGACCAGGACAAAGACTCTGAATGTGGTGTAAACATGAATGTCATGATACCTTTAAGGCGCATACCACATAATAGACTCTAATTCCTCCCGAGCCCGACGACCTTTGCTGCGTGTCACTCCCCAACCTCTCTCTCCTGTTTCCTGTCAATCTACCATGTACTATCCAAATAAAGGCAGAAAAGCCCCCAAATATCTAAACGTTTAAAAAAATGTCACAGAGTTGTTTTCAAAAAGTTTACTGTACACACAGAATCGTCTCAAGAAATGTGTGCGTCCACACGAAACCACTGAAAACACCACAAATCCACTGAAAACGCTGTGGGTGGCGCTGTAAAGCTGCCACAAAGCACCAAAAAGAGAGAAGAAGAGTGCGATGTAAACACAAACAGCAGGTTGTATATGCTGTTCTCCATGTCCACTTGTTGCTGAAGGTGGTAGTGTAGGAGCATTACATTTTGCAAGGGTGGCGTCTTCAGAGTTATTCACTTTGGGACCCGGTTTAAAAAAATGAGCGTATTCGCTGATCCAAAACGCCGGCTCCGTGTGGACGAAACGTCGTTTGCGGATACACCTAAAAACATCTCTGTGTGGACATGGCCTAAGCCCCTATATGCTCTGTTCTGTTGTTGGGTTAAAGACTCCTGCTTTACTCGGCACATTTGTATTTTTTGGACTCCTGGAATGTACACGATAAAGTACGATAACAGACACCTGCTTAGTTTCTGCTGTAAACAACGTTTCACTGTTGATAGACGGTATACCAATACCGGTAGGCCATTCATAATATTGATGAAAATGTAAACAAATAAGTCATACGCAGTATTGAGAAGCAACAGATGTTATGTTGCTGTACTCTTGTTATTCTCTGCTATGCAGTACAGCTATATTTAGCTGCATCTGGCTAGGTTAAACACTACTTTGCCCTACTGTGGCTGGAAAGGAAACAACAGTACTGTATGATTCAGTTTCTCAGCAGTGTGTATATTCACGATCTGTCTGGCAATCTGAGCCCCAAACACGATGAGTCTAGCTCTAGCATGCAGATCGTGGACATCAACTGGGAGCTGGGAGAAATTAAATCCCAAAACACCTTACCTGGAGGGTTTCTCTGCAGACGTAGGCGATCTGTTTCTCCTTTAATGGGCCCGTCACTGCGAGGAACACTTTGATTAATGGCCAGTACACTACCCACACAAGAAGAGCACAAAGTATGGGTCTACAGGTACTATTCTAAAAATAGAACCCAACTGACTCTACAGAAATACAAACTATTCTTGGGTGGTTGTTTTGAATCAGAAACAGAAACGGGTTTATTCATCATGTAACCTCACATGTATGAGGAACTGGCCAAGAGGCTTGGCTTACATGTACAGCATACTGTACAGTATGGAGAGTTCAAATAACAAAGACAATCTAAGCCACCAACGTTTACAGCTGTAGACACTACAGCATAAATACCAATACCAACAAAGCGCTGTGTGGGCATGTTTTTTTAAAAGTGCGTAAATAAGTATAAGGAAGAGTTTTTTTTATCATGAAGAAATACTAGATCTGTTCGTTGTTGGAAGATTAACTAGAACCGTTTTAACCCATTAAGACCTGTCGCATCTGTGTCACTTTAGATTTCTTTGGCTATTCAAAAATAGCAGATATACAAGCTCATAGCGCGAGTGCCGCGCTATGAGCTGCTATTTTTGGAAAATCGTGAAAAAATATTTTTTTATTTTTTTTCAAAAAAGAAAATCAGGATTTAGATTTTTTTTTTTTTATCGGCCTCAGGTCTTAATGGGTTAATAGCGTTGTTAGGGTTCATCCATAGATATAAAGAGAGAGAGAGAGAGTGTTGTGTGCTTTTTACCCTGGTAAATGTCCTGAAGTGACCCTCCACCACAGTACTCCATACAGATCCACAGCTTGGTGTTCCTGAAAAGAGACACACAACTTTATCTGTCTGTCTGACACGTGCACTGCTTATTGTCCAGGCATAACCACTTAAACCCTTTACTTAGACGTCTGGGTCCCAACGGGCTCTATACATGGTCCGCTCCTTTTTTTTCCCCTCTACTCCCAAGGCTCTATACTCGGCCTGTGCCTTTTTTCCCCCTCCTCTTCACCAAATCTCTTTACCAAAAGTAGCCAATCATCAATCTCAATGAGCTTATAATGTAGATCTGCTATTTTTGTCAAAGTTTGCCCCAGAATAGGGACGCTAGGGTTCAAGTAAGGACATTCCGTCCAAAGTTCTGATTATAATTTCTAGAGACATTTTTAGAAAACTGACTGCAGCAGAGGTTTGTGTGCTTTACCAAAAAGCCCACTACAATCTGACCTTGGGTTGGCAGAGCAGGAGCAACAAACTGGATTTATTACAATCGAGAAGCAAGTAGGCTAGAGACCCAGTCCATGGTACGACAGAGCTGGAGAAACATGCCAAGTAAAACATTTCACTGGTGAGCTACGATGCAGAGCAACTTCATTAGGAACACACAACACAACATGTCACAAAGAGTGGGAAAGGAATTCTGCATACTGGGCAGTGGTGTGAGGAGCTAAGAGACAAACTACATATTCATGTCTGCCAACAATCCAAGGAATGCCACAGATCTGAACAGCACAGCCTGAAATGTTGCACCAACTACGCAGGGGAAAAAAAGAACAATTTCCCATGGCCCTGATCAAACGCTGCCAGTGTGCCTTTGAGCAAGGCACTCGCAACCCACCCCAACTGCTCCAGTTGGGCTGCTCAAGTAGTCGACTGTGGAGTCACTTGGGCAGCAGCCCGTAGTGTGTGAATATCTGAGCTCTGCTGAAAAAGAGCACCTGGGTTCCATCGACCCTCACAGGCTAGATAAAGTTTTTTTTTTTTTAAAGACGTGATACAGCACCTGTGATAGCTGCCGAAGTAGGCCACAATGTTTTTGTGTTTGCACTCCTTCATCATGGTAATTTCCTGCTGGATGGACGTGATGTCATCACCTGAACGGCAGACGATTGGTCGATTAGAGATATATTATGTATTCAGGTGTTTATTGACAGCATTCTTGTGTCACACAGCACACAGAGTAGTAAAAGCAACCTATAATCACAGTGTGACTAACAACAATTTTGAGCAAGTCGTGTTACGCCTGATAACACGGCGCGCAGCAGCAGCAGCTATATTTAGCTGCGCGCCGGTGTCTCGCGATGCATTGTAAGCTTGTAGATCTGCTATTTTAGGTGCGTCACAGCCCCTTTGCCCTGGCCTGCTGGCCTGTGTTGTCTGTGTATTGTCTACTGCCCTGTGTGTGTGTGTGTGTTTCTCCCACAGATCCTGCAGGCTCGCCCAATTAGGTGCGCCTGGCCAGTGCTCTCTGGAGCCCTATAAAATAGTGGGTGACAGTCAGCCATTCGATGTGTCACTCTCCAGATGACGGCACCCTTCATCTTGTTTCCCTTTAGTTCCTTGTGATTGAGTTTACACACTCTGCAACACCCCACACTACAGTACACTGATCACACATCCATTGCTGACATTACTGATTTTACTGAATTGCACATCTCATACCTTCTGTAAGCATTATTTAGTTACTTCTGTTAATACATTACTGTAACTTTTTGCACTAACACCGTGTACTCCTCAATTTGTCACCACACGCAAGTAGGGGTGTGCCGATATATCGCGATACGTTTTCGTGACGATATGTATCGTTTTGGAAAAAAAAATATCGTTTTCAATTATTATTATTTTTTTTTTTTACAATAATAATAATCAGGCATGCAAAAACAGCCCCGAGGTGAAAAGGGTGACAACATGTTGTATTTTTTTCGGGTCAGGTGTCACACTATTGCCCTATTTGGATTCATATATTTTTCATAATAAAAAAAGTGCGTATCGTATCGTATCGAAATCGTATCGAAGTTGTGAGCCAAATATCGTATCGTATCGTTTGGTGAAATTAGTGTATCGGCACACCCCTACACGCAAGCAAATATAAATCAGGCTTTAGCTTACCAGGATCCAACTTGACAATCTTGATGGCTGTCATTTCAGCTGTCTTGATTTTTCGTGCCTGGAAAGGATGAGAGTAATAATAGGTTTTCTGAAAGCTATGATTTACTGAATCACTTCTCTTACAATCTTTAGAAATTGATAGTCAGTGTTTCTAGCGCTATTATGGGGAGCTGCTTGACATCATATATCATAACACCACCATTCACAAATTGAATTTATAAATGATGCCTCTGTGAGCCCACTGTCCTAGGAATCTTCCTAACTTTTCACCTGTATCTGGCAACAGCAAACCTGTGCAATATAGATCTAAATTCTAAAACACATATTTCCAACACTTGAAAGCCAGTAGTATGAAATATTTTCATGACATACTTGTCAGAAGTATTGTGCTAGAATTCTTGGTCATTTGATCCATACAGCAGCCGTATCAGATGCGTTTTCTTCATTGTCTGAACAAGTTAAATCCTAGCATGGAGCTTTGTCATTGTCCTCCACTATCACGATTCTGGGCATCCCCCCAACTTCTCTGTTATCTTGGTGATATAAACTCTAAGATTAGTTTCTGCAAGTCATCTCACCTTGGCTTCCACCTTGATACGGATGATATAACTGCAGGTATTAGGGTTATGATTGAGAACCCAGAAACAGGACCCAAGTGACCAGCTCAATTTATGGCAGAATCATTGACTGAAGAGGTTTTCTTCAATACAGGGTTGTTGGCAAGATATACAACTATCCTAGTCAGGACAACAAGTGTTCCAAGGTAAATACCATAATTAACCACTCAGGTGACCAGGGTGCCCTCGGGCTCTGTACTTGGTCCGCTCTTTTTTCCCCCTCTACACCAAATCTCTTCGCGGAAAGTAGCTGATCTGCAAGCTCACAAAATGCCACTTTGTGACATGTTGTGCGCTTGTAGATATGCTATTTTCACTTAATGTTAGCCCCAGAATAGTGGACGCTAGGGTTCATGTGGTTAAAGGAAACCGTGTGAACAAAAGATACATCTCACATTGATAGCAGGCTTTTTGTGCTAAATTCACGTGGTGATGTGCATTTTCATCGCTTTTTGTGATAAACGGATAAATGGTTAAATCATAGGCTTTGACTATGACTATGGCTATGAGTCAAAAGATCTCAGTTCGAATGGAATATGTGGGAGAAGATTGCTACAATCGAGAAACAAGTAGGCTAGAGACCCAGTCCATGGTACGACAGAGTTTGAGAAACATGCCAAATAAAAGGTCTCAGTTCGAATGGAATATGTGGGAGAAGATTGTGCTCACGATGCTGCACTGCACGCTGTTGTGACATGTGGTTAGCTGTATGTGTGTCACAACGGCAGAGGGAAGGCCGTCGAAGGCGGCTTTGGATGTTGTTCAAATGCTTCTATATGCTATACGTTCACAACTTCCCTCGTTTGTGCAGGGAGCATCAATTATCTCCGCTCAAGGGCCATTCACAGGCCAAACACTGAGGTGACGTCAGGCTAAATGCTTTTTCACCCTGTGCATCCATAACAGTCGTGGCAGCAGCCAATGGGATAGCAAGGTCGCCTTGACAAAACCTGTGGCTTGGCTACATCAACTTCCTGTTTTCTTTCCTGTTATACCACAGGACTTCCTGTGACTAAAGTGACAGTAACGTCTCAGAGAGGGTTTTTTAAGCGGCAAAGCCTGAAATAACAGCACCGGGGTAACATACAATGGGGGGGCTGAAAAGGAAACTTCACTGAACTTTGATCACACTTCTATTCTGCGTGATGCTATGATACCTTAATGCATGTGTGGGCTATGAGCCAATACTACAGTGCAGCTGCAGATCTACGTAGGTAAATGTTTACAGTAAGAGCTGTAGCAGCAGTGTCAGCAGGGATCGATTTGTAATGATTAGACATTTTCTTACCTACTTAAGCCGTAAGTTCTGTATATGACAAATTGCCAAATTACCTTGTCTACAAGCTCACAACCAGCGTATTCTGCACTGGCGACACTTTGTGAGCTTGTAGATCTTCTAATCTACATACTGTAATACTTTTGACAAATCTTGACAAATTGTAATTGGTTTAATATGGTATTACTGTCAAACTACTATCAAACATATCAAAAGGAAATGCAGGTATTTAATTCAGTCTGACTGGAAGCAGGGATAAAACATCTATCCCCACTGGCCATACAACTGAATGACGAAAGGTATATCAAAAGCAGAAGCATGGACCCCCGCAGAAAATGGAAGCGTGTCAGAGAGAATAGAAAACATTGCTGTGACGTCACAAGTACTATCAGGTTCTCAAAGGAACCTCTCTAACTCATTTTTAATCCTCAAGTTAATTAAGTCTCGAATTCTTTCCTCATTCTTCTATTCCTCTAGGCATTTCTTCTCTTCTTCCCTGACAGATTCACAACAGTACATACATAGAAAAGTAGAGAGGGAAGGGTTTCTTTCACTGAGGTTAACGTGAAATGTGTCAACTAAGAAGTTCTCAACTGCTGGTGATGAATACTGGCTGTTTAATCAGAGAGTGATTTAAAGTCGGTCGGGGACCTCACATTTTCTGCTCTATGGGTTAATCCTACTTCCCACCAGACTATAAATCACTCTCTGATTGGGAGTCTAGAATTAAAAACACCCGGTATTCCACAGTTGAGAACTACTTAGTTGACACATTTCATGTTAACCTCAGAGAAAGGAGCTCCCACCCCCCCTGTCTTTACTATGTACTGTGAATCTGTAGAGGAAGAATGAGGAAAAATAGTTTGAGACATCATTCACTAGAGGATTAAAGGTGAGTAAAACGGGTTCCTGTGTCTGGGAACCTATCCTCCCTGACTCACAGCAATGTCAGCCAGGTCGGCGTGCCTGTGAAAAGCATGCACTTCTTCCTGTCTGTGGTCACTGCACCCAACACCTGTCACGTTTTATCACACAGTGTGTCTGTGATCAACACAGTCACACTACCTTTATTAGATACAAATAAATCTACAAAACAGGGCATCCTCAACGGGCCCCTGTCAATTCAGAACCTTTTCCTAAGTTCTATTTGGTACCAGCGGTGCTTAGAAACACAAAGTTACTTGGACTTGAAACGCCTGACTGGGTTTCTGTGATGATATTATTTATCACTATGGGGGTCATACTCTTGAGCTGTGAGCCATTCCTGTGAACAATGGCCATCTAATGGGACTCCATTGAGTGCCCCCACAGACCCGGTCACATGTCCAGTGGTTTCACCCTTGACTAGTAGCTCTGCAGGGCTGGCGGACGTTGGAAGGGAGAAAGAGGTAGTGGGAGGTGATAATGGCCTATTGTCTTCTGCAACAGTACCGTTTCCCCATTCACAGCGAGCACACGCACACAGGGCAGCGACACGAAATGCCACGGTACCGCAAGACTGGCACAGGAGAACAGCTCTTAAGCGAAGATATGAGCAGTCTTCATCATCATCATGTATCTGCTCCTGTTATCTTCCTGCTTCTTAACCACTTCAACCCTATAGCATCCCTGTTCTGGGGTGAACATTAGGTGAAAATATCAGATCTACAAGCTCTCACGACAGGACGAGCTGCGAGAGCTTGTAGATCGTCTATTTTCAGTGAAGCGTTTTGGTGGGGAGATGGAAATACTAGCGTATCTAGTATAGAGCCCTGGGGGACCCCAGTCAACTAAGTATAGGGTGTAAGTGGTTAAAAGAGACATTTTTCTCTTCCTATCGCAGCATGCGTATACATAAGGCATGCAGGGAGGGCGGGTTTGCAGCACAGGATGTTTGCATCCTGAGGCTCTTATCACAAAGTGTCAATAGAAGTCATCTGACAGAGATTTTATACAGTGGCACAGATAAAAAATAACTATAACTATGAACCTGTAAATCTAATTTAACAGATTGTGCACTGTGCCTGTAAACACTTTTCTATGAACAAGGCACAGAGAAAGGGCTAAACTCTGCTCTTTGAACTGTAAAGGGCACAGCTATTTATGGGTTCTTTCAATTAAGTTATTTCAATTGAGTGTTCACAGAAGCCCCCAAAATCTGTTCAAGTGCTGAATGGCATTGCAATAGGCAACATAACCAAGTGTATTGGCTCTACCAATAATATTTTGTTGAACCTACTGTACAGGCTTTTTAGAGGGCCTTGCAATGTTTCGTCTTGTCTTGTAGTGATGTAGGCTACTAAAATAAATGTAATAAAAGCTCTCAAGGGACTCATCATCCCCCCAGCCCATTGAGTCTTGACAAGATTCTTTAATGGTTCCAACATACATTTCACAAATGCACCAGCCAGGATGGCATGCCTTATACATCACTAGATGACTGGCTGGCATCACTAGCAGATACTCTCCTTGGGCAGCAGTAGAAGGACTGTATTACCAAATTTTGTAATGATGTAGAAATTGCACCTCACACACAGCTTCACCTTGAAACACTAAACATTATGGAAAACAACAGACCCAAACGCGGGTGATGTTTACTAATTAAAAATACAGTATGTTCATACATAAACAATCCAGAAGAAGAAGTGTCACTTCTCCTGTCGAGACGATTATGCAGAAAACCAAACAAATACACAAGGGGAAGGAGGAAGGAGGCTCTGCTGCGTTTCGCCCAGGCTCGGTCCCTCACGACGCTAACACTCACCTTGAACACATCTCCGTACGTGCCGCACCCGATGCGATGAATCAACTCGTAATCGTCCAAAGGGTCCAAGAATGACACTCCTATGGTATCCATGGCTTTAGATCTGTGTATTACGATCGCTTATCACGACCACTTAATCAGAGAGAGAGCTTTGCCTATACCTGACTAAAACAATAGTGATCTAATTGGAAAAGACTGAATGTCGATGCATGCGTCTGGCTTCCAGGCACCAAAGAATCCGCAGTTCTTTTCTGTCATTCATATTAGGTCCAAGTCCAACTCTGACGAGATGAGACACCCCAACGAACTCCACTCGTCCCGGCTGCCGTTCGACTGTTTGCGCTGCGCATGTCTCATAGAAGCTCCTCTCTGTGATGTGAGCGATGATAACCCACGCCAGTCTCCAGATCTTTGAGTCTGTCTGTGGACCAACCCCTTACATGATGAACACAACTCGGTTATTTTGGAGTGGACCACAACACAGCCGAGGACGATAGAACATAAACTCACGTTTTTAGCCTATATTACTGTTCACATTGTCTACTCGTTTGAGAAAATAAATACATGTTCTTTTTTCCTGTTGACTTTATAGGCTCTGTGATCCCAGACAGTCCCGTTTGCCCATACAAGTCACATAAGACATAATGTGCTTTGTAATGCAACAGCCTCAAGACAGACAGGATCAAACCACAAAATGAATTGCTTTCAGGTTACATCCTTCGGAGCTCTTCATTTATCTTTTTCATGTCGGAGTCCTGGTTTGTTTAGACTTTTAGTGTTCATTGTGGGCAAAAATGTAAAAAAGAAATTGCAATAATCATTTTAACTTAAAGACTACACCGCACACCGTTGCCCCACAGTGTAAAGGTCATCCTAGGTTCAAACACCAGCAGGGGTCTTTCTGTGTGCTTTGGTTGTAACTTGTTCTCCCAATGTTTGTGTGAGTTTCTTCTGGGTACTCCCACACCAGAAGATATGCAGTCTATGTACATAGTCCTGCCATTGTCCTTGACCAAGGTCAAGGCTGGTCCCCAGGCGCTGCACTGTGGCTGCTCATAGCTCCCAAGTAGACAGGATGGTCAAATGCAGGGGCCAAACGTACCCGAGGGGATAATAAAGTGTATAACGTAACTCTATTATAGGTCATGAAACTAGACTCAATCACATTTTCATTTCATTTTTATTACTTGCAGAATACAAAAACACAAGTTAACAAGCAAGAAAACAACGTAGCAGGAGCCACATCAAGTGATTCCCTTTCAACAGTGCATGGTCTTTCTGGTCATCTCTCTAATCATTAGAAATAGATCTACCTCAGCTATTCTCAAAACTAAAGGCCACCTAAATAGAAAATAACAAAGGCAACTTAAGGCAACATATAGCTAGCGAGAGATAAGCTGACGATAGAGAAGAAGTGGACAATGTTACATGGTAACTATTCCTAAATTAATCACTTCCAAACGCTTCAGTCAAATGGATGAATTCAAGACAAAACATGAATTTCAGAATGGTTCAACTTTATATTTACATACTTCTAGAAATATATGTTACGTTGCTAAAGGTTCCTGTTGCTTTGGCTTCTAGAACTCCACATACACAAATTCAGTGATTCAGTGAGAGGTCAGTGCTTGGTAAGCAGCTGACCGCCCAGTGGAACAATACAAATCAACAGTGACTGAATGTTTACAATCAATTAATGAGGCACCACTGCCCAGAAAAGCTTATTGTTGTGTTTGCTTTGTAGCTATTTTTGAATTACAAAGCCTTTAAATGTAATGGTGATTAAATCTAGTCAGTTTTATTGTGAGGTTTAAGTGAATCCGAGCTTATATAGTATGGAAGGAGGAAAATATTGTAATGTTTTATGTAACTGATATGACGGAGTAGATGAAAACATTTCTAAAATGTTCACGAACAAAACAATATGGGTATGTGTTATTCTGTGAATGTTTGAGTGTGTGTGTGTGTGTGTGTGTGCATTGCTTTTCACAGTACAACGGAACAACGTCCTAGAGACAGTTTTAGCAACTCCCACATAACCCTCCGGCCAGTCAGTCTAGATTCTCAAAGTGAAGTCCTAGCACCCTCAGGGTTCTTGAGTGTAGAAATGGAACACCCATTTTGTTCTATTCGCACACTCAAGAGTTATGAGGGTCCTTGAAACTAACAAGTTTGAGAACTACTAGTCTAGAGGGATTTGCGTTGGCGCTTCATGAAGGACATGGTGTAGTCTCCTGGCTGTGTGCTCTTCTGCCTCTTCATCTGGACCTGCGACTGCGCCGTGAGCTGCAGCTTGATGGCGCTAGAGTTGACCTTTGCCGCGCACAGCAGCCCCTTCATGCCCTTCATCTTCTCACTCTGGAAGGACACCACTGGACCCTCCGCTGGGGTCGCCTGATGCTGGGCCGTGGGGGAAGACGAGGGGGAGTCGGGGCTGGGAGACTTTGCCTTCGCCTCTGTGTCTGAGCCCCGGAGGCCCTGAGATGACCGCCGGCGCCCGCCCACCTCCCCTACCTTCTTGGGCTGCGCGGGTGGCTGGCTGGGTGGGGATGTGGAGGCTGTGGAGGAAGGAGGAGGCGGCGTAGAGCTCTGGTCCTCCAGCTTGGACTCCCTCCTGGGGCCACGTCGCCTGCCCTCCCGAGGGTCCTCGCTGGACTGGTCGTCATCGTCCGGGGGCTCCACCTCTTTGATGATGATGGTCACCTTCTGACGCACCTTTTCAAGCAAACACAAGTATGGTTACTACTATAGTAGGGTAACTACCAAACCAAGTGAGATATATGAGGAAATCCCTGACACTCTACTTTGAAACATAGTTCATCATTCAAGACACTTCATGCTTTATCATCTCTGCTCTTCCAGTGGCCTTGGAGCCAGTAGTGAGTCCAGCTGCCTGGGTCTGGTCTGTTCTCATCTCCTCACCTGTGCATCAAAGCGGCTGAGGGACTGCACCAGGTAGGTGGCCCAACCCACGTGGAGAACAGGAGTGGGACTGCCCTCCTCCCACTTACAGATCCCGTCATAGAAGCGCAACAGGTGGGCAAAGCATTCCGAGTCCTGGAGGGCAGAGAGCGCTGCGGCTTGCTTGGGCTGGTCCTGAAGAGGGGGGAGGATACAAATAAAAGAAAGAAAGAAAGATGAAGAGGAAACTGATGCGATCAAAGTTAAATAAAATCCCTCAAGAGCTCATCTCAGTACATCAGCACAAAATACATTGGCTGTGAAATGAAATGTCATTAGGGACCCATTGGGGAGGAATAGAGGACATTAAGATACATGATATTAGTGAGAAGAGTTTCATCTATTATACAACAGTCCTTGCTCAGTGGCCAGGAACCAGGGGGAGGAGTGATTACCTTGTTAGCTCCCTCTCCGCCCTCTCCTCCCTCTCCGGTACTCTCAGCAGCAGCAGCGGTCTCCTTCAGCAAGGTGGGGATGACGTCATTCGCTATGTCGAAAAACTCTTTGTAGATTTCCTCATCCTCTCTGAAATAGTTATATCTGTGGAGGGGTGGAAAGACCAGGGGTCAGATAATGATGAGCGATGTGCAAAACTTGGTGTAGTAGTGCACAGACGGAAACGCATATTTCTAAAACTGTATTTCACACCAATGATAAAACCATTACCAATTTGGTCATTTGCTACAGTCATAGATAGTAGTCAAGCATATTAGGATAATAGGATTATGACTAATATTGTAAATTCAAGGGGGTTCAATAATTATTTGCGCATATATTGCACATGGCTACACAAACACACAGAATTAAGAGTGAAACCCTCAGAAAAACAAGGAACGCATTGTGTATTGGTTCTCTCTCCACCAAGTCTCTCGGAGGTTAAGGCACTTTCATTCCTATTTGAGGAACCTATATTGAGTTTCTAGATGAACGTTTAAAATGAGTCTATCAAGAGCCATGGCCTTGCTCTGTCAAATAGTCTGCAATCCAACAAGATGCTCTCATAGGACATTTTTGACCAATTAAAACCTATATACTTTGTTGAAGGGGTCCCCCAGTGGCATATACCCTTAGTTTTTTTTAACCTCTACACCTAAATCTGTTTGTCTAAAATAGCTGTTCTAGTAGAGCTTTCACAAAATGTTCACTTATCATGACAAGCCCAGAATAGGGACGTTAGGGTTCATGTGATTAAAATGCATCTACAGTCTTGAAACCCTGCTTCTTCTTTTTTTTACTTAACACCTCTCGTCTGCTTTTCAGCAGTTACACTTTTTCTAGACATTGTGCACAGAGGGGAGCTGAAATTGAAGGATTTGAGAACAATGGAGGGACAGGAAAAGGCACAGGGAGGAAAAGGGAAGCTGATTGATGGGAAGGGAATGTGGGCGTTCCAGCCTGTTCTGTTCCCTGCTCTCTGGTCAGTCGCTCGCCATATTTTTAGCAGCGCAGACAGTGTGTTTAATAAAAAGGGACGAGAAGAAGGCAGGTTAACGGCACCCACGAGGAGCAAAGCCAAGGATGGAGAGTTGAGCGAGGCTTCCTGGCAAATCTTTAGGCCAACCACACCCTCTGTTACATAAATCTGAGGGGCTGGGAGGTTCCTGCTTTAATATGGCTGAAATGTGATCCTTACCTTGTGAACTGTACAGAGAGTCTAAGGCTGCAACTATCAATTTGTTTCTTAGCAATTATTCCATACGGCATATATCGGTATCGGTTGATATCGGTATCGGAAATTAGGAGTTGGACAATATGGGAATATCGGATTTGGGTAAAAAAGTCAATATCAAACATCCTTAATTATGATGCATCTACAAGTGCTGTATGCTTATCGCCCATTTTCCGTATTTTTAAGACTTTTGCTATGTACTTAAAAAATGAAAAAAGCTGGGAAATGGATGGGGGGGCGGGTACATTTTGAATCTTTTAGTTCGATTTACTGTTGCACCCTTATTTGATACTTAAGTAGTATTGACAGAGTGCACTGCATTGTGGATAATATTTTAAGTTTACAGTATGTGAGCACTACAGTTTGAAGCATCTAATTGGCAGC
Source organism: Gymnoscopelus braueri (assembly GCF_963280865.1). Taxonomy (NCBI): domain Eukaryota; kingdom Metazoa; phylum Chordata; class Actinopteri; order Myctophiformes; family Myctophidae; genus Gymnoscopelus; species Gymnoscopelus braueri. The sequence goes on along the minus strand of NC_137620.1, from coordinate 35,062,675 downwards.
TAGATGAAGTCAAAGTCCCTAAATAATAGATTGATCACATTGCTTTAGAGTTTGTATTTACCGCCATCTGGTGTTAGCCTACTGAAATAACTACTCTAGTTGGCTTTATTTCACAAAATAACATAATACGGCGTCCTACAAATAAGGGATGAAGCAACTCATTATTTCTAGTATAAAGGGCTCGGTACACTTCATTGTGCGCTGTGTCGCTCAACAAAAAATGCCAATCTACAAGCTCACAGCTCGTTTAATCACCCTTAACCGGGAAAGCATCCGTGACATTCTTCTGATTTTGGCGTTGGCTATTTTTGAAAACGTTTTAAAGTGTGAGAACTACTGATTTAGAAGGCATTTGTAGAATTGGCCTCAGGTTTTACTGGGTTAATAGTGTGTGTCAGTGTCAGTCAGACTTACTCTTGCATGACTTGGGCAGCCTCTGCCCATGACCCTAAAGCATCGCGGACATTCCTGTGTCTGTAGTGAAAGCCGGCAAGGAACATGAAGGGGTAGATGTGCTCGTTGTTGTAGTACTTCTTCGCAGAGCCCACAGCCTGGCAAACGACAAACACACACACTTTTTTATCACAGATCGCAGACTGACCATTTAGAAGAAAATTGTTTAGTTAATAAGATTTATAGCACATAAGAACTATTGTTAAATAATAATCAAAAACACAGCTATATATTTCACTGCAAGACAAATCTTCATAAATAATATTGTAAAGAGTATAGACTGACTTTGAAGTGAATATTAATGGGGTTCTCTTTGCCAGGGATGGGATCTTGGTCCTCCAGGTCTGCCAGGGTGCCCATGGCCATAGGATATCTGTGACATAACACAGTTAAGACAGCAAAATAAAACTCAGTCCACTTACAGTGAGTCTATAATCAGGGATTAATCAAATAATAAAACACTCCATGACGACAACAGACTTAATAACCGTTCTTCATATCCTAAGAGGGCTGCAACTGTTGATTATTTTCTTACGATTATTCTATCGATTACTTTTTTGATTAAATCAAATAATAATTTTACGTCTGTGTATTGTTTATATATTCAATTGAATATCATCTGCAGGATATCAAAAGTACTGAAGCCTAGAAATAGTTATTCATAAATGTATGAAGTGACGAGAAAATGAAAGATTAGTTTCTCCAAAAGCCCTTGAGGATGTTATGGAAGGCCAATGATTGTTATATTGGTACAAGCGAACATTTCATATCAGACAATTTTTACTGTACACGCCTGCAACTTTCACCAGCAGAAAATAACAAAAATAAGGGGGGGGGGGGGGATTTCCCCACTGAAAATCTATTAATTTATTCAAATCTATTAGTTAAATTAACAGTCACAGCCCTATATCCTAAATAATGATAATAACAAGCAACAGCTCACCTTTCAAGGTCTCCGCGCTCATAGAGCAGCCATAGCAGTTTCTGCGTGCACAGGAAACCATTCACACAAACAGAACAAGATTAAATGACAATGCCAATTCATCCAGTGTAGAAATTCTTGCTCGACTGGACATTGCGGTCGGTCCTGGCAGAGCCTTCTATAAGCAGCAAAAACAAGAATAACATGACACCATTCTATTTAGAGGTTAGGTTCACCTGTTGTAGCTGAAGCAGCTCAGAGCTGTCTGTGTGCAGGTCCAGTGAAGGGTTAATGGCACACACCATGAAGGCCACCTCCATGTTTCTGTTACACTTCATATAGGAACCCTTCAGGTAGAGCCAACTTTGCTATAGAAACACCAGGGTGGAAAGAAATGGTATAAGACAGTACTTCAAGTGAACAATGATGGTTTTAGCTGAGAGGATAGAGGGCTGTAAAGGCAATACACAAACATCTATGACAATATACAGGCTTTGGAAAGAGATTTTAGGGCAAAATAGGTCTTTAAAAGGGGACCAAAACACTCAATCGTGTTTTTTTGCAGTAAGATTATTATGCTTTATGTAAGGTACAAATGTATCAATCATAGACATGATTTCAAACATTTCAAAAGAATATGATCATTAGGTAATGTAAACTGATTATGAGTGAAAAGGAAAGAAGGATGCATGAGCAAGAGAAAGATAGTCCCGCTGGGGGGTTTGGGGTAGGGATGTGTACGACAAATCAGAATTCTTGAAAGATCTACTGTTCTTGGGACTCTGCAGAGGTAGCCTGCAGAGTCCTCTCTTCACTGAAAGTTTAAATGTAAACATCTGCCAGTGGTGGGAATAACAAATGGCAAATTACTGTACATTATTATTAACTTTGGTTGTAAATAAACCGATTATATAACATTTTAAAAGGTTAAAATAATGGCAAAATAACGAAAAATGTAGTATATAAAATGTGTTTTGAAATATGAAAATCAATATTTGGAGACTGCCAAGAAAAATCGTAAAAGCTAACTCATCCCTATTCTGGGTGTCTGTCCTGTCTCACTGGGTATAAGGCTGCTGGCTTGGCTTCACTGTGTCATTATCACATCACAGATGTTCTTTCTGTGCATGCTGGCTAATTACAATGTGCCAGCAAAGCATGGCTGCCCTTACATTACATTGTGGCACAGAATGCACTTTGCATGACCTTTTTGTGCTTTCTTGCAAACATCCCATAGAGGAAACGCATGCAAGTGAGGTCCTTTAACCTCCATTTCAATCTCCAATGTCAATGCCATGACCAGCTCCAGATGCACTTAATCACTGTATCCACCTCCTTGACTACCAACCTATGCAACATTTTCTCCTAAATCACTTCTTCTGAAGGGCCCGCTAGGACCCGCTTTTGCTGAAAGGTGGTTCTCACACACACAACTCTTCGCTTTGAGTAGGAACAGGAAGAAACTAGTCTATGATGTCATAATGACAGTGTAGCCAGCAGCCATCTGCCCTGAGGTCAAACCCCAAGAAGCCTCTAGACAACCATCAATCTTTCACTTTGAGTAGGGAATGCAAGACACTCTTTCACTTTGAGTAGGGAATGCAAGACACTCTTTCACTTTGAGTAGGCACGCATCACTTGCTTTCACTTTGAGTCGGCACGCATCACTAGTTCATTTTGATTAGTCAACCCTCCCCCCCTCTTTCTCACTGGACCTGTACAAATCGCATCGGTGATCTATTTGATTCAAAACTTGAGAATTTTGCAGAAAGGTGACAAGTTTGCTGAATCATGAAAAGAAAATCTAGGGACAATGTATTAATGCTGCCATCTACAGGTTGACATTTTCACCCAGCTGAACACTCCTGTAGTTTGAGCTGGTTAAGAGCAGTTTTTTTATATAATTTTTTTCAATTTCTTATACATCAATGAATCAACACGAAAACTTTCTAACTAAATTGATTCATCTGATTAACCCCTTAACTCTGTATTATACATCAATTGTACAATGATGTTGTACAAAAATAGTGAAAATAGCTGCTCTACAAGCTCACAACTCGTCATGATGCAACGTGTTGTGAGTTTGTAGATCTACTGTCACTCACTCCATACACACTTTGGTTGATTTTCAAATCTTTGTAGTAGGCAGGGCCAGGCTTCTTTACGGTTTAATAATGTACAGCTATCTGACATGAAACAATACCAATGACCAGATAAACCTAGAGCTGCCCATAATTAAGCCATGTGACTTACTGGCAACATTGACCTTTGCCCACCAAATTGCACCATGTCAGATATTGAGTTAGAAATCTGACATATGAAGTTTCATGACCTCGTGTTGTGAGTTGATGATGATATAAGTGTATTGAGTCATTGAGGACAGAGTGTGACACACAGACGAACGGTTTTCACAATCGCTCCATGGCTCAATCCTTACCCGTTCACTAACTCCTGCTGTGACGGTTTGTCCTCGTCTGTCCTCATTGCCCTTGCCATGCCAGGTAACTTCGGCCGTTTCTTCTCCGTTCTTGCCAAAGATGACCCAGGCATGGTCCTCGGACAGTGCCAGGTGGACATCCTTCAGGCCCAGCACCTGGCAGGCGGCCACGACTGCAAACGCCACCCCTGAACTGTCCAGCTTTGTACCTAATTGCAATTTTAAAATAAATAAATGTAAAGCAATTAACCACATGAACGCTAGCGTCCCTATTCTGGGCAATCGGTGAAAATAACTTATCAGCCATTTAGGCAAGAGGGGGGGGGCAAGGACCCGGTCAACAAAGTATATAGGGTTTTAAGGGACATTTCACTTTCAAACATGTTTGGGGTCATTTTAACATCTACTCTGGCTTTTGTGAGCATCCTGGACAGTTTTTAAGTTGCTTGATTCAGTATTTAGATATTTGATATTCATTTTATCAGACACGCCCCTTTCCTATACAAACCCATTGTAATTTCAAACTCCATTTTAACCATGATAGTTTCATCGAAAACACCTGTCCTTGGTTCTGGTGACTCATACTGCCCTCCTAATACGTGTGGGGGCGGGCCATGTTTTTTTTATTACTTTTCTCATAAATTTTATTTAATTATTTTATTGTAGTCTATTTTCTTCATTTTCCCTATTTTTTATGAAATGTTTTTGAAAAGACACGGCCCCCTCACGTATTAGTAAGGCAGTATGAGTCACCAGAACCAAGGATGGTTGTTTTCGATGAATCTATCATGGTTAAAATGGACTTTGAAGTTACAATGGTAAAATAAATATGAATTAATCAAGCAACTTAAAAACTGTCCGGGGTGCTCACAAAAGCCTGAGTAGAGGTTAAAATGACCCCAAACATATTTGAAAGTGAAATTTCCCATTAAGTAGTTAAACATTAATACAGTTATTATGTAATGCATTAACAGTCAACTGGTTTAAAGTAGAGTTCCATTATACCGCAGGGATTGTGATGGAAGTCCTACTGTACCTGTGATGAGACTGAACAGGGACTGGATGTGGGCCCGGTCCTTGAAGTAGGAGCGGCTCAGGCTGTTCCAGATGACGTCTGACACCTTCTTCACTAGCTCCCTGCTTGACCCGCCCGCAGGACGCCTGTACTGGGACAGGTCCACTGCACCGCGTATCTGCGCCGTGAAGCGCTCGTGAAGTGCCGAGATCATTCGCAGCTCCACAGTGGGAAAGCACGAGTTGGGACAGTCTGGCTCGAGCGGCTCGAAGCGGACACCGGGGACATTTATCGGTATGACCCGGTTCACGGCCAGGAAGTGCTCCACGAACCCCAGGACGAGGGAGAGGAGGGAGAGGTCCGGCTCAAGTTTTCGAAGCTCGGCATCGAACAGACGCACCACTCCGTCGATCCCGCGCAGGGGGAAGTGCTTCTTCTGAGTCGAATGTAGCCCCATGTTGTCCACTCACTGTCACTTGAAAGGCTAGTGTGTGTGTGCTCTTCTCTGCTCACGATGCAGTGCTGGGTGGCAAACATTCATGTAAAAAACAAACAAATCATACAGATTATGCCTTCACCCAATGACATACACCTACACATACATAGGCCTACAGGTTCTCCAAATAATGTGTTGCACATTTAATCTCCGCTAATTTTTATTCAGCATGCTGTCAATATATATTTATTTTATTTTTTCTTCTTTTTTTTTAAAGTACACTACTACTATGCTACACTACTATCCTATTTTATTTTTGTTTGCTTTATTGTTAAATTGGTTGTAACTGTAATTGTATTCTTGCTCTGTAAAGCACTTTGAGCTGCATTTCATGTCATGAAAAGGTGCTATACAAATAAAGTTTATTATTATTATTATATTCTGTCATGAAGGCTACACAAATAAACGCTATACAAATATAATACAAACAAAATAAAGTTTACTATACATAACTATTAGATTTCTAATGAGGATCATATATATTTCAACCTGAAATCTATTTGATCTAATGAGGATCTCGTTCATATATATATATATATATATATATATATATATATATATATATATATATATATATATATATATATATATATATATATATACTACTTTGCTATATTATGTCATGAAGGCTACAGAATAAACACTATACAAATATGACACAAACAACAAAAGTTTACTTTACATAACTACCTGAAATCTATTAGATCTAATGGGTGTCACAACAGGTCTAAGTTAGATGGATATTGAGGCGGAGACCTTGACCTGCAGTCTGTTGTGTAACGATGGTTACATGAACACCGTTAACATACATGGGACAAGAGAGGTGGGCGGGGCGCGCGCTGCCAGCACTGTCTATAAAGACGTGCAGCAGACCCCAAGCCTAAAAATAAATATAGACACATATACACTTTAACGTTAATTTTACATCTATATAAGGAATTATTGGGACAGAAAATGAAAATGTACACCCTCACAATGAGTCAGTCTGTTAGCCAGGATGGATGGAAGGCTGACGTCAGCTAACGTGCTAATATGAGCTAACTAGACAGGCTAACAGAGCCTACTGAATGAAAATGAAGTGACGGCTTCATCCAATTTGTATGCAGCGAGATATTAAACAATGCTTTTACACAGGTGGGCCCTACATGGGTGATAAAGGTCAAAACAATGCCCCAGAGAGGCTGGTTGCGGGGACCATAATTAACTAGCCAACAGTGTTGCCAGGTTTTGCGAGAGAAACAAAAGCAGACATGTCTATGAAAACAAGCCTAAAAGAAGCATTTTAAACATATACATTGGCTGTTTGAAAATAGCAGATCTACAAGCTCACAGCGCGATGCGATGCGTAGATCTGCTATTTTCAACAACAAAAACCTAAAGATTTTTTTAAATGTTGAATATTTTAGAAACATTTTAACAACACAAGTCTTGAATGAGGGTCCCTGACATAAAACATTTTCAAGGGAGGGTCCTAGACTTGAAAAGGTTTGAGTTAAACAACGTTATGAAGCAAGACAAAACAAGCAACTACACTTTTGAAACAAGCCCCCCAAAAAAACACAACTTTACAGAAAAACAAGCCTAGACCACAGTCGCTTATAATAAGCGGATATGGCAACACTGCTAGCACAACTAGCTGCTAGTTAGCACCCGGCTGGGCCAATTATGAAGACCATCACTTTATTTATAACGGGAACTATTTTATGACTTCGAACCTCCAGGGTCTCTTTTTTAACACAATGCTGACTCATATTGAAGTAATAAGACCAGTGAACGCTGGTTATTACATACCGCTCAGCTCACAGCCGCCACCACATGTTTTTGTTTGTGTCTTCCCTTCTTTTGCCGCGCGGTTCACACTGTTCGAAGAAGACTCAGGGCGCGTTGTACAGTGTGTAACTGTGCGCCCCACAGCAGATCTGACAACCGCAATGGTGTTGCGGTTCAACGGCGTTGGCGCTATCCCCGGCGTTGTTCGATCTGGTAAAGCTGCGGTGCCGCCTTTTCCCGAAGGCATGCATGGGATTTGTAGTTCAATGACGAACTACACATCCATGGGCCCGCGTTCAAAAACATGTCCGGCAGAGGTCGACATTGTACCGTTGGCATCAGATACTCTGTTATGAAAGGGGTGCGTATGTACATAAAACATTACATAATGAAAACTGAAGGTACGAGCTACGCTGTGAAATTATTACATTTTAAAATCTTATGCAATCTTTAATGTTCCAACAAAAACTGAAACATTTCCAAATGGTGGTGTTTTTTTAAACGCAACAATAATTCCCATCCAAGATATAATCGTCGCAAGGGTTTGCGATGGACTAGCTCCGACGGAACCTCTCCCTCCGCTGTATAGCTCCGAGATGAGGTTCCTCGTTTCCCTCTTCCGTTTGAGCAGGACATTGTCGCACATTTTCCACTTTACATGTTTCTTACCCCTTTCTACACATCGTATCCAAAAAGTAAAGCTTTTCCGCCATTCTCTCAGATGTTTTAAGTTCTAGCGCACCATAAAAGCTATCCAACGAGTTGAAAAAAGTATTTAATTCGCCTCTGTCCTCAGCCGGTTCCATAATATTTTGCATTAGAAGATGCAATTCAACATTTGACCAGTAGGGGAATCAGTAATGTTATCTCTACGGGCGCAACTCTTGCGCAATGTCTTAAAAACATGTAACCGGATGAGGACCGAGGCAAATTAAATACTTTCTTCAACTCGTTGGATAGCTTTTATGGTGCGCTAGAACTTAAAACATCTGAGAGAATGGCGGAAAAGCTTTACTTTTTGGATACGATGTGCAGAAAGGGGTAAGAAACATGTAAAGTGGAAAATGTGCGACAATGTCCTGCTCAAACGGCAGAGGGAAACGAGGAACCTCATCTCGGAGCTACACAGCGGAGGGAGAGGTTCCGTAGGGGCTAGGGCCTATTATGTAGGATCGTATTTATTACAACTCTAATAATAAAATATGTGTCTTCGGTAAACGTGTCAAATACAAGCAATCGGGGTCTCGGGGACCTCGTTGACGGTTAAACCTATTTATTTTAGTGCAATTTACGTTATAGCTTAAGAGATCATTGGCATAATTTGGTGCTTGCCATGGATATAGCAATATGCTATCTAGATCCCATGGCTTGGAGGGAAAGAGGGACGGTCCCATTTTGTGATTGGCAAAATGGTTGTCAGGCAGCAACAACAACAACAAAAAAGGGCAGGAAATTCAGGCACGTTACATGGAATAAACAATAGTAAAGTAATGAAAACAAAACATGTTTAATTGATTTTGTTGCTTAAATAAATGTTTGTTTTGCGTAGAATTATTTATGTAATCATAAAAAACATTAGAAATTAGAACAATATGTACATTTATTTTAGCATTATAGATGGTGTGTGTAGGCATACACAAATGAGCTTTTATCTAGGCTGCCGTGACAACCAAACTGGCCAATCATAGACGCGGCCGTACCTGCGGACTATGGGTTGGTTGTTCCACACAGCCCATAGCAACCTCTCACCCTGATATCTCTTTCTTTTTTGTTCCATCCAGTGTTGCCATGTCCGCTTATTATAAGCAACTTTGGGCTTGTTTTTCTGTGAAGTTGCTTGTAAATATCGGTAGTTGCGGGTTGTTTTGGGGGGGGGGGGCTTGTTTCCAAAGTGTAGTTGCTTATTTGGGCTTGCTTCACAATAAAAAAAAAAAAAATTAACCAGTGGTTTTCAAATATTTTCATGTCATGGTCATGGACCCCCACATGAATATTTATTTGTCCCCCCAACTGGAAATATTTTGTGCCAGGGAAACCCGCAAACCAGATTTGTGTTGTTAGAATGTTTCAAAAATATTCCAAATATTCCACATTTTATTTGAAGATTATGAAAATTGCAGATCTACAAGCTCACAACACGTTGCATCGCGATGCTTATAATAAGCGGACATATACACTTATAGACAGTACATAGGTTTAAAGTACTCATGTGGCCCATAAAATAATACTAGTCGCTTCTTTTGAGCTTGTTTTCTCGCCCCGCCTCCCGTTTGTATGCGAGAGTTGGCAAAAAAAAATCTGGGAACTCAAGATTATGTTTTCCTAGACCCAATTGCTTGTTTCTCTCGCAAAACCTGGCAACGCTAGTTGCATCTACACAGAGCCCGCCTTGTCTCGCGTTCTCATCAGGAACGATCAGTGCTCGCTCGAGACGTGCGCGTGGAAGGAAGGTACTCAGAGACCCGCTCTTTCTTCTTGGGGGGGAATTAATAAATAATAACGAGGAAGTCAAACATAAGAGAGGACCGTCGTCGTCGTCGTCGTTTCTTCGACACACAACAAGTACAAGCAAACGCATAATATTTTTTTTTCAGATATTATTGTACAACTACTTAGACTAAAAGAACAAAATGGATCCAATGACTCAGTCCACTCAGATCTCCTCGTCACAAGGCACCGACGGACAGAACTCGGCTGCTGCCAAAGACTCAAAGCCGTCCGGCACCGGTAAGACGGTATACCGACGATGCCTTGATTTATTTATGTGTTTTGTTTTGTTATTATAAGACCCCGCTTTGAATAGTATGCCAACCCGTTCGTACAAACTTGCATGCATGCAAATAGTTTTTTTTTTTTAGTTTTTACGCAGAACCCAATTGTGTGTTATTTCTGTGTATATTATGTGTTAAGTGTGTCATCATGTGTTGGCCTTTGCGCCGGTTGTTCAACGTGCGTAGCTGATGAACAAAAACAAAAAGAGGAACACCTGTGGTGAACTTGGACAGTACACGGGTTAAAGGGATAGTTCACCCCCAAAAAAGAAGTATATTTTAGTTTTTGTCGCATTCCTAGTCAATAATTTGATCACTCCGCCGGTCATCAAATTATTGGCTTAGGAATGCGGCAAAAACTAAAAAATCACCACGAATTCAAGGCTTTATGGATTGAGTAATTGATAGAAAATGTGTCATTTTGGGGGTGAACTATCCCTTTAACAACAGGACAGGTCAGGCCGTGTTGTTGTGTCAGTAGTAAAGTGATCTATCTTTCATCAGGAACAACTGTGTTGGGGGTTGAGTTTCTTCTATTCATCCCCGGGTCAGTTTTCACGGTAGAAACCCACAAGGCTGTGGATAAAAAAAAGGAAGCTGCCTCCAATCCAAAATGTGCAAAGCGCGAATATTTAGGTCGAGTCATCGCGATCTTTAATGTAGGCCCTGGGCAGGGTTTATATTATAATAACCCCTGTACATAACATCCCCACAACGTAACGTTACCCGGCCCTAATATGTTTACACCAAACGTTGACTTCTTGGGCATGAACACTGTTGGACATTTTATGCCTCTTATTCAGCCCTGGTGAAAATGACTCCATGCGGCGACGGCGGATGCTCTGCACTGCAGACTGCAGAGGCATTGTTATCCGTGTTATGCCTACATTGGTGACCTGTCGAATTCTGTGATGCTGCAGACGGCCCATCATGTTGTTAGCAATGTCGTCAAATTCAGTGAAGATAAACAATATTCTAATCCAATCGCAAATGTCTCAACTATTCCCTAGAATGGAAACGGGTGTGTTTGTGTGAAAGGTTTGCTCTTTAACCAGCCTTGTTCTCTGCCACACATTAAGCATACTGCATATTGACATCCGCAGGCCACACATACTTGATGCCTGCCCTGAATGATGCGGCTGGAATTTGATGTTTGTTTTGTGTAGTTACAGTCATGTTGTGTATCACGACGGCTGTTGTCCAACGTTGTGAAAAAATGCTCGTCACGCTCGAATCTGTCAGGAAAATCCCAAAACCGTGACCTCTGGAGGCACAGAATTCGACGAGTCACATATTTTGGTGTACATCTGGCAGAATGAAGGGAGGACCTCAGACGCCTATCCCCCTTTTTCGTGTGGGTGAATGGTAAACAGACCCATTACTCCCCCTACGTCGAGATGACAAAAAATAGATCCTTAATCATCTGCTCCACTACCAATTTCATTAGTTGAAAACACACTTTTGCAGCGTTGTTTGTTTAATTTCTAGATTAAGGGCAGTGTTGGAGGTAAGGTATGAAAACAAAGGGATACACTCTTGACTGTTGTCTCCCGGGACATAAAATGACGTTTATTGTCTAGCAGGGTGGGGCAGTAGGGTGAGGTCCTAGACCCCAGCATCTGGAATGCTGTTTGATCTGGACATCACCCACACTAGGCATGAACTGTCTTTACATGCTCATATGATGGCAATATATGTTCATATGATGCTTATTGAAAGGCTAGTATGCTTTATAGAATTATACTTTCTATCATGTGAGCTAAATATCCAACCCCCCCAGACATGTCAGCCTGCTAGCTGTGAATGTTTTTGGTTGGCCCTGACAATATATTTTAAACTGTAAATCATAAATGTATGGAAATGTCAGTCTATTGTGAAAATTCCATCAATTTTGGAATTCTCATATAAATAATGGCCATTATTATGTATTGTGTGTAATGTTGCTGTGTCATCTCAAAACACAATGGATTTAGTTATATTGCATTGTCTCTTTTTAACTGCTTGAATCAAAAGACTAGCTTTGTAGTGATCCATTGTCCGTCTTGGCAACCCTGGATGCCTAGTGAGGTACCAGATGGTTTGGGCCGTCTCTGCCACTTATTGCTGCCGATGAGCCCAATACACTTGAGTGGCACAGTGATGAGTGCCCCTGGCCACAAAGGGAGTGACATGTTTCAAATTGAAGACCTAATTTCTAAAACTACATTGGCATCAGATGTTCAGGGGGTGTTTTGGTTTGGAAAGACATCTTTTATGCTTCTATTTCCAGTGTTGCATTCCTGACTGGGATCAGTTACAGAAACCGTTTATACTCGATGACACAATGCCAGTTTGTACTTCTATGACCAGATAAGTACTTGCAGTTAAAGAACATGTAAATGTTTTAAGTACACGCCCAAGTCAACTGTATACACTTGTACATTCCAGGGGCAATAATGCAGAGGTAGCTATAGTAGGTAGCTTCGTAATAATAAGCCAAATTTATTTAACAGGCTGCAAGACCAAACAATTCAACAATGTTCTTCCTCTGGGCTGTTCCTCCAAGGGGGAAGTTGGTTGTGAGCCAACTCTCTCCAGAAAACTTGACTTGTTAAGCATGATTGCTAATGACTCAACTTGCCTTTTCCATTAGGACTGTTCTAGTAGGCTATGTGCAGTTGAAAGCTATTCATATCACTTAAGGTGTCAACACCCACAAGGGGCTGTTTGATTTATTATCTTGTCATATTTAGTGTTTTTTTATATCTTCCAGTACAAGTACAGCCATTAATTAAATATGTATTTTATGTTTGTACAAAAAAGGAAACGGGCTGCCTCTGACGACTCGAGTTAACATTCATTGTCACCCAACCTCACCTCACAAGCGCCAGGCACAGGCAGTCACAAGGCCACTTCCCAATATGGCTATACCTAAAAGTCCAGACTTTGCTTTGCACCTGTTGTCAGTCAGTCAGTAGCCAAGGTCAGATGCAGAAAACAAACATTCTTTGTTCAGTTTGGCTGTATGTATAAACAGTTGAAGATTTTCCGATGAAGATTTTCCGGCTGAAATTAGGGGCATAATTTGTCCAAGGAATGATCGAGGGCATGCAACAGCAGTCCAGGCGCTGATATGGCTGCCCTAGCTTCAATATAAGCAGGAGTCTGGAGAGAACATGTAGTTCTTTTGGCTTTCCTCTCCCTCTCTCAATTTCTCTCTCTCTCTCCTCCCCTCTCTGCACTGGAAGCTGACTATAATCGCTAAGGTCACTCAGTCTGCTGAGACAGCAAAATAACCATGAGGGGTTCTGGTGTCATTGCTGGACCGTGCCAGCCCAGCACAGGGACAGAATTTGAAATGGTAGGCGTGACTGAGATGACAGTAACCCCCCCCCCCCCCCCCCCCCGCGTGCGCGCCTCTATCATTAACTCCATCGGGGGGATTTGCCCCACTCGCCCACCCTCAACTGATTCACCCAGACGGGGTAGCTTGAGGCTAAGTAGCAATGAAATGGACCCCTGGTCATGCCTGGCCTGCCCATGACAGATATGGTACAGAAGACTCACAGTGTGAGCTACCATGAACATGAACGGCACATTGAACACTTGTCCCCTGAATGACGTGCCTGATGCTTTCCACAGTCGCCCATCATACAATACATACCTAGGTTTCAAAACAGAGATGGGAGTGAAACTGACTACTCTTAACTATTATTGACCATCCCCAACACAGTTGGTAGAAACAATTGGTGTATGTGTGCCGTATATGTGTCTGTCTTTTATGTGCACTGGGGCTTAAGTGTCTTTAAGTATTTGTACACTAACCATTTTTGACATCTGGAAATACAAGTGGGAAGGACTTGTTCTGTGATTAACAAGTGAACGGTGACAGGTGTGGTAATGAGGTGGCTGAGCCGTTGGCGTGAATCTGAGAGATGGAATGCTGCAACACAAGGGTTTGCCAACCTGTCCAGCCTGTCTAAAAAAAAACGTCCATGCAGGTGATAGCCACTCCCGCTTGATAAACGTGCAGCTCACACACTTTCTTTAGCCTTTAATCTCAGCTCCAGGCATTCTTCGAATGCTCTCTCCTGTCATTCCTAAACCATTAGACATATGGGTTAGATCATTGCTACAGTGCGTTAGCGGTAGAGTGAGTAGCGAACCCAATGCACTCCTGAAGTGCCCTTGAGCAAGGCACAGATTCTCCCTCAACGTGTTCAGAGGCACACTGCTCTGTGGCTTGCCCTGTACTCGGATTCACGTACGCATGCAGCAGGGTTGTTGGGGGAAAAATAAGTTTCTCCCTGTGTGCTCAATATGTGGAAGCAAACACACCACGAGCTCCTCCACACTGTGAAGGCTGTTGAGATGATTTTGCTCTACAATGGCAAACATTGTTTAAAAAAATAAAATAAAATATCACGAGGTTCAGAAGTGAGTCAGAAATGTGCAAGGTTACATAATTCCCATCAAGTGAGGGCAGTGTGGGTGTCCAGCCAGCATCCGGAGGTAACAAAGTAGACCATGGGAGAACAATTTAAGAATTTCACTGGAGGAAAAGAGGAACAACAGTCCCTTATAAATGGTATGATATATTGGTAGATGCTGTTGCAATAGTGTAGTTGCTATGTCATTAGTTGTAAGTTGTCTGTTTTTGTGTCAGTCCTGCCTGCATAGTAAATATAATATGCATGTGTTAAGTAATTGTGGATGGTATATTGAAGTAAATATGGATAGTATATGCATGGGGTGGAGTGAACGTACAGTAAGTGTTTTTGTAGTATTTGATATAGAGTTGTTAAGGCTGGATAGAGTAAGTGATCTTGATTTATCTATTTAAATGCCTTCTAAGAAAGAATGGGGGGGAGGTGGTTGTGGAGGATAGGACTTATTTTCTTCTTTTGTAGAATGTTCATTCCTCTGTCCTTTATTTTTTCAGATTCCTTTCTTTCCTCTTCGCCTGTATCTCTCATTCAGTCTCCTCAAGGCAAGTGTATGGTTCTCTTACGCTGCTCGCCTGCTCTTCTCCCTCTCTGGACCTTCTTATCTCTCTCCCTTTCCTGTCTCTCTTGATGCTCGCTTGCTGTAATGCTCTCTCCAAGTCTCCATCCCTCTCTCTAGTGCCCCTCTCCTTCTCTAGGCCAGACCAAAGACCAGTTTAAAAAGGGCTTGCACAAATAAATACATTAATAAATGCATTACTATGCCAATCCTAACCTGGATGCAATCCTGACTGCTCTTACCCGGCCCTCCTTGTAGATGCCTTGTAAAGGCAGCCCATCTGCTTGCAATGCTCGTGACCCTTTACAGCTACACTGGGGCAACTTAGCTCCACCCTTTCTTTCTCAACCAGCATATGGTACTGGTAATTATTTCAACACTACCCAACTGGAGATTAAACCTAAAAACGGAAATGGCAGACCCGAGGCCTCAGTGCAAATTTTATTTACTCATGTAGAATACACATGCTGCATGTGATGCAAAGGTTTTCCTTCGCTAAGTGAAATAGAAGCACTTGATCCTTCAATCTATTGACGTTGCTGCATTGAATAGCCATACGCTTTCATTTTCGAAGAGAACATATTTCAAATGAGACAGTTTACTCCGTCAATAGCCTCCACCTCGCAGCGCATGTTGTAACACGCATGATTAAAATGTAGTCTTCTCCCCCATTTTGGCACCCACTGGTCCCTGTTCTTACCCATTCCCTGTATATCTCTAGAATATACACAAATTAAAAGACAATGTAAAACCAAGTCCCCACAGATGACGACGATCTGATCCATTTCAGTCCTCGCGGCCTGCTAGCTGGCATTATTTAGGTCAGCAGCGCTCACGGTAGGATCCAATATAATCCCAAGATTGCCACCTTATTTTAAGAAAGCAGAGGGAAGTTCAAGTTCACTTCGCCAGGAAGCAGAAAGCTAAAAATGGATCAAGTTGTTGCCCCAGGGGGAGCCTACCTTCATCTAGCCACAGTGTCTGTGGGTATATATGCCCCCCAAAGCCCCTGTAGCAGCAACCAGGCCCTGGAGGATGAGCGGCACTGGTGAGGGATCATCTGCCACCCCAGGGGTTTGTCTTCCACTGCTGCTTGCTCCTCCTCCACTCTGCCACCTGCTTATGGCTTCTTCTTAGGCTCTCTGCATGTGTCACCTCCACGCTGGAGCTTAATAAGTAGGTTTTCTTTCATCTAGCAACTGTCTGATTTTGTTGCCCTTTGTTTTCAGGTTCATTTGAGTTCTTAATGTAGCCTACTACAACACCATTTTCAAGGTCTAGGCTGGAACATTTGCTTTGTAGATAAACCATAGTTGATAGCAAAGTAAATGAATTGTCACCAAATGAGATATACAGTACAAAGTACGTTTTTTTGGCTCTGTTCGGTCTACATTTTCCTGGCATGTTTTAGGCCCACTCAACCTCTTACAAGATACATTACGGTAAATGGCAATAAATCTAAAGCTGATTTAGATTTTTAAAATGGAGGCATTTCTATCCCGATGGTAGTGTTTCCATAAGGAAATGCCTTAATTGATTCATTGAGCAGTAAATTAATTCTATTGGCTAAGTAATTAGAATTAAAAAAAATATGTTTTAGGTTGGACTTGGGGAATATATTTGATTAGGTGCACCTGCAGGGTGCCTCGTGCCAAAATTAAGGCTTTAATAAGTATCTTTGTTAGCTATTGGGCTACTGTTCTCTCTAGAAACGGCTTCAGTCTGCCTTGGCATAGACTCAACATGTCTGGAAGCCTGTCGTGGGTCATTCTCTCACAGCAAAGAATGCATTTTGGTGTATTGTTCACGCTGTTTAACGCTCAGGCACAAACATCTTCTCATTGGATTCAAATGTGGTGACTGGAAAATCAAACCATTCTGCCACCACTCCCATGGGCGGAGTCTTTTCCATCATGGGATAGGCCACTGACATCATAATGTCACTATGGTGAAAGTGATCAATCAAAAGATAAAATAAATGCCAGTAAATCCAATATAAAAGGTTGGCTGACTCTAGGCCAGAAAAATACCGTAAGAATGCCGTTCTTTCAATATTTGTGTCCCTCGTTTCCTTTTTTTTTACATATAATATATAGAATATGAATGCATATTTATTCTGCTGATGAATTGGGTGGAGTTAAACAATGACAGTCAGAACTACTGTATGAAGTCCAAAGGTTATCTCACTCTCAGGGCTTATCCCACATGTAAGGCGTATTGTGTTCATCACTAATTAGAGATGACACGACCGTGCCCTGTGGAATTTGATCCCGTATCATTATTGACTCACCTGCTCTGCAGAAAAAGTGCCTGACTTTGCTAGGATTGCTAGGTTAAGCTGTTATCGATAACAGATACCAGGGCTTTGTCAGCTGAATGTAATGTTTGTGAAGCACAGTGTCCTGCCTTGTACTAAACATTTAAAGTTGTATCTTCATTTTATGGACTGAATGATAATGGCAGTGATAACAAACTTTGAGAAAATGTGTCTCTAGTCAGACCTCTGCTGCCTCGGCACTTAAGCATAATACTGGAAGGAGGCCTTGGCAAAGGCCCCACGTCAGTCAGTTTAGCAGGAGGATTTGCCAGTCCATCAGTCTTTATGCCCATCCCAGATAGTTAAGTGCACACAACTCCACTCAACTCCAATTTCTGCAGAGAGCAGGTTACATAAGAGACAGAGCATGGAAGTTCCAGTGATGCTTTCATTTGGAAGATGGCACATGAACAGTGAGCTATTACAAAACAAGATTGTTGACAGCTTTATATGAATCCTGCTCAAAGGGAGCCTCGTCCATGGTAGTATGGGTTGAAGTCTTATTGGTTCTAATCAAGTGACATTTCATTTGGCTTGTGCCTGTGGTGCAGTAGCTGTTTTGGAATTTGTTTACCAGTGTGCAGCAAAAGGACTACCATTGCTGTCTGCTAGATGGATAGTCCATTCATGTGGCCTAGTTTGAACAATGCATTTTACTGTGGCTATGAGTGAGAGGGGAGGCGGGGGTCCCAACTAAGACAAAGTGCACCAGTCAGTCAGTTGTGCACCCATGGCAAACATGTCCTGTGAAGGGCCACTACAGTGGCTACGAGGTCACCCTAACCACACCGTTAACACAGGGTTCACACACCAGCAGACAATAACAGCTCAGGAAATATATTCTGTAATCAAGTTAATCATAACATTTTTAATACCACAATAGTTTAATCTTGATCTTTTTGACATTTGGGTGAACAAGCATTAAGTAGCCCTTGGCCTCAAAAACAGATTACAAAAACAACAACACATACAACTGCATGGTTTACCTGATTTGAATGTTTGCTCAAAAGCGAAAACTCACCCCTAGCTAGTGATTGGCTTGCAGAGGTTAAGTTGGGCAGCTGACGCACGCCTCCCAAAATAGCCGCCGTCACGGTCGCTTGACACTGGGTGTTGAAAATGATGGGGGTGCCTTTCGGCATTGAAAGGGATCATGTCATTATTGGAACAGTTGCTTGGTACATCTTGTGGACACAGAGCCCTGAGGTTCCCCATGGCACGCAGGGAATTCCTACCATTGCATTGACTCAAACTGTCACCTCAGATATGGCACAAGGAAATAGTTGCAGTTTAACATGTTTAGTGCTCTGATTGTCAAGGCAAGAGTAGACAGTATTATTTAGAGACCGACAGAGCAATCCCACACCAAGACATAGTTCAGCAGCCACTGATCGGTACTATTAATTCACTTCCTGTATGTGCTACAGTTACATCTTGATTAACCATGAGGAAAGGGAGCCTATCTGACTAAAACTCAGTGTGGGAAATGGGTGCTTATTTATTGTCTAAATGCAGTTCAGATGTCAAAATGAGTTGCAAAGAACATTAAATATCTACCTTTTTGTTTTCTAGTGTTGTGGTCCAGGATTGAACGTGGTTGTTCTGGAGTTCTTAAATTTGACTGCTTTCAATAATTGAATTTATGCTTAGCTACTGAACTATACAATACCCAGTTGAATATATTATGGAGAGAGGGCAACTCTTTTTTTAGTTTTCAAATGAGATGTGAAGTGATTTTCTTTTTACCATTCTGACCATTGACATAACTTCCCAGACAAGCATTAGATCTCGTTTCAATTGTCACATTCAGTTGTGATATCCTTCCTCTGTGCTCTCTGTCAAAGGCATCTTGACATGAAGTGACTACTCAACAGCTCTCTCAAAGTCATTGATGTAACACAGAGAAAGGCTCTTGTAGAGGGAGGGGTCAGATGGAATGGTGTTAACTCCTTCCTCTCCCGATTTGAATCCAGCAGGGTTTTTTTCACGGCTGATTTTGTATTAAGGACATGACCTGATGGATGAAACAATGACGATTATTTTTTATTATTATGAACAATTATGTCCTTGCACTGAATTGCAGCTTGATTAGGTTTAAATGGAAACAAAAATGTCAGCTCCCTGACATTGCTGAATCTAAACTAAGCATTGTTTTACTTTGAGAACAAACCAGGACTAAGGTCCATGGCATGAAGCCTCTAATAATAGAAACCAAAACTATTCAAGTTCAACTCAAATGAAATTTGCATACATTACCAGGTTTAGGAATGTCTTTAAAATCACATAAGCTGCTGGTAATAGTTGACACTTCATCCTCTCTCTTGCATATGTAACCTGTGACAACAAAACATACTACCATTTTAAAGATGAAGATAATCTAATTTAAGTGTTGAAGTGACATTCATCCATAACAGACACAGCAATTTACGCTGTTATCAACTTATTTATTTTGTTTTAAGCTGCCTCATTTTGGTCATATGAATCATTCTCTGTTGCCTCATTGAGTCCTCCTCAATGGCAACATTTTGTAATGGTTCAAAGCAGCATGCACAAGGGTAGATGCCATTCATTAAACCAATATTGCTGTTCCATGACGCAATGCATGACCGCTTGGGCTGTAACATTAAGGCCTCACTAAGTTATACTGGAAGTGCATGGGACTTGAGTGTCTGTGACTTTTATTCCCTCCTTTCTCCTATCCGCCGCTGCTATCTCTGCATGGCAATGCAGATAAGAGAGTGGTCCTGGGCTCTGACAAGCCCTCTGAAGGTGTGGCCACCTCCCTTCGATATCCTTCACAACCAGGCTCGTTCTCACCTGGGAATTATGGGAGTGAAGCGGGTCCGCCTGATGGACAACCAGATTCACCAATTAAGCAGCTTCCTATATCTGAGAGAATAAAGGCACTGGAGTCTCTTGCTGCCAAGAAGAAAGAACCAGACTTTAGGAGCGATGGAGGTTTCTCTCACTACAGAGAACGACACTATGAAAAGTCCCCCACTGAGCCAGTCACCTCATCTGTCCATAAGAGAGCGGGGTCTGGAGGTTATGGGGGCTCTGGGGGCTCTGGAGGTTCCACCGATGTGGAGTCACCAGAATCTCCCTTTGAAGTCCTTGGAGAGATGCGACAAGTCACTGAATTTGAAGACACGGCAGACTGGATGAGGGCCCATTTGCCTCCAGTGCCAGACTTTGTTGATACTGTAGATTTAAACAAACGCACCCCGGTGTCAGAGAAGAGTGCTACAACCAAGGAGGTGAAGGTGGGAGGTATAGTTATACCAGACGTCCCTGCCGCTTTTGCAAGCGTCCCTGATGCTTTCATGGATTCTCCCATTGAAGCGCCAAAACTGAAAGAGAAGTTCAATGAACCGCCAAAGCAGCAAAGCGAAGAGGAGGAGTTTGACATTAGCTTTTTACCAACTGCCTACATGTGGGAACAGCAGGAGAAACCTGGTGCCCAGGCTCCACCAAACCTTGACTCTGAGCTCCCCGTTTCTCCTGCCCCTCCTGCAGGCTTTGGCTCCCCATCTCCCCCTCCTTCCCCACCTGCTACTGTTGATGAAAAATGTAAGGCTTTGGAAGGCAAGAAGGCCCCATGGGGTGCAGAGAGCAGTGAAGTGGACAGCTCAGGAGATTCGGATGATACTGTCATCGAGGATGGAGTTGCTATTTCTTCCTCTTCTGTTCGTGGACTGTCAAAGGACCCTACTCCGACAACAGCCCCTCCAGATCCCTCACTCCCCACTGAGGAAATGGCTACCCCACCAGCCATGCCGGAGAAAAAACAAATGCAGGTCCCAACAATCAATGTCATCGAGACGGATGAGCCAAATTATAGTGAAGAGGAGATGGACCAAGAGGAGGAAGATGAGGGCTATGAGGTTGTGAAGGACCCGTCTAACAAAGTCCCTCAAGCCCCTGAACCACAGCCAGAGGCGGCTAAATCGGAGCCAACCAGGAGTGGGACCTGCCCCGTAGAAACGGAATTCATTGGAGGCTACTCTCCCCCATCCTCGCCGGTGGGATCTGATGCCGAATGCTCTCCTGAACACAAGATCCGTAAATCTGAACCTGGATCAGACCTTGAGTCCAAGACCGATGAGGTACAGAATGCCGCAGTCTCAACTGCAACAACTTCGGATTTTGGTCAAACTGACAAATTGCAGATGTCCTGCACAGAGTCAAATGACAAACCTTCTCCTTTCGCTGCCAAACCTTCCATAACAAATGAAGAGGTGGACTTCCCAAATAATGACGACGAGTGGTCGGATGACGTGCAAGATATTCTAGTCAAACCTGGCATTATGGCCGTTACTTCTCAGGTTCCAGCTCATGATGCCCTGTCTAAAGTTGGTGCAGACATCAAATTAGGGTTTGTCAAACAGGGTTATATGGATGATGTATATGACAGACAATCATTTGATGATTATGATGCAGATGCAGATTCTACAGACTCTCAGGTTCATATTGGATCACTAAGTGCAAACACCACAAAATATGATGCGCCAAAGGGCTCTCATGTACAGGATGACATCAGGTCACTGGGTGATGAGGACCCCTTTCCCAAGCCGGTCGGAGGTCAGCCATCTCCAAGAGAATACCCTAAAGACCCATATTCCTGTTTCCAAACTGAACCACCGAGCAGCAACAAAGAGCCAGTGAATGACATTTCAGATGACGTGACAAATAGAAAATCCCTTCCCCCACAGAAAATTAGTTCAGAGACCCAGAACGACGCCAAGGCAGGACACCGTACATCTGACACAACTAGTGACCCAGAAAGCATTGGACCTGACTGTTCAGTTCCTGGTGCCACCGATAGTTTTGTGGATTTCATGAGGGAATGCCTCAAGTCCAGACAGGATGAAGACCCTGGTGACCTCCGCCAAGCTCTCTCCAGCATCGAGTACCCCAAAACAAGCCAGTCCCACCCAACTGTGGTGCTGGATCTCGAACAGGAACGCCTCACCATCAGTGCTCTCAAAGAGCTGGGCAGCAGTCAGGAGGACGAGCAGTTTCAACCAAGTGGCGAAGCTGACCCCAACAGCACATCAACACGGCAATCCTCCTGTACCTCGACTACCAATCCTCCGTCCCCGCAAACCAGACCTGCTTCGGACCGCATGTATTCCAAAGAGGTAGAGGTCATCGAGGAGTTGGTGGCCGAGGCCTACTACCTTGCCGAGCATGTTTTGACAGCAATACTAACCCACTTCTCAGGTAACACCTTCCTTCCTCTGGGCTGTAGGCCTGCTAAC
The DNA here is from genome assembly GCF_963280865.1 of Gymnoscopelus braueri. NCBI lineage: Eukaryota > Metazoa > Chordata > Actinopteri > Myctophiformes > Myctophidae > Gymnoscopelus > Gymnoscopelus braueri. The sequence continues at coordinate 35,040,250 of NC_137620.1, read as the reverse complement.
CTCTCATGCAGACACCTCAAAATTACTTCACTTAGTCTCCTCTCTTACCTGCCTGTGATCCTACTCAAAATGTTTGAATCCCTTATAGCGAATAGGGCTGCATGTATTTGAAGAGCAGGCTAAACCTGTTTTACACATATCTATTGCTCATAACGGTAATGGCAGTTCGTGAGAGAGAACTTCAATCGACACCAAAGCTGTAGAGGTTACTCAGGTCATGGTGACTCTGTAAGCACATTTGTCACAGAATTCATAGCTTGTGTTGTCGTGTGTCACTATTGACACACAACATCAGCGTATGGTCTAGCAACCCTCCCCCCATGCTTAAGACTCTGAGTGACCCTTTGTCCTGCCTGCCCTATGTCCTTAGCTGTTTGGCATTGGTGGGTTTTTAGACATGGTGTATGAGTGTCTGCTTGCTGGGCCCCTTGACATCAGGCGGCACAGTCCATCCCCAGTGTCGGGTTTCTGCTTTGATGCAACTTTCCACAGCACTCTGCGTTTTGTAGGAGACGACCGTTGGAGTGAGATTAGACATGAGATGCATTTTTTTCTTAATTTTTTAAAACAGAAGTCAAGTCATGAATATCTCATGCTGTATTCAATTTTATGTTATAAATGAGAGTCGATACCAAATAGGGACATTATTACTAAATTAATCGGATGTTTGTGAGCCTTTGGGGCACTTCAATTATTTTGTGGGATAATGTAGAGGCATGTCTCCTTGAGACTGTAAAATGATATGTCAGGAATATGAGAACAATTCCTAGCATAATGTGTTCGTGAATTGCATGCTAATCACGTCAGTTGGACAGGGCCGAGTGTTCAGAGCTATAAATGTATAGCAGTTGGAAACCGTAACTAGTCAAACCTATGCACTGCCACTGCCAAAACCCCCCTAACCCCCCCACTGCACACAAAGCAACAGAGACACATGCACAGAGGCTGGTATGCAGACAGTAATCCTGATTCCTGACACATGCAGTGTACATAGTAGTACATGGCCAACACTTGGCACATCATGGAATTTGTGGGTTGGTCTCTCAGGCAACCAGAAACTAGGGGAAAGTGTACCTCGGAAGCCCCACAGTGAATGGGTCAGTTTCAGTTTTGACACGTTTCTTTTGTCAAGATGTGTCCAAGTTTCCCAGCCTCCACTCTTGTTACTCTGTAGGCTATAATGACTTTGTTCTGTTGAAGGAGCTCTCTGGTTTGCTGTCCTGAGTCGTTGAGTCCTCTCTCCCTCAGCCGTGAACCTCAATGCTATTTTAGTCCCCTCTCTGCAGTGCTGTTCTACTCTGTAGGTTATTAGGCGGGGTATGCTTGGTTAGGTGAGAGTTTATTTCATGGGGTGTGCCTGTTTCAGCTGGCTAACATCCATTGTTAACACGACTGGCTAACTTATATTTCGACATACTACCACGTTACTCACTGAAAATAACAGATTTTAACCCTAAAACAACTATAAATTGGGCATAAAGCTTGAGACTTATTTTAATGTATAAAATGTTTAACCAGTATTCTAGTTAAATGAACTAGTCTGCAGTGTTGGAGGTGATCTCTACTCTTCCATAGAGAAATCTTGACACCTGGTGTTTGGAAGGACACCGACTGGTTGAAATGTGAAAATATCAAAGTTATTTGAAGTAATTGGCGCGTCACCATCTTTATTGTAATTCAGGCATCAATGCGATTACCTCTCTTTGTCTCCGATGAGAGAGGGAGACAGCGGACATAAAACCACCGATTGTAGCTTTAATGCTGCCTCGCCATACCAGTTCCTAGCCCGATTCCCAAGAACCCACTTGACCACCATACTTTTTGCTACACCTTTTTTAAAGTGCTAGAGTTGAAATTGACGTGGAAATATTTGTGCTGCTAATCCTTGGGAGGAAGGAAGAAGGGTGGGACCACATGTGGGGGAATCATGTGAATACTTGAATCAGACTTGAATCTGTCACACTGCTGTTTGTAAATCACCTATGGCATTTGACTCTGTGTAGACGTTATTAATCCCATGGGGGAAAGTTTCAGCTGCACCCAGCTGATGGCTGCTCAGATGGTCATGATAAGCGCCTGTGAGGGGGTGAAGCTGTAAAAAGATTTAGCTGTTTAGGCGTGGCTATGTTGTAAAGAGGCCATGCACAAATAGACGTGTGTGTGAGAACAAGTGCTCACAAACACTCTCTACATATGCCCATACAGACACACAAATTTACAGTAGCAGGCCTACGGAGGCTGAGCGGTGCCTGTAGCTTTAAGAGCTGCACAGGCAAGGTAGAAAGCAGGCCACTGCGGCTGCACTGCCGCTGGGACCTCCGATAGATCTGGGGCCTCTGTAACGCAGAGAGAGGGAGGGAGCAGGGATAATGAACGAGGTCCGTCAAACGCAGGCTGCCTCCCTGTGGGTACCGGCAAAGCATGCTGGGAGGGGACTTAGACCCCTGCAGTGCTGGGTGAGGAAACCCCGCTCATGCTCTCATCGTGAGCTCAGCAGCCAGCATCAGAAACAATAGATGCAGAGAGAGGGGTGCTCTGTCTTTTTCCTCTTGTTTCAACGACGGCACAACAAGCCCATCAGCCTATGAATTTTCTTCTTGTAAACAGCCCCCCCCGCCCGCCTCCTTTATCATTTAATTAAACCGTTTATATAGCCACATTAAAATGACTACATAGCCACATTTAATCCATGTTTTTAACATATACATTTTAGAAAACTATAAAATTGGTACTATATAAAAAGGCAGCCACATTGACTTATTGGCAATAAGGATATTTATTTGTTGCTATTTTGTTTGCAAGTTAACATTTCTATTCACTTCTGTGGAAATACCTACAGAAACTGAAATACATTTCCCTCTACTATTGCTAATAAATGAATATATCTAACCAATGAATATATCTCAATTATGTTTCTATTCCCAATTAGATTTGTGTAACATCATAAATGCGCATCGCCCATCTTCTCGTTAGCCACAGAGCAGCTGGTAACATACGGTCATATTGATTGTAGCTAGCTGCCCTATTTTGACGAGCCATGCCTGAGGTGCATCGCATGCTGCAACTCTCGTATGTGCTGTTCACTCCTGCGTGGTTTGTGAGGGGGCGAGGCTGTCCTGCATGCAGTGTTGGACACAGTAAATAACAATAATGGTGAAAATAGCAGATGGACAAGCTCACCGCGCTGTGAGCTTGTAGATCTGCTATTTTCACTAATGTTTGAAGTAGGGCTTAAGCGGTTAATTCATTGTTATCTTTCCCTTCCTAGAAATCAAAAGTACAATATCTGTCTTTGAAGTGTCGTGGAATGAAAGTCATAAGTATCAGAAAATATGAATACAAAAAGTTTTACTTAAATACAGTACTCAAGTAAATGTACTTCATTACTGTCCACCAATGCCTGCATGTCACAGTAGTACCAGGCAGTACCAGTCCATTTGCCAGGCTAGTAATGGGCCTAGCCTGTAATTGGTATGTTGCCTGTTTGTGCTTCTCCGTCTACGGTGCGCGAGCACTTAAAGTGCATGTGTGCGCACATTCAAAGGGTTTGGGCTTTTTCTGCCAGAGGGACAGAAGAGAGGAAATCGACAGAGGAGCGCTATCGCCATTTCAGTTTGAGTCTGTAAGCACTTTTTTTCTTGGTTAGGAGCCCAGCCTGCCACCTTGTTGTCAGAAATGTTGAACTGGGGGACACACACAAGAGAAGTGCAAACGGCAGTTCCGTTCTGAGGGAGTGTGTGAGATCGCAAAAGAAGAGAGAGAGAGAGGGATTGCATGAAGAAAGGGAGATAAGGCGAGAGACCAAGGCCCTCTGTACTGCCATAAATTCATTGGAACTCCCAGGCCTGCACACTCCCTGAGGCATAGATCCACGTGGTACTCTGCATAGGTCTTTTTTGCTTCTTAAATGCCCCTCTCATGTATAGGAGAGCCCCCACACCAGCACTGCATTACATAACAGCCAAGCACACACAGGTTATCACTTCCGCATGTACGACTCCTTGCAGACATGCAACACAAAAACAGGCAACGTGGCTGATAACGTGCCCCGAGACGCCAGAAGAGAGCTGTGGTGCGTTCGTTGTGTATTATTCATGGCGTTTCGTGGGCTTGAGATTTGAGATCATCTCGACGGCTACAAGTCCTGTGCTCCCACTCATGTATGTTTTACAAGCGCTCGTGGAGAGCACGTGCATTTTTGTTGAAACCAGTAAAGGGATTTAGGTGCCTTTTGCGATGTTTTCTTTCCCCACCCAATTTCTTCTGGCCGCAAACAAACGCACACTTACACTTTACAATTCTGGCATTTAGCAGACGCTCTTAATCAAGAGCGACTTGCAGTAAGCAAGGACAACACAAGGTAATGGAGATCATGGGTAAACCAAGAACCTATCATCAATCTAACAGTAGAATATTTAAAAAAATCAATAATCTGTACATTGAAACTATACACTCTAGGATGCCAGGTCAACAATGACCTGGCATATACAGTAACTCTATTCATCAGAGTTACTGTATTTTAGCGTTTTTCCGTTCAATTTTTCAATTAATTCTTTCTATTTTAGATTGAAACTCTATCCATTTCCTGTCACCGGCGGCTGTAAGGACCCAATTTCTCGCTCCCTCTTTGAAATCAATAACGGTTTTATCTTACGTATTCTTTATCTAATCCCACCCCTCACCCCATCCTCTTCCTCCATCTCTCTCTATCTGTCTCTCTCTCTCTTTAGTCATCGACCTGATACACTGGCGGGACCCCAAGAAGTCGGGCGTGGTCTTTGGCCTGTCCATGCTGCTGCTTCTGTCGCTGGCTGCGTTCAGCTTCATCAGCGTGGCGTCCTACCTGCTGCTGGCCCTGCTGTGCGTCACCATCACCTTCCGCATCTACAAATCTGTTGTGCAGGCCGTGCAGAAGTCCAACGATGGACACCCCTTCAAGTGAGTAAGGGGGTGGTGGGTCGGTCGCCGGAGAGAGAGTCACAGTTTTTCTGCGGTGTCATGTTGTGAAAGGAAGACGGTAGCTACAGGTACCGTCTGTAGCTACGGCAAAAGAAATATGGCAAAACAGTCTCATGTATATTAAAACAAAGTGTTAGTCTTATAAGAATAAAATAAGAAGGCTGGCTAGCTATCTTGCTCCCTAAATAACTCAAGGGCTGGAACAATTGACAAAAACGTCTCATTGTACTTAATTAGCATTAATAATAACATGATTGGAATGTGTATTTTCTTTTTTACCAGTCAGATTGTCTGAAGATTATCTTTGTAGAATATGCAACAAAACCTTGTATTTTTGTCCCACAGATTTTTACTACAACATGCAGAAATGTAAGGGAATTTGTGTTTTTAACCCTGGACTCTGTTTCAGTATCAAGCACCTCTTTGAAGTGACATGCTTGTAAAAAGCCCCTCTCAAACGGAGTGCGAGGGCCTGCATGGTGGCGGCGCATGATATTACACCCGTCTGAGTGAATCTGTTTCTGCTACCTTTATTTATAGAACAACCTTTATGGCTGAGCCAGAGCCTGAGGGGAGCACTTATTCAAGTACACAACACAGATTGGAAAGCAAAGAAATCTGATTAACTAATTTCTTCTTTAAAACAAAGGGAAATGAAGAACGGAGAACCTAAATGGCGGAGGAAGACAATTAAAGGATTGCCCATGACGTGTTTTCTCTCAGTTACTCACCAGGTGAAGCCTTGAATTCATGCTGAACGTTTGCGTGTCGCATTCCTCCACGGTGAAGGAAGAATCCAGACAAGGAATTTAAGTTAATGGGCTGCGAAGATTAAGGACAGCAAAAAAATGGTTTATAAGCTCTCAAATAACTCGGTGTCATATATTCAAGTGTCTTGTATCCAGTCATATCTTCAGTACTTAAAAAATCCAGCTGAAACATTTCTATTTAGGAACACTTAAGGTGTAAACTGTCTCAAGCATGACTGAGGAATGCACCTGGGCGGGCGTGTGGGGTTTAACGAGCTGAGTTCACACGCACGTGCACAAACACAACTTGTCCATGAATTCAAGGCTTCATGGGGTGAGTAACTGATGGGGGGGGGGGGGAGTCCTTTTGGGTTGAAGTATCCCTTCTAAGTAAATAACCATAGATCATAGAAACAGATTAAATCAAGTAGCCTTGTCATGGTATTAAATGATCAGGTTGAATCCAGAGTAACTAATAATTAGCCCTCTCTAACCATCCAACAAAAGTGGATGGTTAGAGAGGGCTAATTATTAATGTAACAATTAACACGTAGCCGGTTAACCTCATTTTGTATTATCCCCCTCCTCCGCAGAGCGCTGATGGATAAGGATGTCAGCATTCCCCCTGAGACCTTCCGCAAGCACGTTGACAAGAGTTTGACCTACATCAACCGAGCCCTCAAGCAGTTGAGCCGCCTCTTCCTGGTCGAGGACCTCGTGGACTCCCTGAAGGTGGGCATGGCCTCAGCTAAACCAGACGGACCCAAAGACTGGACCTACAGTCATTGCTCAGTTTCATCCCCCATTTAAGCATACGATCGTGTGTCTGTCTGACTGCTGCACGTGTTTGTCTTGGCCACTGTTGACAGCAAACTATTACCGCTCCCTCCCTCTCTCTTTCTCTCCGGAGTCGTCTGTTGCGCAGTGGTCTTTTTATAACTCCCTGCACGGCGATAAAGCTTCAACGCCTACAGCCTTCATAGAGTTTCTAATACTTAGCAGTTTTTCCACAACAGAAGTCTGTAGAAAACCTCTCAGTAATGTGGGAAAGACGGGAAGACCCTAAGAGGTCGTCATTAGAATTAGTTCTTTACATCATGGATTTTATGCAGTGGTTCTCAGCACCTGTCCTGTGGGAACCGAACCAATTTGTACGTAGTTTTCCATTCAACCAACTAGTTAACTAACTGCTTTTGCCTGGATCCATGTCAGATTTGGTACCAGATTTTGACGACTGGAATATAAATTGGTGATTGTCCGCAGGACCAGAGTTGAAAAGCACTGATATAAGACACTGTTCAGGACCAGGGATTAGCATGAGCAGCCATCAGATAGCTACAGAGAGAGAAGGAGAGGGAGGGGAGAGGAGAATGGGGGAATAGCACTACAGTACAGAGAGAAGCAGTGCTGCCGTTTAATGGCAGCTGTAGGGAGCTAACTACACATACCAAGCAAGCATCGGAGCAGTGCGACAGTCTATCCTAAGAGCAGCCAAGTAGAGATAATACTCTGTGCAGTCACAAGGATTTCCGAGCCCATTCTATCAGCAGTTCATATCCCAGCCCTCCTCGCCCCCTCGATTCCTCCCCTCTAAAGCCCTGTGGCATTAGCGATGTCATACTCACTGCTTTGCTATATTGCTGCAAATTCTTTTGATAGAAATGTGTCAAGATTTAATTGCAGCGCCTCGTGGTGAATCCCATGACGCCACGCCACATCATTTCTGAAGATAATGTAGTTATTAAAGATGCCTAAAAAATACTTCACCTCTCTGGGTGAATTATTTCACCAAAGGAAATTGGGCATTGCCGCAATTATGAGCTTGTAGATTCAGATTGGCTATTTGTGTTTTTTTTTGTGTTTTTTTTTGTTGCCATTTTGCAATGGGGGAGCGCAGGGTCCTCGGCACGGAAAGGTTTGGGAATCCCTGGTTCTAACTCATGCGCACTTTGTTTTCCTCTCACAGCTGGCTGTAGTCATGTGGCTGATGACATATGTAGGAGCTGTTTTCAACGGGATCACAATCCTCATCCTAGGTAAGGCCCCAAGGGGACGGAAAGCAATTGGTGTAAACACGATGGTAGCCAAGGCAGCCTAACCAAGAGCCTCAGCCTGGCTGTTGTTGGACTGCTGTATGTTAATATTTTACAATGATGCACAATGTGTGCATTAGTTGCAACAAGAACATATACATATGCACAATGAATCCAGAATACACATTGACATTTACATATGCAGTTATGGGGGCATGTCAGAAGTACTGTACGATGAGGATATGCATTATGATTCTTATGTTTAAACGGCAGCACATTTTTACACTGCAATCAACTCTGTGAGGCTTTAAAGACCCCAGGGTGTTGTAACAAGGCCGTCGGGTTCATTTAGTCCAGTGCTGCCAGCCTTTTAACTGGACTGGAGAGCTAGATAAAAGGCAGTAAGGGGTTGGAGTGGTTGCTGCCTGGCTACCCCCAGACTGCACCATCATCAGATGGACAGTCAGCTTTACATTCGGTCAGCCCCGCCTAATGACCCCGTTGCACCACGTTCCAAGAATGTCAATGTGCATTTGCTGTAAGTGCAGTTTTGGCACGTTTCCTTTCCTGAACACTTAACTGATCGATCTCACATTCTGACTCTTCTTAAATGAAGCCGCACCCTGCGAAACATCGGTGTGAAAGTACATCATGGTTGCTGGCATGTGCAATGCATATGCGTAGTTGGTGTCGGGTGGAAACCTTGTACGATCAAAACGGTTTCTTTTTTATTATTAATTTAAAAACCTTTACAAATAGTGAAAATAGCCGGTCAAGTAGGGCATTAAATGACGAAAAAACATAGAAAGTTGAAATTTGGAGATATGAGGTGTCTGCCTGACAGCGACAATATGTAGTTAAAATGTATTTATTCATTCTTAAGGCATTTCTTCTTTATTAGATGGTATAGCACAGAGAAGGGATGATCACATTGTTAGCATGGTCTTGTGCTGGTATTCAAGTCACTGGACACTGTATGGGTGTGTGTCCATATTTGGCCATAATCCGGGCGCACAGACAGACAAACCCACAGACACATGAACTTCATGTAGTAGATTTACACCCGACACACTTGATAACATCCCTCTCCCTTCATCTCCTATCCAGGTGACATCCTCCTCTTTGCCATTCCCCCGATCTACGAGAAAAACAAGGTAAGCCTGCGCCCTTTGTGTTTGTGTGTAAAAAAAAAAAATTGCTTCGCAGTGAATCACAAAACCCCTCCTCCACAGGCAGAAGTGACATCATAGTGCTGGCGGCAAATACCCATCAGCACTCGCTCCTTTCAGGATGAGCTCACTGAATGACTAAAGCCTTTATCACACACTGGAGCCTATCGTCACCATCTTGTACCGAGCAGCATGGATAATGCAAAGTCACTGCCAGTAAAACAAGATAAATGTCACCGACCATAACATTGAATAAATGCCATTGGCCCCCATTCATAAGAAACGGGATCTTCGTCAGTTGAGCCAATCGCGCTGAATTTGACACCAGACTGCTTTCATGTAGATTGGAAATCTGGTATCTCTGGGATAGGGTTCAGTCAGATCCGAAGACTCATACCGCATTTGGTTTTGCATCGGGAAGATCAAAGTTCAGGGAATTATGTTTCTGTGTCCATGCATGTGTGTGCAGAATATAAAAATAACTGACTGTGGTACAGCTATTCATTGACCGTGACTGATGTGTGTAAATTCTACACAGCGCAGTCCTCAGTGACTAAAATTAAGTGTAGAAATTGATCCTCAACGGTCAGTATTTACACTGTCACAGTTAAATTGTCACTGAGGATTTTGCTGTGAAATACCTCTACAAACAAATGAAGTGTCATACCATATAAAATGCATAGTATTTGACTCCTCCCCTCTCTCCTCCTCTAGACCCAGATCGATCAGTACATTGACATTGCACGTACTCAAGTCAACTCCACAATGGCTAAGTAAGTGAAGCTATTTACTAGTGCGTCAGTCTCGTGCTTAATGTATGCTCCGCCGCACGTCGGTGTTACACGGTGAAAATAACCGATCTACAAGCTCAAAAGGTGTTGCATTTGCGCTGCGTTGTGAGCTTGTAGATATAGATGAGCTATTTTTTGCCATGCGACACACATTTCTAAATGGTGCATTCCACACAAATACAAGAATACGTGTAGAAATAATCCTCGCCTTCAGCACACAAAGAGAGACGGGCACCCTCCACACACTACACCCACGACAGATGCTGAGAGATACACATTCATCACGATGGTGACATTATATTTGTCCTGTTTGCTCTTCTCCCCACAGGTTGCAAGAAAAACTCCCCGGAACCATGATGAAGCGTAGCAAAACGGAATGATCCCCTCCCACCCCCCCCTCACCATTATCATCTTCATCATCCTAAAAGTACCCTTCTCTGTCCTTTAACTTCCCCTCCCCCTGTCCTCTCCCCCTGTCCCACATCTAACCCCCCCCCCCTACCCCCCATCCATCCATCCATCCTCCAACCACGTTACCGCCACCCCACCGCACTGAACCAGCTAGTACAAGAAAATAAATCTGAGCTACTCAATATTCAATGTAAACTACTGCAGAGCTTAACTACAAGCATTAGGGAAAAAAAAGACGTGCACCTGGGCAAGACAGGAAGGTGCATAAGTGTAGCTGGCGGAGGAAAGTCATAAGATGCTGTGACCGGTTGGTTGCCTGTCTTGGGAGTGCCACAATGTGTTAAAAGTTAAATAACAAACAGAGGCAGGGTTGAGTGAACTAGACTGAATCTATGACCTGGTTTATGTAGAGCACAGTGACAGAGGGGGGTGTGCGGCATTTTACATTTTACAAAGATGGGTGTTTGTCTCGCAAAAAGCAAATGTCTGTACTTTTAATGACACATTTCTCTGAAAGTAAATGGAAGACAGGCTAGAAAATCTGGGGAAAAAAGAGAAAACTGTATTAAAAAAAATAGAATAAATAACCTTTTTAGGTGTAATGTGTGGCTAGTCTTTTCCTGCTCTCTCACCCTTTACAGCAGTTGTATTAATAGTATGAACATTCGTTTGAATAGACAAGGAAGCTAAGTTTAGTTTTTTGGAAGGTGAGACTGGGTTTCCTCTGTTACTGAGTGGCTAGTTAATGAGTTATGGTTATTTTTTTTTCTGTTCACCTTAAAGACACTTATGTATGTAAGTTTCTGCAATGCACTGAAACCATTTTCTTTTGTTCTCAAAGCCCACGGAGCAGGTTGAAATAAAAGGATTGGAACACCGACGCCAGCTGTGATAATTTGGTCTAGTTCACCCTGTTTTTTTGATTTGACGCATTTTTGAAATGGTTTTTGTACATATACACCTTAAGCCAACAACGGGCACTCTTCTCTGCTGTATGGAAATAGGTTAGCCTCGCTTTTTATATAAAAGGAAGAACCCCCTCCACTCCTTACAGCAGGCATAACTCAGTTTTGACTCACTTGTTTAAGTAGTAATATATTGGAAGTATCACTTTCACTTGTACATTTTTATTATTCACTATTATTGATATTATTACTATTATTGATATTATTACAGATAGAATGGCTGCTTTGACTCCCTGTTAGCTTCACAGCAGCAACCATAAGCTCCATAAAGTGTCATCATGATTCTTAACATTAATCTTTGACTTGAATGACATGGAGAACATGAAGATGTTGCATCTGGTTTTAGTGCTCTTGGTTTTCTTTCTATTCAGATGCCATGAAGCGCATGTAAGCTGGGGGGGAAAAAAACATTTGTTTTCATCCTTTATATAGGCTGTAACATATTCTTGACCCTGTTTTTGTTTATAAGATTATTATTGTAATTGATTGCTTCAGTGGTGTTTATGGATTCAGTTTTTTTTAAGCCTTTAAAGGGATTTAATAATAGAAGCAAACTGAAACGCCACAATATCGTTCCATTCTGTGGTCATTACGTCTCAGCTGTCAGCCACTCGTTATTCTAGCGCAGCCCCTCCTCTCTGACATTGAATGGCCAACACTAGAAGGATCGGCTCTGATCGTTCCCTCATTGCCTCTTAATGCAGTATCTACTCTTACTACTCTAATGTCTAACTGCTGAATGTTTTCACTGTCTGCAACATTGGTAGGACGTTCCTCCTCATGCATGCCATCCGCTGTGCGTGTCGTGGCATCTTGTGTCCTTTGGTGAGAATTTGCCTCACAGATGTGTCGGCAATGCCTGGTGGATCTCCTGTGCATGTGTCTTGTCTGTGTCGAGCCTTTTGTGGCACTTAAAAGTTCAGCCTAATTTATACCTCGTCATATGGCCGTGGCGCTCAACGAAAATACCTGATTTCCAAGTTTTAAAAAGGTGATCCATCACCCTCTACTACAAAGTCTCAATTAGGCTTAAAACTCAAGCCACTGGATTCGCGATGTGTTGTTCACTGTATACCAAGCTGTTGATCATGTTTGTTATGGGGGTTTGATTTTCATGCGCTGCCAACCACACGCACACATGCAGTCGAGCGTATCTCATGTCAGGTAAACCAGTGTCCCTTGTGACGCTGGAACATTTCGTCATCATGACGTCACCTCTCCAATGTGTGTGGTGTGAAAACTGGAGTGTTCTGGCAATCCAGCCGTTCAGACACGCCACCTTACAGTGAAACCTTTGCTCAAATGAAGGCTATGTTACGTTTCACTATGCTACTTATGTTTTGAGATAGACTAGTACTACTACAAAACCTCTTTCTTTTAGATACAGTTTCTTAGATGACTTATTTCTTCAGAGTGTAATATATACTATGAAGTCAACATGCACATTTTAACCTTGTTTCCTTCGGAGCATGTTGCTTTGTATTTCCCTTTACTTGTTGGGCCCTCTGTTTTCTTTGGGGATGGGGCGTGTGTGACGGGAATGGCTTTATTTTTATTGATTTTTTTTTTTTCCTCTTTGGCAAGGTTTTATTTCCTTTTGCTTTTCGATTCTCTAATGGTATATGTAGATGTGTTTCACTAACATCTGAGCTCTGTTTGTTAGCTATGACCTTTAGTTCATATTTTGGAGCTTTTGGGAACGGTGTTGCAAGGAAAAAAAAGAAGAAACCCCTATGTGGTCCCTGTACTGATGTCAAAGTGAAATTAATAAAAACATGTCAAAGGACCTGTGACCTGTGGTTTGGTGTTTTGTTCACTCCAGTGCACTTCACAGCTGGACAAGATGAATGAAACCTCAGTACATCTGAGCCATGATGTTTTATGTTAAAGTATATATCAAAGAATCGAAGTGTTATTGTATATATCACAACTGTGTCGTGCAAAAATTGTTGTGAGCTTGTAGATGGGCAATTTGTTTTTGGGATAATGATCATCTAATGACATGCTCAAACTATTGATAATCTATTATTTAAAAAAGAGATTAAATCAATTAGTTCGATTAAATAAATGTTGCACTCCTAATTTCTTTTTGTTAGATATTACAGTGGAGAGACAGGAAAAAGAAAGCACATCATTAGGTGTTAGAGGCCTTCCCAAGCTCGACCTGAACACATCACTGTAACTGTACAGAGAAACACTTACTGTACGAGTGAAACCTTAGGATGACTCTATAGGCCCTGGAATAACAGCTCTCAGGTGCCACGGTTTTACAGAGTTAAGAAAAATTAGGGGTCATATTGGAGGCATCCATGTTGTCATGAGGCCTAAATTGCCAAACGGCTTCTCTGAATATTGTCGCCTTATGGTGTCGCACAAAAGTACCGTAAATAGCCAATCTACAAGTTCACAACGCATCACCACATGTTGTTAGGCTATTTTTTGCCAATAATGACATACCCAAAATGAGAGATGCCAGTTTGGATGTGGTTAAGTCTGTGGATCTTCTAATAAATACTTCACCAATGAAAAGTATTAACAGGAGCTTGTGACTAAATAACTACTTAGGATCCTTTGGAATACATGCAGGTTATGTTTTCCATTTCCTGAAAGAAAAGTCACTATTCTGAAGTTTCTGCCGACAGCGATGATGTGACACATCCAGCGACTGACTGAGCCACCACGGCGCCCCAAGATTATCAAATGTATTTAAATAAGATATGAGTTGCATGATTGCTGCCAGTTGCAGGAAGGGAATGGCGTTTTCAGTGGAGGATTAACACGTTCTAATTTTAGACAGAGCCACCATGTTGACATCATGAACTATTAAAGGTCAGCTGTAGACATGACAACTCAATTAGTGCATATGTGTCATTGCGTAATAGAATCAGTGGTCCATGAATAAATGTAAATATGGAAATATTCCTCTGAACCATTTCATTGGGCATTACGGGGGAAGGGGGATGGGTTGTTAGATTCTCAGTCTAACAGGGGTCCTCACAGATTTCATAGGTTATACACTATTCCTTAATGAATATGGGGAGGCAGTGTTTTATGTGGACGAGCCCCGAATTCCATGTGGCTTCAAGGAGTACTGCTGACATATTGTGGTATATCCAGGACTAAAAGTAGTTATTACACATGAGAATATTATTACCAGATTATTTTGTTATAACACATTGGTTTAATAATAAGCAACTAGGTTAAAGAAATTGATGTCTCACTCAAAGTCCACTGTGCCAGCAAAAAGTGACTGAGTTTGCCTAACAAAAGACTAATCAGTTCTCACATTTACATTGAAAGGTGTGATGAGTACATCACCTGATGAAGCTCCAAAGACTGAACTACTTTGATGAAGAGAACAGAGGGTGGTCACCAATGTAAATAGCATAAATCATGGGTTCCTCTCTTTTACTGATTCCCCAGACAAGCAAGACAGTTGCTGGGAGCCAAAAAGCAAGTTTGTAAGGAAATAGATAAGATAAGTGACCAAAGGTCACCAGGCTTAAGCATTTAGCCAAATGTAAATTACCTAATGTAAATGAGTCTAATTATTAGGTTGTAACTTTTTCTAAAGTAGACAGGATGAGAAATAGTAAAATGTAAGATCCTTTAAAAAACTGTAAAATAGGTAAATAAGGCTTTAGGTGGAAATATAATAGTATCTTGGGTTAAATATGATCACTCATTGAGTTTGTTTAGAGTTACAGAGAATGGTCAAATGTTTAACTGGATGAAGAAACATGACTTCTAAATATTAAATAATATTTGGTTTACTCTTCAAAACGTATTTATAGGAATTAGGTGAATACAACTTTGGTGATAAATAGTCATGAAATTTTAATTGGATATCATGCATAAAGTCTATTTTTAGTGTAATCATTTTAATTCTGTTTTATTTTATTATTCTGGGTTAACAAACATATTTTTTATGCTGTTTGGACATTTCTTGAAGTACATGAATTGTGGAGTAATGTTTGAATTATGAGTTTATCTTTTAAAGTCATACCTTTGCAAAATAACTGTTGTAGAGATGTTGGTTTAAAGTTTTGTGCTAATTCATTTCTTTGAAAAAACCCGCTGATGTGAGAGGTGGAGTCAGATGCAGTTTACCTGACAAAGTTATTGACTGTTGAGAAAGTAAAGGCGTGTCTAAGTTCATTGTTAAAGAAATGGAGGTATTCAGTTAAAAAGGTTGCTGTTCAGTATAAAAGGTGTGTTTGTTGTAATGTAATTTGCGCTATTCTCATTTGACCCTTGAATGGTTTTGCCTCTATGACAATAAATACATTGTTATAAACCCACACTTGAACCGAAGCTTTGTTCATCATTTTAACACTCAGGAGATGATACTTGTTTTCGTTGGAAAAACTTAGACCATTTACCACAGTATTATATGGGGTGCATTCCAGTTCTGCCCTGTGTTCTGCATAAAAACCCCTTCGCACACAGAAATACACAAATACATACAGTATATACCCCACACATACAAGCTCAATCTGTTGTTTATTACAGGGATCATTGAGGAGAAAATGCATATGTCATGAAATGCTTCACCATGTACAGGATCATGATAAATAAGCGCAAGTAGATAACTGAAAAGCATGAGCAGAAATAGGTAAAGGGGTGACGATGAACTAGGAGCCATCAAATCTCATCCTGTGTAAGTTGCTTATGGGACAAGTACCTCCTTGGGGATCTTTTTAACGTGCCTCCCCGCCAGACACTTGCAAACAGCATGTATGCACACAAGTGAACAGGTCCCAAACTATTGTAATCATTCATTCAGCTGTAATTTAATAATTTAAGTGCTGGGTAAAAAATATTTTAAGAGGCGTGATACAAGGGCCATTCTTAGCCAGTATGGTGCTGAGATAGACTGCACACTCCATTTCTTACTTCTACTGGCACATAGTGTGGTAGAGCACCTTTTTTAGAAGAGGAGAGGGGGATTTTGGTGTGGGCAGTCTTTTTTTTTCTCTTTTACTACATAATCACACTTCAAAAGCAGTTTGGACAGTTTGGATATTACAGTGATTTTCCTGTTAATATTCCAGGGTAAATTTCGTATTCAATTTGACGTTTCAATCCAACACCTTTTTTTCAGAACATCCAACAGCCTATAACTGTTACTTTAAAAAAGGATCCTTGAATGAGAGAGTAGGAACAGAAAACGGCTAATCCCTGAGTTGTGCATTTTGTTGAGTGAATAAGTCAAACTTCTGTGGCCAAGTTATTTGGCAGAAAAAGTGGTCATTTCGAAGGTATTCTTGTTTTGTTGCATAACATTTGAACAATGAGTGAGACAGATACATAGCATGTAAACTGCTGACAAAAAAAATGAAACTGGATCAATGGTTTCACTGTGATTAACGTGAAAGCAAAAACCCAGTGAACTGTTATTCCAGCCGTGAGTGACGAACGTCCTGACAATCGTGCATGAATGTAGAGTTCCATGCAAAACGGCCTCTGGCATCACTTCTTCAACAAAGTAGAAAAGTCGGGCGTAGCTACAAACTTGTTTTGTATAAACCAGGATGCATAAAAGTGCATGTATTAAAGAAAAGATATATTACAAATGTCCACATATTTACATAGATTTCTTGTGCAGCTTTTAGCTAGGGTTGAGCTATGAAAGTTGGGAATGGATGCAGGCCAGTGTAGCAACCATGGTGCATATTACACACACTGACTGACAAGAGATAAAAATTACCTCATTCAAACGGATGAAAATAAGGGGAAGGCCGTTTCCCCCGTTGTAAACAAAGATTAAAATGAAGAGTTGAAATCACCAACTGCATCGTGGCATTCATTGTCTTAAGCATTAAACACACTTTCATTCAATTATCTACACAAAAGGAAAGCTAAGGATTTAGTACTTTTTTTTTTTTGTGGACAAAAAGTGCTGCGTTGCCTTCAGACTCATCTTAAACCAAACATCACGTCGGCCTTGCCAAACGCCTCTTGTTCGAAGTTCCTGAGAACGTTAAGTACTCAGGCCTTGGTCACAAACAACCCATGTGTTCGTCTCTCCTACACAAGAACCTGAAAAGATCGTAGGTATAACCCGGATGGCTTGAGATTAACTTTACCTTCAGCTAGCCTACAATGCTCTAGTCTCTAGAGCAATGTAACTCTCAACCAGTGTGTCAGCTTAGAAAAAGTGTACATTAATAGAATTATATTATTTCATATCTTTGCTGTCGGACAGAAACCGTGTATCTCCGCGTTTAATCTTTTTTCATAAATTAATGCCCAATTTTATCCTTCATTGTATGACATAGTCATGCAAAAGTATCGAAAATAGCCAATCTGCAAGCTCACAATGCGTCACGATGCCACAGGCTGTGAGCTTGTGGATCTGCTATTTTCTTTATTTTTGAAAATGTTCGCCGGGACACCAGGTCGAAAGTGGTTAAGTCTGTCTGTGGGGTACTATAAATATTTAACCAATGAAAAGTATTAACAAGAACTTGAAATAATAACTACATTAGACCCATTGGAACACATGTTCTTTCTTTTACATTTCCTGAAAAGTAAGGTTTCTGCCCGACAGCTACGACACATTCCACGATGCTAAATTCAGATTGCAGTGACAAAACAAGTTGAGAGGCACTGCTCAACATCTCACTTGGCCTGTGCCTCAGCAACGGGCTCAGATCAAGACTGACCAAGCAAAGCCCACAGGTCATTTCTGAGCAGGAGCAAGTGATACGGCATCATACGATGGCATCATCACTCGCCGAAAACAACAGATTTTCAGCAAAGTATAAATCGGGCTTAAGTGCCAAATTGCTCCGGTGTCTGCCCCGGCGAAGTGTACAATTGCCCTGGGGCCTGCTCCGGCCCCAGGGTCTGGTCCAGTGCATCGCACGATTGTCCCAGGGTCTGCTCCGGCGCAGTATACCCGTGGTCCTGGGAGGAGAAGCAGTCATCGGAGTGGATGAAGTGCAGGGCGGTCTGGTTGTAGCTCTGCAGAGCCTGCTGCTTCTCATCTGGGCCATAATACAGGGAATGGGGGTGGACCTGCTGGATGTGCCTCTTGATGGTGCTGACCTTCAGCGTGGCCAGGGTGGCCCCACACACCATGCAGATGAGCCCGTGTCTGCGGCAGTCGTAGTCCATGAGGAACTCCATGCGCCAGCGGACCTGGTAGTTGCGTCGCTGGTCTTTCCCGGGGTAGTGGCTGTGGCGGGCCGGCGTGCCGGCCCCTTCCTTCGCTTTGCCCTTTTCTCCACTCGCACTATCCTCCTCCTCCCCCTCCTCCTTTTTCACCATTTTGCTGGGTGTCTCTGCGGTTTCGGAGCTCTGCTCCTTAATCTCTCCTGCTGCGTCAAAAGCCGTGGTTTCACTCTGGGTGACTTCTGCGAACGAGTGTTATATGGGACAACTAATGTTAACAGCTGAATCAAGTAAAAATCCCTTTAGTTTCACACATTTGCTCATTTACTAGGCCAACAGTTAAGAATGGACAAAGCTGCCCTCTTTCTGTCACATGCAGCTAAATCACATTTTTCTATCTTTAAACTAGTACCTGGTAGCATTGAGCTGTTAAAATGCTTCCAGGTAGGGCTGTCCTCGACTAAATATAATCTTGTTGACTAATAATCGTCGTACGAATATGTTGACTAATTAGTTGATTTAGTCACATTATGCCTGGTGTCCCTATTTTGGGCACATTTTCAAAATCCTGATTGAGAATCTTTCAAAATGATTAAAGTGCTAGAATTTGCTACTCTACAAGCTCACACGCTTGTAGATTGGCTTGTAGATTGGCTTGTAGATTGGCTTGTAGATGGGCTATATTCACACTCCGAAGTAATATAGGACTTATTAATCGTCACATGTGTAATATTGTGTTTGATGAATACAATCATGCAGAGACTAAGAGCAGCCTTTTCAGGTTGGTGGGGTTGATAACTGAACATTCTAATGTTGATTTCACAATGTCTGCTGGCTATTGGCCTGTAGACTGGTAGAATTAAAGGGTTGTATCTACTATTTGCAAGAGATGTGCTCGTAATAAAAAAATAAATTAAATAAAAATGATTTATTCAGCATGGAAAAAAGCATACAAATCGAATAATCGACTAACAAAGTCTTGATCGAGTAAGGCAAACAGAATGATTAACCGATTATTCGACTGTGAGGAGACAGCCCTGCAACCAGTTCTTACCTTGTTTGATTTGTGTGCCGTCTGCTGGGTAATATTTGGTCCAGGCTGCGGCCATGGCTTCCCTTTCTTGCCTAGTCAGGGTGATGGTCTCCGGGTGACAATTCTGGATGTGGGTGCGGAAGGTGCAGACCTTGGCCTCCGGCAGGTTCTGAGAACAGACCATGCAGTAGGTCCCACGGCCCTGAGGTCCGTACGCCACCATGTAGTCGAGGCGCAGCCGCCAGGGGTTTCCCCCGAGCAGGCGCCTCTTCCTAGGTTTGGGAGATTTGAGCTTGCGGAGAGGCTGGGATCCCTGTTCTGCGGGTCTGATGCCGGTCATGCCGCCATCCTCGCCTATAAGACCGGTGTCCTGAGTTAAGGCGCCTTCGCCCTGCGGGAGCAGGACAGAGTTCATCGGGAGGGCCTCCATGTCGTTGAGAGGAGGATAGAGGTGCACCCCAGCGTCGCTGGTGTCTTTGGTGTTGGACTCTGATTTGATGAAGTCGTCCGATTCTTCTGATATGAGGCATAGTGGGGAATTGATAAAGATTAGTACGAGCAGAGACGATACAGATGTTATGAACATTGTTTCTATCATTCTGTACATATTCTTGTAATATCTACCAAACACGTCAACATAGCCTTTATATATGTATGCATGTATGTATGTATGTATGTATGTATGTAATGTATGTATGGTACATTTTTTTCTACGTACTCCTTTCAATTGTTTTCATAAAGAATTGAAAAGTCTTGTGGTGAAGAGATACTAAGACAAATACAACTACACAGACCACAGCAGATTAAGAAGAACCAAATCCAGCAATTAGTCATCATCCATACAACAGGGGAATGGCTTTGAGTAGCCTTAGCTAAATGAATGGATGAACAAAGAGCAAATCAATAATAACCAGCCCAGGTGTCCTAATCTGCTTTAGATAGCCAACCTACACTTTCAGGTTAAAGGGGAGTGGAACGTTTCACTGGCCAAATAGATTTGCACAGTCATTTGCACGTTTTTATCTACAAAGCCTTACTTAAGACATTGCCTAATAATCTTAACAGCTAATTAGAACGTAAAGTTTGCCATCACCATACCCGTTCACAAGATTAATTGGTTTTAAACATTCCCGCTGTTACTTTCATTACTATGCCCCTCTCATGTGGAACTGTCTACAAAACTTAATTTCACTTGATCACTTTAAACAGCTTGTGAGAAATACTCTGAGCTCTGTCTGTATTTGCACTCTTTGAAATTCTGAAATGTCTATTATCTTTGTTTTGTTAAAATGGTATGCTATGTTTATGGTAATCAGGGCGTCATTGGAAAAGAGAGCTTACTCTCAATTGGCCTTCCTGAATAAATAAAGGTGAAATGAAAAAATACCTGGATCTGTCCTCTGCAATTAACCCAGCCTGACTACTAGGAGCAGTTGGCAGCTTTGAACAGCACCCAGGGAGTAGTGTCTTGCTCAAGGACACTTCGACACAATGCCAAGAGGAGCCGGGATCAGACCGGCAACCTTCTAATTTTCCAGGACACCACACACCAACATATTTACTCAGGAATTAAGCAGATTCATACTAAACTATTTGCTCAAAGTGGCTAGGATGAATTGCCAAAATATTATATACACCATGGTTTATAAGATCTGACCTGGGACCAGTCATCTTCTGCTGTACCTTTCTACTGTTAAACAAGACTAAAAACACCATGGCTTGTGGACAGTCTATCAGTAATATATGACAGTGGTTCTCAAACATTTGTCAGGCACCCCCAAATTGATATGTATTTGGCTGCAGACACCTATTTGAAAATATTTTGTGCCAGAGACCCCCATAACTTTCACTATAAATAAAATGTAAAAAGTTAAGGTAGGGTAAGTGATTTTCTTTGGTTAAAATAAGTGTTAAATAGCTCTATATTCTGATAGTACTCATTGCTATAGAGTGTTTGTTCAGTAACAGGAGTCTCCTTGTCTCTCCACCTCTTTATTAAACAGAAAATGCATTTTCAGTTAGTTTCATTTCCAATGTTATCCAATCAGGATAGAGAACTCAGTCAGGATATAGATTAAACAAGTGCAATTGGAAGTGATGACACTAAGAAATGAGCAGACAAAATTGGAACTGGAACACCATAAATGAGTACTTTCTCCTGATTGGCTGAGATTTTGTCACCTACCTGAAAATGTATTTTCTGTTTATTAAAGAGCTGGAGAGATGGGGAGACTCCGGTTACTGAACAAACACTCTATAGCAATGATTACTATCAAATATACTGCTTTAACCTTTTAACAAAAAACGTTTTGTTTTAACCAAAAAAAAAATCTTACCCTACCCTCAAAACGTATATGTGAAACATATTCAGAGAGTTAGTTCCTGAGCCTACTAGCAGTGTGCCCAAGATATGTGTGCTCTAATAGACAGTTTCCCCAATGTGAGCATGTAGATAAATATTCACCTATAATGACATTCCTCCCAAATCGATAATTTTGATTACATCGATTTTATATAATCAATTAAATGGATCCCCTGTCCCGTTCTCACCATGAGTCTGGGCCCACGCCTGCAGGATACAGTGCTTCTCCTCTGAGCTATAAACCAGAGAGTTGGGGTGGGTGTCCAGCACGTGGCTCTTGATGTGGTCCAGGTGAAGCGAGGGCAGCTGGGCCCCACACACCATGCACACTAGGCGTCCCGGCTCGGCCTCGTACTCCATCAGGAACTCCTGCCGGAACCAGGCGTGCAGCGAGTCATTCAGGTAGCGTTCCAAGGTCTGGGCCGAGGGACCCGGGGCCTCCTCCTCATGGGGTTGCGGGGGGTCCTCCCCAGCTCCCACCATGGAGGTGGGGGACATGCTGGGAGGCTGCGGATGGTGCTGGGGAGTCATAGCGTCAAGGTGTTCTGCAGAGAAGCGAGGGCAGCACATCATTTGAATAGTCAAATACACAAAACTTGCATGACTCACTGTATGTGGCATTACTTGCAATGCAGTCGCTATAAATGGTTTGTTTTCTTTTTTTCAAAAACTATTTGAAAAATAAAATGACACTGACTGTGTTTACCTTTTGTGTTTTTTTGTTTAGTTTTTTACTGCAGAAGCCAAACTTAAGTAATAGTTTATTAATTGTTAAGTTTCTCTAATCTGAAAACGTTTCCCTTTTTTGCATTTTGCCCTTTTCCCCCAATTTAGCAGTTAATTTCCTGTGTGCTGTGGTTCCTGTTGTGGCCAACCCCAACTGTTGTTCTAGGGAGGGTGTAAATAGCCCTGAGAACCAACGGTTCCCGAGCCATGTGGTCCATAGTTCAGGGTCTGCAGTATCTCCTGTGTCCTTTGCGTGAGGCAGCGTGATGTACAAATACACCCCCTGGACTGTCTGGACATGACGCTAGTATGTCGCAGGGATGAGTGCCAAGCAGAGGGGCATTGGGTACAATTTTTATAGTCTTTGGTATGACTCGGCTGAGGATTGAACCTCGACCTCCCAATCTCATGGCGGACGCTAACCACAAGGCCACTGAGCTGGCGGGTGTATACTGTACATGTCTCCTCTGATACACATGGAGTCACCACCTTCTTTTCACCCAACAGTGAGGAGTTTCACTGGGAGAGCTTAACACACGTGGAGGTTCACACTCTCTCCCCTACATTCCCCCCCATGAAGAACAAATGGCCCCAACCAACCCACCTGGTGTGAACACTGCAAACTGTGTGTGTTGGAGCACCCAGCCAAGCCAGAGACAATCTAACCTCTATTCTGATTCTTGACATAAAATAGTTACAGGCAGGCTGCCAACATGTGTGTCTCGACTGACTCTGGGAAGGAAGAAAACAAAATATGCTTCTTGAGTGCAGCTGTTATGATAGAGGACTGTGTGTCAGCATTATTATTTTAGCACATTTGAGAATTAATCCAAAGTGTTTTCCTCTCATTTGCGAGTTCCTTTTTCCCCCCCAATTTCAAACCCTTTAAGAAACAATATTATGGGGTTGCCGATGTCTGAGTGGTTAAGGCGCGTACCACATATAGGCTCTGATGCAGCCTGACAGCGAGTCCCAGGTTCGATTCCCGAGCCCGGCGGACCTCCCCGACAATCTCCCCTGTTTCCTGTCAATCTCCACTGTTCCATCGAAATAAAGGCAGAAAAGCCCCAAAAATGGATGTATAAAAAGGAAAGTAATATCTTAGCAGATATCTTCGTAGGTGAATATCAAATTAATTCATAGTGTATGATCATATTTTTTATGGTGATGATGATATAACTGTTACCGTAACGTCCAAGCTGCATCCCTCCCACCCCTACACATCACCACTGGAACACTGAGTCATCCTCCTCTCCCACATAATCGCATACAACCCTCCTCAAGCACCATCTTATCAGGAGGCAGCCTCATACTGCCACCAAGTGTGAGATGCTGAAAATTCCCTGCCTAGCTGAGCTTCCCCACAAGGCCTATACCCACGGTTTCTCAACATGGGGTCTGGGGACCCTCAGGAGTCCTGGGAGGGTTTCTAGGAGGTCTCCAGCTAAATTAGATTGATAGTTAGGAACCGAATGGACACGTACGGTCTTTAATGAACACAGAGGACTTTACAGTCTAGATTGGGGTCCCAGAGATCAAACATGATGTCAACTGGGCATCCGTGGCCTAATATATATCAAACTGGGGATCCTTGAAATTAAAAAAGGTTGAGAATGGCCTGTATACACACCAGTGGGGTGCTGGGCAGAGTCTAGCTGTTGGTCTTCCGTCAGAGGTGGGGGCTCGTCCGTGGGGGAGCCGAACGGCCTCGGCGGGCCCCCCTCCAGGCTCAGGTGACTCTCCCAGCCCGAGCGAATCACCTCCTTGTCGGCGGTGCTCCACAGCAGCGAGTCCGGGTGCTTCTGCCTGATGTGCCTCTTGATGGTGCTGAGCTTGAGGGTGGCCAGGGAGCTGCCGCACAC
Organism: Gymnoscopelus braueri; assembly: GCF_963280865.1. Lineage (NCBI taxonomy): Eukaryota > Metazoa > Chordata > Actinopteri > Myctophiformes > Myctophidae > Gymnoscopelus > Gymnoscopelus braueri. Next base: position 35,016,071 of record NC_137620.1, on the reverse strand, counting down.
CATGCAGATCATGCCGTGGCGGCGCGGGTCAAAGTCCATCAGGTACTCGCTCCGCCAGTACTCGTGGTAGTAGCGGCGGTGGTCCCGGCCCGGGATGCGGCTGAGGCCCGGGCGCGAGGCTCGCTGGACTCTGGGCTTTCGACCCGAGGGCCCGGCGATGGCGGACAGGAGTAGGGGCTGGTCGGGGTCCTCTGTGACGCTCCAGTAGCTGGTCTGTGGAGAGCTGATGGGCGTAACCATGTCGCCATGGGATTCATCCTCCTCCTCCACGTGGCCATTGGTGAGACCTTCTTCTTCCTCCTCCTCCTCCTCCTCCTCTGTGGGACAAGAGAAAAAACAGGCCAGGTTGAAATACAACAGTTTGTTGTGTCAACACCTTCAGGGCACAGTAAACATCTGACAAAAGGCCACATCTTCAGGGCACAGTAAACATCTGACAAAAGGGAAGCAAGCACAGGATTGTCAATACACTAATAACCTGTCAATGAATGCACCATTCAACAGCGTTATAACTAATCAAGGAAGCAACTGTGAGGGGAATTAGATGTCGTAAAGACATGGTGAGATGTGCAATCATTTAGTTGTTATATTATATATTATATATTCTATTTCCGCGGACATTGTAGGGGGCGGCGCCTCGCCGCTGGCTTCCGCTGGGTGGCGACTGTGCATCACAGTCAGCCTGCCAGCACGCTATTTACCCTTTGTTTATAGGAGCCACTGAGACAAGGGGCCATGCTGTTACATGCCATTGTCCATGACACGGATTAACTCTGTGACAATGGCTGTCGTCGTGGCTTTGACACGGACTCCCAAAAAAACACACGCACATTTTTATTTACACAGCATTTTTTTACCTCCTGCAGAACAACAGTGTCCCAAGTCAATCTCCTCTTGCGTCGCTTCCTCCTCTCCGCTTATTATTAATGAGACCAGATCTGTCTGCTCAGCACACTGCTGTGGCTCCACGGAAGGCTCGCTAGTACAGTCCCCCGTCTCTTTCTCTTCCATTCCTGGGCGATCTGTTTGATTGTAGCCTTCAGATCGCCTTCACAGAGGAGCAGCGGCGAACGGGGAGAGCATGTTGGAAGGAACATTCAGGCTGGGGCTGCATGCGTTTTCGCAGCAGGCAGGCTAGACTGGAACGTCCCCACCGTGCTGTATTTAATGTGTTGCCCCTCTCGTCCCCCCACACACAGCCAGCCGCTCCACTCCGCTCCTCTGGAGCCAACTTAACTTTTCAATAGATCGACACACACCGAGGTCCCTCAGTCGCTCTCCTTGTCCGACGTCCGGGGTCCGCGGGTGTGGGCTCTTCTTGTTTTAGTGTGGGGAATGTTTTAAGCGGGCCTCTCTCTCCCAGTATGTATTTTAAGGCTCTGCTTGTCTTCAGGGTGGGGAGCCGTACTAGGGGCCCCTGGGGCTCCTTAAGGGGCTCCTGGGTAAATTTAAAGAGACAGTAGCGGCTTTCACACAGGCATTGGCTTGACACGCGCACCCGGGGGCCAGATGGACCGGGCCTTAAATACTCACAAGCTCATAAGCAGGTCAAAAACAAGCTTTTCCCCCCTCCTCAATGTGATCTGTTTATTTCAGCCAACCATTAATTAAAACACAGCCGACTGTGGCGCGCGTGTGATCAAAACAACCCAATTGAATTATGTCCACGTCCACTTTGTGCCTTTCTAAACGATTCTAAAACAAAGCTCCAAAAGTCAATCGAACTTTTTTTTAAAAACAACATAATTAATCAATGGACCTTTGTCCTTAATGTTCCAACTTGGAATAACACAATACTTCAATTAGCATTTTAGAATCGTCATAGTTTGCATTTCACTGACTAATATTTAATTTATACTAACTAGTAGTGTATCAATCATAAATATGTTTTACAACAATTCAATTTAATGTGAATTATACGTTTTAGTTGAATGTGTCTCACGGTGAGCCTACTACTATGCATAAAATAGCCTAATGAACTCTGAGTTCAAATGAGCAGCCTATCAGTTAGTTAGTCGACGTTTTCCCCGGTTATTCTCTGATAATTTGCTATTCATTCGTCATAACAGGGCCTCTGGTCGACACAGTGCTAGTAAATAGTATTGTACATGTCCACTGGTCGACACAGTGCTGCCAGTAAATAGTATTGTATATGTCCACGCCACGCAGTTTACACCACACACAAGCAAACCCAGGTCCCACATCCTGGTACTTTTCACTGCGTTGTCAAGGCAGCTACACAGAGAGAGAGAAAAGGCTGCCTGGCGGAAAGTAGCTGCAGTGTCCTGGCAGAAATATCTGTCCACAAAAAACCCTCCAACAAACTGTCCCGGAAAGTTAGGTGGTTTTAAACTAAAAGGTAACGAGTGTGCATGTTTTTTTTCTCCACATGTTTGCGAGCGTCCTGCGTTGATGCGAGCTCGCCTTTATTGGGGGTTTTTAGCTCTCATTTTAGACAAGACAACAGACACAGACAGGCGCCAGTCCGTGTGGACAGAGGAGGAGGAAGATCTTTCTTTCTGTCCATTGTGCGCTGTGGGAGAGACAGCGCTTTAGGCACGGTTTGTGCTCAAAACGCCTCAAAGAAATCCGTTTTTACGCGTGTATTTTCATTTGCCCAACGGCTGGTCGTGTTTACATCGCCGTTTTAATCAAACGTAAATAGAATAAAGAATGAAAAATGGCTCTCGACAGATATAATTTGTGATAGAAAGGGACAGGTTTAAAGGGACAGTGTCATTCTGCTTCCTTCCTGGTTGTAGTAGAACATGCCCGCCACTTAAAAACACATTTTGGCCGCATTATGTGATGTTTTTCTAGCAAATGTGCTCGTTTTGTGATAATGTATTTGCAACCGTGTGCGAACAATATTCGGCTATCATAAATGGAAATCTTGCTTAATGGTGAAGCTTCGCGGTGCGTGCTTTTTATATATACGCCGTTTTCTGTTGTCACACGTATTTCAACGGATTCAACACAAATGTTGAATTACATGTAGGCCTAAGATGCGAAATCAGCTTTTTGATATTTGTCAAAGTAACGTTTTGTGTTACCATTTTTGACCAGGGATACTGTAGCCTACTACTATAGCCTACTGTACTACTGAATATACTGTAACATGCTTGCATACATACTGTAGCTAATCTGCATTTTTAGCTTTTTAATAGCACTGAATTATGCATGAGAAAATAACAGCATACAGAGAACCGCTTTAGATTTGTTTACTATTTTAAAGACATCTAGTCTACACCAAAATCCTCATTTCTTTGAAGCATTTATTGCAATGGCTCAGAAAGCACTGTATCAAATATATTTATTACTCCTCCTGCAGAACTTCTCCATGCTGATGTGATGTCGGAGAGGTTTGGCAGCTGGCTGGGCACAGCGAAAACATCTATTACAACATAATGTGTTAGCTCACAACATGTAAGTGGACTGCACTTTCCCCCTGGAGAATGCTGGACTGAGTAGCACTGAGGAGATGAACTGAGTTGGATGGACGAATGAAGAAATTCCTGGTATTTTAGGGTTTGAACTGGTGGGGCTGTACGAGCAACCAGGAGCATGCCACCCACAAAATGCAAAGGGGAGAATCGCAGTTTAACATCCCAGCGCTATAGACCCGCCTCAGAGTTTGATGATGCCACCCTCACCCAAAAGAGGGAATACTGGCGAAACAAGAAACGAGAGCAGCGGGCCCGGCTGTCAGGGAGTAGAAATGTCTCTTTGGTATCGTTGGTACCCAGTTTCTCAAGTTCCATGACTGTCTCCTCTGCCCCACTGCAGAAAAATTATGGACCCCCAAAAGTTGTTAATATATCTCCAGTGTCTAGTAGAAATGGAGTGAGTAAGATCTCAGTGGAAACCAGTCTGAGCAAAAAGGTGAAAGCTGCTGTGGTGAGCAAAGACGCAGTGAAATGCCTATCAACAGGCAGTGCAGTGAGCAGATCCATTACCTCATCCAAACCCAGTCGAGCTCTGCTCAGCAGTCCCTCCCCAGTGCCTCCAGTCAGGGTGATGGTGCGACCCCTCAACTCTGCGCCATGCCAGCCACAGGGCAGAGTGACTATTATCAATGGCAGCTCCTCCAAAGTGACACCTCAACAAAGGCGTGTGGTTATGCAGGGCATGTCGATGCCCAAAGCACAGCCTAAGGCACAAGCCGCCATCTGCATTCAATCCAAACCTTTAACCACCAGTGTTGCCACAGGCGTGATGCTCGTGTCTTCTTTGTCCACCCCTGTTCCTATCAAAGCAGAGGGAAGGCCGGCCAACGCAACACCTCAAGTAGGAAGAAAGAGTGCCTCAGTCACCACCAGGAAGCCCACTGGCATTGGCATCGTGCAGGGTGCCCCAGCATCTGAGGAGGAAAGAGCCGCCAAGCGTAGAGAGCTGTGGCGGGTCAAGAAGCGAGAGCAGAGAGCAAGGCACGCGGCTAGGCTAGCTAAGACTAGAGAGAGGACGCAGAGCGCAGATGTGGTGCCGCAGAAGCAGACAGTGCACAGAACGAGCCAGCCAGGCAGTGCAGTCCTGGAGCATCTTCCATGTCTATCATCTGGTAGAGGAGCAGGCCAGAGACACTATTTAACCAAGGTCAAAACCCCATTTACAGATGCTGGACGCCTGCTTAAGAACGCCAGAGCATCAGCTTCCATGCCTAAACATGCTGGCTTAACTGTCATGAAGGAGAATGAGGGTTTACCACCACCTAAGCTAATGATGTTTAAACCTGAGCAGAACCAACAGGCTGTCCAGATTAAAGTAGAAAGCCCACATGTGGATGATATGACACAGACAGCTCTTGCATCTCGCCAACAAGCAGTCCAGATTAAAGTAGAAAGCCCACATGTGGATGATATGACACAGACGACACAGACAGCTCTTGCATCTCGCCAACAAGCAGTCCAGATTAAAGTACAAAACCCAGACGTGGATAAGATGGTGCAGGCAGCTCTTACATCTCATCATGTTGTTCAGAAGCACCCAGCAGAGCCAAGCAGGAAGTTCCCCCTTCACATCCAGTTCTATAACACTAATCGAGGAATCGCACGATGTAGGATGACCAGACGGGGATTCATTGAAACTCAGAGGAGTTTCCTGGGTCACAGAAGCTTCAGGGGGCGGTCTCCATCTCACGCTGCAGTCTTCAGTGCTATGAGCCCTCCCAGATTCGACCCCAATGAGAGCCCTGAGCAGACAGCGGCCAGGAGGCGTGAATACTGGCGCGTCAAAAAGCGAGAGCAGCGAGCGAAGCAGTCTACGGAGGTCAAGGCCACATTGAAGGAGAAGGATTCGATGATGAGACGCGTGAAGCGGTACCAGAATATACTTGAGGAAATGAGGAGAGCCAGGGCAGAGGCCTGCAACGTCGTGACCCAGCCACCCGGATGCACCATCACCCACGCCTCTGAGACCATCGGTGGGTTCATCAAAGAGGATGGCACAGTGACCATTAATATTCCCCAAGTTCCGATAGATCCTATAGCAGCCATCAAAATTGAAGAAGTAGTACATCTGCCCAGTAATGATGTCACTGCACAGCCCCAGCTCCAACCTCCTCATCAATCTAAGCCTGGAGGTAATGCTAGTTACAGTGTGATGTTATCAGACTCCATGAGACGAAACCCGCCTCCGCCTCCACCTCCACTCCGGCCAGCTCAGGTGAAGGTCTCCTTTCCACTCGCAGGCCAGAGAGTAAACAAGCCCCCGAGGTTGCTGTTGAGCAGACAGAGGAGTCAGCTTGAAAGCACAAATAAAACCGCTGCTCGTTCGCCCCCGTTGATCATACAGCGTCCAGGTCAAATCAAGCTCACTCGCCCTCCGGCACCATGGGGTGCGTTCTCCTCTGCGGCAGGGCCGAGCCTGGGCGGCTGCGTCATGAAGATGTCCCTCTCAAGCACTGGCCGCCTCGAGCCCTCTCGATCACTAGTGGCGATCTCTCTGGATCCGGAGCTGACGGAGGAAGAGAGGATGGCGAAAAAGAGGGAGTATTGGAGGTTGAAGAAACGTGAGCAGAGGGCAACACGCACCACTAGGTTAAAGCAGGGTGTATTACAAGCCAGGGTCAGCGCAGCCTTACAGAGGAGGAGGATCCAGAAATTGACACAGGCTCAAAATGTAGGAGTGAGCAATATGACGCCAAGCAGAAATGTTCCTAACCATGCAGTGAATATCCAACCTCTTCCCCGCCGCGCGCCTACCACACCGCAGTCAGACGAGATAAAACAAGAGAGAGACTCGACACCAGCAGTTGACCTAAATTCTCAGCCAGAACAAGCCATCTGTCCAGATATCAAACCCCCGTTGCCACCTTCCCTGGGACCCCAGTCAGAGCCCGACCCAGCCCAGAGTGCTGACAGCCAAGCCACCACTCTCCTCGCCGTGGCCTCCATGAAGAAACTCCTGGAAGAGACGCTCAGCACGGTCAGCGAGTGCAAAAGTGAGCCTGCTGATGTTGAAACGGAGGCCTGTGTGCTGGGGGAAGACTCAAAGGACGAGATAAAAGCATCTCTGCTCTCGCTTGGAGACGAAGAGAAGGTGGCTGCTGACCTCAGCTTTCAAAACGAGAATTGGCAGGGAAATGTTTGCCCAGCACCTGAGTGCTCATCAAGCCCACATCCCAAGGCCTCCCCCCAGATGAATGAAGTAATCTCTGCTCCGCTCTCGTCCACCGTGTCCCTCTCAGAATCGTCATCTCGCACACCCTCAAGCCTGCGTACCGCCACGGTGGCCTTAAACGGCCCGCTCTTATCCTCTCCCCGGCGGGCACAGAGTCTGAGGGCCAAAAGAGTGGGCCATCAGCAATGCTGCTCCCCAGAGCCCCCAAAGCTTCACCACCTGCCCTCGGATCAACAGTGTGAACAACGGCGTCAACGGTACGAACAGAATCACTCTCAGCTAATGCAACACCAGCAACAACGACATCCGCAACCTCCTGGGGACGAAGAGGAGAGTGGTGGAAACTGTCTGCAGAAGAAGAGGGAATACTGGCGGCTGATGAAGAGACAGCAGAGAGCGAAGTCCAAGGCAAGGCAGGGAGATGGAGGGGGACAGCGGGTCAGCGACAGACGACTGTCTCCAAAAGCCACTCAGGTGAGTGAATGTGGAAAAATGCCTAAATGGCATCTCTATATGAAGTGTAGGACTTAGACTAGAAATTATGAGGTACTTTAGATGAGAGATAAAAGAAAAGAAGGTAACCTCGGTAACCAATTTTAGTTAAATACTGTTAAATTACAAATTACATTTGTGTTCTTTATGATGCTGTGTACATTATTTGTGATTTTCTGGATGTTAAAGTAAATACCTGCTATGTCAGAGTGCAGGTTTGTGTCTCAGTCAGTTAGTTGACCCAGCAAACTTGTTGCCTCCAAGCTCATTGTTAGTTGGGCAAGGTTAATAAACAAAAGAAGTTTACTTATCATGCAGCCAAGGCCACTGTTGAGCCTGAAACCTGAATCATCACACCCCAAACCTCTCTGGCATTTGACGCTTAAGCAAGGGAGGGAGGGGGGTGTTTCACTTAGAGAGGCTCTGAAAGAACTTGACACAAACATGAAATATTGCTCAGTTGTAAAATTGACATTGAAATTCATTAGATTGACTTGCTGAATGGTAACATAATGGCTAATTTATACCTTGTCATACGACCATGTCAGTCACCATGAAAAAAAAAACGTTATAATGTAAAACTCTTTCTCTTTCAGACTCCAAATCTAGTCATCCTCAATAGTGCAAAGTCAGCTCAGGGCATCAGTCCATCATCCAAACCAGCCCTCCAAGTCAAGCCCAGCACTGCGACTCTTACTGCAGTGAATAGCATCCCCACTGTCCTGGTCGTCAGCCCCACTACCTCTAACACTGGCCAGCCTCCTGACACACTCCAGGTCAAGCCCCCCGTCAGCAGTGTGTCCATCTCTCCCATCAAGCAGCAGTCGTTCCAGACATCTCCCACCTTCAACACTACTTCCCTTCCCATACGAAGTGTCGCCACTGTCCCCTCGCTCAGTAACCACATGGATGGCAGACTATTATTGGTTGAAAACCAACAGGAAACGGCATCTAATCCGCCCAAAGTCAGAAAGTGGACACTTCAGGTGCAAGAAAGGACAGATAGAGACACGGCTCCGACTCTCCCGATGCTCACCCCCCCAGACAACCCGCTGTCGAGCATGAACCTGCAACCCATCGAGCCCCTCGGACAGGCTTCCTTTTGCACATCCACTCCCTTGAAAATCCCCTGCCCTCGACCTCAGACTCCCCCGAGTTTTGGATCGTCTCCAAGCAAGCTGTCTCCCATCAGCACCATGGTTCCACCAAAGCCCATTCCAGGGGAGTCTGAGGAGGATTTCCTGAGGAGGAAACGCGAGTACTGGAGGGTGAAGAAGAAAGAGCAGAGAGCCAGGAAGGCCATTCGGGACAGAGAATTGTCCCATAAGAGAGCCCCCAACAACTGGAAGCCCATCCTGCCGGCCCAGGGCCAGCACCTGGCTATGGAGACTGAGGTAAGACTTTGAGAGGTCTAGGATTCGTAGTAATTGGATCATAGTCTCTATTGACAGTTGCTCTACACGCAGTAAAATCTGGAGTGTGTGACCCGTAAGGATCCATTTTCACACTATCATTAAATGTGTTACATATTTTTTTTATTTTTTTAAATAAGTGTTGAATAGCTCCATTATTCCAATAGTAATCTTTGCTAAAGAGTGTTTGTTCAGTAACAGGAGCCTCTCCAGCTCTTCAGTAAACAGAAAATCCATTTCAGGTCAGGATACCAATTTCATGCAATCAGGATAGAGATACATACAGGAAACATGATAAACAAGGGAAATTGGAATTAAGAAAAAATATATATAAATTGGAACTGGAACACTATATAATTTAAGATGATAAATGGGTTGTCTCTCCTGATTCTATTAACTCATTCAATCCGGTAACGCATCTGTGTCATTTTATATTTTAGCTAAAGCCATTATTTTATACTTTGGCTATTCAAAAATAGCAGATATACAAGATCATAGCACAGCACACGAGCTTGTAGATCTGCTATTTTTTAAAGATCATGAAAAGTTGTGCAAATCTTTGAATATATATCTTTTAAAAAGGGAACATTTATAACTCAAATCTTTGCTTCTGGGCGGTCCCTGGACAAAATATTTTGAGATGGGGGTCCGCGACCAAATACATTAAATTTTGGGGGTCCTTGACATGAAAAAGTTAGAGAACCACTACTATTATAGCAACATATGGTTTTCAGAAAACTGTTAGCATTTAGAAGACATTTGTAGATGCGATGGGTTAAATTGGTGACCCACCTGAAAATGTATTTTGTGTTTACTAAAGAGCTGGGGAGATGTGGACACCCCTGATACTGAACAAACACTCTAAATAGCAATGACAACTATCAGAATATAGAGCTTTAACTGTTAAGCTTTAACTGTGGGGAGGGGTGAGTGCCAGCATGGGCATTGGAGGACTCCCAGTTCAATCCCTGTCTCTCCCAGGGTTAGTGTTGAATTAAGACACTAAACCACTAACTGCTCCCAAGGAGCAGGTTGGTGCCTTGCACGGTTGCCTCCACTGTTGAATGTGTGAATGTGTGCTTGAGTGGGTGAATGTAAAGCGCTTTGGCTAAAGGCACTATATAAATGCACCATTTAACAAAAACATTAGTTGTTTTTACCCAAAATATCACTTACAGCACCTTTTTAAATGAACACTCTTGAATTTGACTATGTATGTAAAGTTATTACTGTGCTTCAAACATTTTCGTCAAACTCACATCCTCCTCTACTCTATCACCTCTGCAGGATTCGAGCCAGTGGGGACACTCCTATGGGGACTCTGAGCAGCAAATGAGGTGTGACTCGGTGACTCTTGCATTACATTTTTGTCTTTGCAAGCTTAATTTTATGATGAGCTTAAAGGGATAGTTTGCCCAAAAAAACTACTTATTTTCCATCAATTACACACCCCATGTAGCTTTGAATTCATGGAGATTTTTTTTGTTTTTGTCACATTCCTAAGCCAATAATTTGACCAGCAGAGTTTCCGGTAGGAGACTCAATGGAAACTCTTTGAGTCTCTTCTGGTCATCAAATGATTGGCTTAGGAATGGGACCAAAACTAAAAAATCTCCATGAATTCAAGACTCCATGGGGTGAGTAATCGATAGAAAAAAAGTCATTTTGGGGGTGAACTATCCCTTTAATACGTGATGATGAGTGAAAGTAACTTTACCCTGTCTTTCATAGCACTTCCTCGGAGGCTGAGCTAGGATACTACAGCTACGGGGCACCAGTGGAAGGTGCGCTATTAACTTTTATTTAAATGTTAGGTCACACTTTTAACCACTTATTCCCTGCATACTTCATTGACCGGGGTCCTCCAGGGGTCTATACTTGGTCCCCTCCTTTCTTTTTTTACTCTACAGTCTACACCAAATCTCTTAAGAAATCCTTTCATTTTCTTCACTGTGATTGATTGATTGATTGAGGTGTTTATTAAAGAATAAGGGCATACAATGCATAGTAAAAGCTGTCATTGTCTGCATATATTTCCACCGCCCTTCAGATGACTCCGACGCGATGTTCTCGGAGTACGACGACAACAACAACAACAGCGAAGACGGCCCCGTCTCAGACTCCGTGTGGAGGAACCGCTACCTCATGGACCACGACCCTCTGAACCAGCTGCTGGTATGCATGGTGTGCGGGGACCTGCAGTACTCGCACAGCCCGGCGGTGGTGAGGGCCCACATCGAGGAGGCCCACCCGGAGACCCTGAGCCTGGACGCCCCGGAGCGCAGGCGCATCCTGGAGGCCTTTGACGAGCAGGTCTCCCAGCGGGAGCGCTTCTTCACCAGCCAGCTGCGGCAGCACGGCGGGGCCCTGGCAGGTATGTGCTGGAGCTGGGGGGGGGAAGGCAGCTATAGAGCATTGATTCTCACCCTTCTTAATGTCAAGGACCCCCGGATTGAAATGCATTAGGCCATAGAGTAGGCCCCCATTTGATTCAAAATGTTAAATCAGCTGTAACAAATTTCCTCCTCTACCCCGGATTTCAACCCGGTTTCCGGCGCAAGGGCTGACATTTTTTACCATTGAGCTAATAGAGCCGACCTGCTTGCTCGAGGGATACATTGAATCTTGACCATCAGGTCAAAATTTGTGTCAGATCCTGTGTCTAGGTGAAACGTGACCTTTGACACGATCTAAATGTCTCACTAGAAGAGCAGGGAGACAAAATACAGCCACCCCAATTGTATAAGTTATATTGTATTAACATACTCTACCTAGATTGGACAAAATAAAATTAAAATGATTAAACAAAGGTTACATAGTGAGGCTTTAATCTCTGTGTTAATTTAACTCTGAAGGTCCTGATACCCCGGGAGCGTTTATTGTGAATAATTTGCACTAATTTAAATTGCTGTTTGTCTCATGATTACATCCACACAGAATGCGATGATAAAACAACGTATAATAACATTTCCAAACGAGGTCGATTTTTCAGCGCGAATGAAAACATCAACCTGTATGAATCACCTACAAATTAATCGTTTGATGTGAAATATTCGTGACACATTTTCGGATTGTTTATTCGTCACCCTTGAGAGTGTACACATTTAACCGAATGGTCGGAGTTATAGACCCATAAGGGTCCATTTGGACCCCTGGTGGTCCCTGGACCCCATGTTGAGAACCAGTGAGCTAGAGTACTACTCTGGTATTTATAGTTTTGTGTCATAAAATGACTACGTATGTGTGCCATGCAGTTCTTGTTATAGGCAAGATTAGTGTTCACGCTGTTCGCCTATTTGGCAGAGCATGATCAGCATTAGCTTTTGATGTATAATTTTCCCACATGTGCATCTGCGTTACTTTTTGCTTGGTCATGTATTTCCTAAATACTAGAACAGTGCAACTTGATGTTAACTGCCAAACAATCTGATTTTCATTTTGACTAACTTGTTTCTCCTGCTGCCTGTTTTTCAGAAGCACAAAGGAACTAAATGTCAGACCTCCATAAGTGAATTCTGGATGGGAAGAGAGAAAAAAGACCGTCAGCTTGCCTTTTGTCTTATTTATTAAACACATTTTCAGTCAGTCTAGTCACCTTTTATAGAAGGTCAACTTGAAAGTGAATGCTGTATCAGGAACACACACCAACAAAAGAAGCTTTACCTCAATTACCACACACACACACACACACACACACACACACACACACACACACACACACACACACAGTGTTGTGCCTGAACGCGCTCAATGAACGATCGTTCATGAACTCGTTCATGTTTTGGGCGAACGTGAACTGAACGTACTGTATTTCCGCTAGATGAACGTTATTGTGAACGTGTTCATTCTGGCGTTTGTGAACGGCGCTCTCTCACAAATGTAAAATATAAGGTGCTTACCCGCTTGCCCCAAATGTTAACTAGGTGTCCGGAGTATTTGTGCAATGTATTAGTCCACGTTCTTAAATAAAGAAGTGTTTTAATCCAGTTTGTGGCCGAACGCCATTTCCCCCCCCTCGTTTACTTCCTGTTTACATTGAGTGTAATTCCGGCTTTCACCGGATGCTCCCCGTCACTACCACCCATTGGGAACTTCTGACAGAATCGGCCACAGACAGGATTAAAACAGTTCTTAATTGAAAAATATGGACTAATACATTGCACAAATACTCCGGACACCTAGTTAACATTTGGGGCAAGCGGGTAAGCACCTTTATATTTAGCATTTGTACATGTTTGGAGAAATACAGGCTTTACTGGTGACATTTCAGGGCAAACTGGGGGGGTGGTCGCTAAGACTCTCGTAGAGAAAATGTTAAAATCGATAAAATACATCTACGATAGTCTTGATTTAAAGGTAGGGTAAGTGATTTGCAATTATTCAAATAATTGCAAAATGGGTCTATGTTCTGATAGTGCTCGTTACTATAGAGTGTCCTGTCCAAATAAGGAGTCTCCAATGTCTCTCCAGCCCTTTATTAAACAGAAAATGCATTTTCAATGCTCTCTCCTGATTGGCTTAAAATGTGTCACCTACCTGAAAATGTACTATATTCTGTTTACTAAAGAGCTGGAGAGACCCCTAGACCGAACAAACGCTCTGTAGCAATGATTACTATCAGAATATAGTACTTTAAGCTTTTTCTTTTTTTTTTATAAAAAAAATCACTTACCCTACCTTTAAGGCTAACGGCGAAGATGAATCTGACATATAGTTTCAGTGTTAAAACGGATAAAATAATTGCTGTCTGTGGTTCTATATGGGCTGTGGCAATAATTTTGACAAATAATGTATAGCTCGCAGCAACGAATTGAAAACAAAAATAACTATAAACTAGTTCTTTTTTGGAGCCATGAACTTTATTTCAAAATTTTGAATTATGAACTGAACTAGTTCATTTTACAATTTGTGAACTGAACTTTGAACTACGGTAGTTAATGTAGAAAGTGAACTTTCCCAACACTACACACACACATACACACCGCACAATACTTAAAACCTTTTATTGTTTTGAAAAATGCTGACAATTCCTATAATTTTTTTTGTATAGAGTTTTTACTGCACAAATGATAATTAAAAAAAGCTGGTATTCAGGTCCAAGACCGTTCTATTCCCTTGCTAGGGGGGGTCTTTGCATGGGGGTGTTGTGTATATGCCTGGGGGTTCTGATGCTAATGTTTTGCAGATGTTTTTTGTAGCCAGTAATGCACCATACTGTACTTCAAAACACTGAACTAGCTATTGTTCTTTGATGATATTTTGTATTCAGTTACCTTTTCACTGTAACTTTCTGAACTATTTAAAGAATGACAAATACTCCAGCTATTCATATCAGCTTTGCCATGTGATGTTGTTGACCCTTAAATAAACATTCTGCACTGTAAATATGACACAAAATGCTATTACTCATACTGTACGTGGTTGAGAAATGCCAAATCTTTTACTGTACGATTGGACTATTCTACCCTTTTCCCGCCTTTTTTTTTGAACAATCAGCCAATGCAAATTAACTTTATTTAATCCTTATTTATTGCATCCTTCAATTACAATCAATGACATTGTTGGTATATTTAGCTAGTTAATTCCATGTTAGAGATCTCATTAGTGAATATATAAGATCCAAAGGCCTTCTTGCATGAGTAGTTAAATGGATGAACATTTGTATGTTACACATTATGTCAGGAATGCATTCCACTTTGTTTTTGTATCAAATCTTGATCTCCTGTATGCTGAAACAATGTCCTATTGAGCACAATGCTTTGAGAGTCAAAGCCAGAGATAGAAATGTTGCTAGAGAGAACATGCCTACACAAACATAACAAACTGTAAATATCCTAAACTGACCAAGCTATTTTAACTTACAACAAGAATGTAATTCTGACTTGATTACTTGTTTACCTGCTAAAAGGGAATGTTCAAATGCCTTTTCGGTACTAATAAACCTTTTGTACCTTTGCAGTGGTTCTGATTCAATGAGAAGGCCTCTTAAATGTGGAAGGCTTTGCAAAACAATCCCAAGTAAAAAGTAATATTCACGTATTTATGAAACAGCAGCTCATCCACCAAATAAGGCAAATGTATCTACGCCACCCAGGATCAATATTGCCTCATTTATGACAAGTGCTACAATTGCAAATAGCACTTATTTTTGCTATATTAGTTTGTCTAATTTCTGTCTGAGACCATGCTTGTTTATCTGAAAGTGGCTGGAGATAGTAAGTAAATGTCTCTGCATTTGGAAGAGGTTGGGGAGGTTCAAGGTAGCTAGAGGGAATAATCTGCTTTTGCAGATAACGTTGCAATTAACGTTGAGAAACACAGAGACCTCTTCATGTGAAGGTAAACAAAAGATTAGTCTAACTGAATGTATTATAACTTCACTGATAAAAGCAGTAGAGGTAAGAAATAAAATGCTGCACTGTTATTCAAATTTCTCAATATAATAGAATCATTAGAATATTAAAATACCAAAGTGAGAGGGTGGATAAGTGTTAGACAAACTGTACCAAAATGAAATGTCACGGGTTTGTCAAAGGGCACTTAAGCAGGACTTAACAATGAAGTTGCTGAAGGTCAGGGTAATGGTCAAATGGAGTATGATTCAGTGGGTGTCAAACTGATGTGCATATGAATAATAGCAACCATTAACCACCATAATTTCAAAACAGCATTGTTCACGGCTGGCTTGAGCGAGGGGTTTTGCTGCGACCATTCGAGGTGGGGCTGAGCAAGGTGCTACAGTATGTGCATAAGACTGGCTGTGAATTGCTGGGTCTCTCACCATGTGTAGCATTATGGCCTTACTGTACCTCCTTTTCAGATAAGTTTCATTTTGGAATATAACAACCTTGGATTTCCAACCTACAAACACAGCCCAGGGGTTATCCAGACTACGGGCCACACAAAGGGGAAGGCAAAGATTGGATGGTTCACCAACAAGACCCGAGAGGTGAGCCCCCCCCCCCCCCCCCCACACACACAAACATCTGTGTCCTTCCTTATATTATCACGCACATTCACAGTTAAGTGGTAAACCAGTCAGAGTCAAACAATATTTTAAAGGCATTTATGACCACAAAAGACAGTGAAAACAAGAAAGTGATCATTTATTTTGGGACGTAAATGAGACTTTTTGACAATCAATTCTCATGGTCTTGTTGGAAGCATTATCTTCAAAAGTAATTATGGACAGTATTTATACTCACAACAGCTTACTCTCGTTGTTTCAGTCTACAGCTATATGCGGCAGAGTACAATGACATTGGATTAAAGCCTCACTATTTACCTTTTTTTTTTAATGAATAAAATGCAATTTTGTCCAATCTGTATGGTAGAGAATGTACAATATGATAATACAATATAACTTATACAATTAGGGTGGTTGTATTTTGTCTCCCTGCTCTTCTATTGAGACATTGTGTCAAAGGTCATGTCTCACCTAGACACAGGATCTGACACGAATTTTGACCTGATGGTCAAGATTCAATTTATCTCCTGAGCAAGCAGGCCGACTATTAGCTCAATGGTAATAATGTCAGCACTTGCGCAGGAAACCGGGTTCAAATCCGGGGTAGAAGAGGAGGCTTACATAGTGCTGCTTTAATCTGATTGCCAGCAACACTAATTACAACTCAAGTCTAATTTATACGTCGTCGTATGACGGTGTTGCTTGACAGAAATAACAGATTTTCAAGAGAAAAACTGTTCAGCTTTATCGTCTGCGTAAACACATTTGTTTTCTCCATTATGTCCTCCAGGTGTCAACCATGACACCTGGGCCTGCTTGTTAACAGTCCTGGGAGCAAGATTCACTGCTTAATCCCCCCGCTGCGTCGTGGCTCCTCTTCCACGGTGATGTCGAGCAATGCCTCGGGCTGCGTCCGCTCTTCCCCGCCCTGGGTGTCCGTCTCCGCCTCGGGCTGGTAGCCGTGACCCGCGTTAGGAGGATCCCCCACTCCCTGGAGCTCCCGTGGTCCAGATTCAAGGCGGAAGAGGGTGGGCACGCGGCCCAGGATGGGGTTGTTCTGCTGCAGGCCCGAGATCCACTGGTTAAGCGTGGCCTGGTCTCCCTGGTTCGTCATGCACATGGCAAACACTGCACCCTCGTCCACTGGAAAGAAAGAATAACACTGTAAATATTCTGTTTCGTTACATGATAGTACAGTGAAGGACTACAGGAAAGAGAGAGGAGCATAACATGCTTCATTGGGTCATGAGTCGGGTTTCAAAGCCATGATATCAATGGCAGCCATGGTGATTTCCCATGAATTAAAATAACTAAATGGGAGTATGGTCAATGCTGGGTAATCCGGTCACTAAATGCCTCAAACACCACTCTCTGCAATTCTATTCAGAAGCGTGGACCATATGGGTTTTTATTGACTTCAAGACCTTTAATGTTGATGAGTAACTAATGTTTTATTATGCCAACACAGAAGTGAATTGCTTCAGTATATAACTTACAATCCTCCACATCGAAGGTCTCTTCATCTCCCAAGTCGCGGTATAAGTCCAGGTCGAGCTGAAGAGGATAGTCAAAGCACCTCTCTGGATCATAGGGCTCCTCCACCTGACATATATACACACACAACACAATTTTGTAGTTTTGCATGGGATCTATACTGAAAGTCTACTGTATATCATTGATGTGCTGCGAGTTGACTTCCTCCCATGTATCTTTGTAGAGCGTTGGTTCTCAAAGTGGGGTCCGGGGACCCCCAGGGGTCCTTGGGGGGGGGGGGGGGGGGGGGGTACCAGGGGGTTCCCAGCAAAATGTGTTAATATAGCATCACAATCATTTTTACCTTTAATACTTTGGCTATTAAAAGATAGCAGATATACAAGCTCATAGCGCGGCACCGAGTGCCGCGCTATGAGCTTGTAGATCTGCTATTTTTGAAAAATCGTGAAAATGTGCAAAACTTTGAATATATATATTTTTATGCGAATATTTTTAACTCAAATCTTTGCTTCTGGGGGTCCCTGGAACAAAATATTTGAGATGGGGGTCCGCGGCCAAATACATATCATTTTGGGGGTCCTTGGCATGAAAAAGTTTGAGAACCACTGTTGTAGAGTTCTTTTAGAAAAATGGGGAGTGAGTGATACAGCTCCTCAAATCATAATAATCTCAATAAGCAAATGACACATGGGGTTAACTCTTTCAGTGCCAATGAAATTAAAAAAAATCTTTTTTTTTTCAGAGAAATACAGCGAGATACAGCCTTTTTCAGTTATAGGTTAAACAAAGAGTGGATGGAGCTGCAAATCTTCAGATAATGATATCTTGGGTTCTGAACATAAAAAAAAAAAAAAAAAAATTATTTCTTTTTTAACTCGGGATTTCTCGTTCTGGCACTGAGGGTATAACCCTAAAACTCGGGATAACTCGGGGCCTGGCACTGAGAGAGTTAAGCAATAACACATTGGAAATGGAAAATTGGTCATGCAATAAGAGCAAAACATCTCATCGATACTACACTACTACACTAAAAAATGCATCACCACTCTCAGCATCAACTGACAAAATCAAAAGAGGAGGGTATCCCCACCTTCTCCTCAAGTGGCAGAGGGTCTGCCCTGAGGATGTAATAGTACACACAGGTCTTCCTCAGCCACAGAGGGAAGGGCCCCTCCACAAACACTGGCCGGTTGGGGTTGTGTTTGGCAAGCAGCTCCATCTGGTCAGGACTTTGGGTACCTGTCATCAGGCAGAGAGAAGCAGAAGAGGAATCAATCTTTATTTGAAATGCAAGTCTAATGGCTCTTTTCGACTATGATGGGTAACCCAGAACGTTCCAAAACCCATGAAATTCTGCGATAGATTTCCTTTATAACCAGAATGACCTCTGATGGATGAGTTACATCGTTTAAAAACTAATAAAAAAAACAGAAATAGCTGATCTACAAACTCACAACGCGGCACGTAGTGACGTATCTGAAACCAAGCCTTAGCTTGTGGAAACAAATCCTGAACCCATGAAATATGTTCACTTAGTTCTTGTAGTCGAAAAGAGCCATAAGATTTGACTTAGCCGCCTTAAAAGAAAAAAGAGAATGGACCTTTGTGTCTGCAAGTAAGCCTGGATATCAACAGCTAAACACGGCCACACGCCTGCCCAATATTACTCCAGAATCTTGTGTGTGTGTGTGTGTCTTTTCCAAGGAATATGATGAGGAGTCGTATAGATTCATTGTGTATACTGTAACAAAGGCTGCGTGAATCAATATATATATATATATATAATATTATGAATGAGATATGAAATGCTTCCATACCTACAATATGAGGAAGTGTGACTTCCTCTCCTGACTCGGTGATGTCTGTGCACGGCATCTACGAGAGAAGAGATGGAAACATGATTATCTCTTCCATCTGGCAACACATCTACATATTGTCTGCATAATAATACTGAACTAATACTGAAATAATATTATTCATATTATTATACAATTTGATAAATCATCATTATCAAACTTAGGCTGTATATCAGATTACTATTATACACAGGGAAAGCATCCAATAACTGCTGCAAGACAAATAAGCTTCAGAGACACAGCTTTTAAACAAATTAAGGCTGAAAAGGCACTTATAAACAACATCAAATTATGCATACTGGGTTCATTGTGTGTTAGCCCACTAGCCCTGGAAAAATGGAACAGAGCTTGCAAATCTTTACAAACATGTTTGTACTCAGGCATCCGAGTTGTGCATTGCAGACTTTAACTCTCAGTTAGTGAGAAGTTAATGACATTTTGTATAATTAATTATGTTTTGGTGTCGTCCTGAAGGATATAAAATGTCTTTCATTCATTCACTTTAGCGCGATGGCTTCTTAACAATGATATTGTTATTGATGTACAGTGTGTGTCCATGGCTTGAAAAAACATGGGGGGCCCAGTAATATTGAATACCGTTAATAGGCTTGTTCCACTCTATGAGAGATGAGATTTGGGCTACAACAACACACACACACACACACACACACACACACACACGCTGTACCTGGTAAACGATGACCTTGGAGTCGAGATCGTTAGCGATGCGTGTGAGGCTGAAGCGGGCCAGGTCCACGGGGTCTGCATGCAGCTGATGGGGCACAGGGTAGGGGTTCATGTGCTTGAACTTGGGGAACCAGTACATGATGCGCTGGTACTTCCTGTAGGGGTGGCCCTTCACCCCAAAGATCTGAGCCAGCAGCACTTTGGTCTCCACGTTGGGCATGATACCTGCCCATGCATATACACACGTGCAAGCACACACACACACACACACACACACACACACACACACACACACACACACACACACACACACACACACACACACACACACACACACACACACACACACACACACACACACACACACACACACACAGAGTAAGGGGGAAAGATGTGTGAGTGATACATTTCAATGGTTCAGGTTTTAGAATTGTTTTAAAGATTTTATTGATTCCTTTCAAAGGTCTGCTCTGTCTGGATAATAGTTAGATTACTTCTCTGACACTGGAGTGAAACCTAAAATCCTTCTGATCAATCTAGACTGAAGGCTAGGGGCGGTGATAAGGTCTCCACTTTTGTGATAAGCTTTTGTCAACTTTGGAATGAACCTGTGAGACCTGCTTTAAAATCACATAATCTAAAACTGCCTGTGGAAACACACTTCTACAGGCTCTTATGTTATTGGTCTTACATATGCTCATTCTTACGTCTTTATTGTGTTTCACTTTATTTGTAAATAAAGTATTTTGTAAAAAATTTTTTAATAATACATAATAATGTGCTACTGTATACAGCTAAAGATGTGTGGCAAATATCACTACTACAACTACCCATTAATATTGTTCATGACTTGGAGGTCCATACTCAATGCAAACTAGGGGTGCCATTGATTATTTTCTTAGCAATTATTCTTATCAATACCTTGTTTGAATAATGGAGAAGGCCATTATTATTATTTTTCATGTCAATATTGAATTGCTGCAAATAATCTTATTTTTTTAATAATTGACTAAATCTAGAAGTCTGATTAACCAAGTAAGCCTCGTTTTATACTTCGCCTTGTTTTTAACGATGTCGTGCTAAAATATATTATTAATGTATTAATGATTACTTTATTTAAATGTATTATTTTGTATAATGGATTAAATGGATTAGTTTGACACAAACACATGAAGACAAACAGATATTAGGAACACGTCACACACACCATAATTCTCCATCTGCTCCAGTAGCTGCACAGCACACTCCTGCTGCCGGGGGTAGTGGTTGAACATGCGCTGGATGAAGTTCCTGGGCACGAACACCTCCTTGGGGAAAACATCCAGCAGTCTATTGTAGACGGCCAGGTCTCGCTCCACGCCGAAGTCCGCCATCTTGCTCAGGGCGGCGTAGATGAACTCCACGTGACCCCGGCGTCGAATGTCCTTCTTGATGAAGACGTCCACCACCTTGTTGAAGGTGGCCTTGGTCTTCACCTCCTTGTCAACGCGCTCAAAGATGTCGTCATGCTTGACCAGCGACTTGTCCTTCTTTTTCCCACCATCACCCTCCTCCTCCTCTCCTCCAAAGTGTGCGGGCACCGTCTGGCACGCTGGGCTGCCATGGAAACGCCTCAGCAGCTATGGGTGAGATTTCAGTGTAATGCAGATTGTAAAATGCTTTGGAGAGAGGTGCTATGTACTGTATTACTTACATTATTGTATTATATTTATCAGTACTTTTAACAGATTGAAAAACAAAATATTAATGTTGTAGCCACGGTATATATATACAGTTTGTGCTCATAATATTCTGCTGATCCTTGCTGCATCCACTGACATGTGTTAGTTTGTAGACTTTGTACAAAGGTTATCCTTCCACAATACATTTTTCATATCAAAGAATTGATTAACCACTTAAACATAATGTTATACTTCATCGCACAATGGTGTCGTACAAAAATAGTGAAAATAGATCTACAGGCTCACGTGTTGTGAGCTTGCCTTGCAGATCTGCTATTTTCACTATTTTTTAAATTATTTCAATCTGTTTGCCTATAGAGGGATTGATACCCAAAATAGTGGCTGGGGAAGGATTCCCAGCAAGCCGCGGGCTGCGTTGAGTATTTGTTATCGTTTTATAGACCTTTATTTACGTTGTTGTTCACTATGTGAATGTGTTGGGGGAGAAACGTGTGTCATGTTACCATTTATTAAACACCGCATGTGATGGAAGTAGCCGTTATATCTACAGTATTTGGTTGTTTGCGTGTCAATTTGGCAAATAAAAGAGTTGTTATCTATCGAAAGCCATTGTCATGGCTCTTCCTTCAGAGCAGAAATACACCGGCCATTACTTTATGTTTACCTGTCCAAAGTGTCCATCTTTGCGGTGCAGCTGTAGGGCCTTTGTGAGGGCTGATGCAGAGGCTTGGTTTGACTGGATCAGGCAGGCATGATGCAGGGACACACTCCCCACCCTCTGAAGCCGTAAGAGGCAGCGAGTACAATTCATGCTGGTTCAATCTTATGGACCTTGAGAGGCAGAGCATGGACCAGAACGTTGCAGTGTAGTAAGTGGATACAAAGATGTAATTTCTTGGCAACTCATGTATAATGATCTATTGTCAGGCATCAATATGAGAAAAGGTGAAAAGACCATAACATAAACCATTATTATAAAATACTATTCAAAGGGAACTGGTCGCAGTGGTGTCCGGAAGAACTTAACCGAGATGTCACCCCTGATGACTGGGTTGTAATGCTATCCTGACTCGTACGGAAGATGCTGGAGTCTCTCCGGGTGAGAGCTGGATAAGGAACTTCAGGGTCGAATGCGAATATACTATAGCCTTGAGAAGTCGTGTCTTGGAGATAGAGCGAGGAGTGGAATAAATACTGCTTGCACCTAACCCTTAACTCAGAGTGTGATGACCACCCTTTATAGTGCTTGGCTGGATGCTCGTGACCTCTCACTGATGTCACAATGAGTCAGCTATATGCATACATGGAGTTTGTGATCATGTCAGACTTAGATAAGTTAGTTAGATACGTCGTATAGCTCCATATATGGAGTACCAATATTCAGTGGGTAACTATGGCAACCTATCAAATACCCATATGACATGGAAGTGAGTGAAGGAAAATTTGTTACAGCCATAACATATAACAATCATAAACAATTATATGTTATAACATAACAATTATAGCTCTAATATAGAGCAGTGGTTCTCAACCATTTTGATTTCAAGGACCCCCAGTTTGACATGCATTAGGCTACTGACTGACCCCCATTTAATGGCATCTCTGGGACCCCAATTCATATTGTAAAATCAATTAATTTAACCCCATAAGGGTCCATTTTGTTCCTATCCATCATTTAGCTGGGGACCCCCTGGAACCCCCTCAAGTACCCCTGGGGGTCCCTGGACCCCACTTTGAGAACCAATGTATTAGAGCACAATAACAGTTATGTACCACACAGGCAGTGTAAAAACATAGCCAAGCTTAACGAGATTGAAACCAAACACAATACAAATATGCATATACATATATACAATTTGTGTTTAT
>NC_137620.1:34975497-34987997 GCF_963280865.1 Gymnoscopelus braueri | reverse complement strand
AATCACCTGGCTTATACAGTAACTACGGTACGGCAGGGTTTGAATTGTGTGATTTAAGCTCCTGAGTTGGAGTTATAATGAGGCAGCTTTGTCGTCTTGTCTATTCCTTCCTCCTCTGTCAAGCCTCACAAGCCTAATTGTCGTACGACAATGTTGCTTGCTGAAAATCAGTCATTTGAGCTCATTAATGCTGTTCTCAGCTGAACTGTGTGTGCAGCGCAGCCGCCACTCTTCTGCTGTGTCCAATCTGTTCTGTGTTCATTGCTTTGCACAAAAGCATGAGAACAATGTCAGCCCAATGTTTTTTTCAGCACTAAACTGTCATTATAGGGGAGTGTCTGCAGATCAGCTGTCACATAGCTACATCTGCGGTATAGCTAGCCTAGTAGCTACTTCTGTGTATTTCCTAATATTGGTGCAATTTTAGATATTTTCAGCAGAATAGGGTAGTTATTTTTTGCTTGTGTCAGGAATATTCCCTATTCCCTCAACCTCTGTCACGCTCTGTCAAACACTCTCTATACCACTGCTACTGTATCCTGTCAGCAGTGATGGAAGAAGTACTCATATGTTTTACTTAAGTAAAAGTATCAATACTGCAATGTTGATTATACTCCGTTACAAGTAGAAGTCCCGTATTCAAAATGTACTTGAGTAAAAGCACAAAAGTATCGGCTTCAAAATATACTTCAAGTACCAAAAGTAAAAGTACTCATTGAGGAAAATGTCCCATTTCACAAGTTCAAAATGTATAAAAAATCTTTTGAAAATAGCCGATACGCGACGCATATTGTGAGCTTGTAGATCGGCTTCTCAAATGGCCGAAATACATATAAGGCTGAAGTGGTTAGTGTGTTTTGTAATAATAATCAAAATCTACAAAGTAACTAGTAACTAAAGCTTTCATATTATTGTAGTGGAGTAAAAGTACAATATTTTCCTCTGAGATGTAGTGGAGTAGAAGTAAAAGTACTGAAAACTGAAAATACTCCAGTAAAGTGAAGATTCCTCAAATGTGTACTTAAGTACAGTACTTGAGTACATTGAGTTACTTTACACCACTGCCTGTCAGTGAAATCATGTTATTGTACGGCCTCTGGCTCTGACATGCTTGTCTCTTCACACCAAAGTGTGCTTATTAGTTGTCGCCCACCCAAACTTGCAGATTTACAAGCTCACATCACTCTGCAACCGTGTAGATCGGCTATTTATAAATCAGGCATAATCAGCCTCGTTGATGAGGGTCTGACAGTTTGTTTCTCGTCACATGACATGATTTCAGAAGATTTACTGACAAGCCCTGAGGTGGCACGCAACTGTAGCTATTTGTCACTCCTGATTCATAAGTTAAAGCAACAATCCGGAGCTTAACTTAAATAATACAATGCTATCTGAACCATTCTGTTTGGAGTGTGTTAATGCAGTATAACTAGTACATTTGCAGTGGTTGGAGGTGGCCTCCCTACTCTACTAATGTAGACCCTGGTGTGTTGGGTAGTATAGCTACTGTTTGACAAGTAGATCTGCCTGAAGCTCATAAGCAGAGCGGAGCGGTAGACGTTTGGTCTCCCATGAAGGAGACCCGAGTACGAACCCCGGGTAAGAAATTAAACTGATTGCAGCTTTAATTATTTCACGTTGTGTAAAGATCGATTTCATGTCTCGCAAACATTCAATTCAGTTCAATTCCATTCACTTGTGTTGTAATCGCACTTCGTACCACCATTCAGAATCGTAAGCTAAACTGAAAAGCATGTTGGGTTGTGTGGACAATATACAGCACAATAGGACCGAGTGTTAACCACATGAGTCCTGGCAACCCTATTCTGGGCATATCATAATATTAGGTCATCATAATATAGCGAAATTAGGCGAACATTTTGCAGAAAATTGCACGCTGCAAACTCACAGCATGTCACAACCGACCAATGCGTTGATGCTTGAAGAGATTTAGTGTAGAGGGAAAAAGAAGTGGGTGTATATATACCCGATAAACCCCTGGGGTACCCCAGTCTATGAAGTACTGCACTACTGTATATAGGCCTTAAGTGGTTAAGTGACTGAGCTGAGAACGGTATTCAAGTGAAGTCACACTAATGTGTAAATTGACAAAAACAAGCAATTAACAGGAATGAGATCAGGTGCAAAATGATTAATGATAGCCTGTGGTGATTAAATGAGAGGCTATAAACTTCAGTTTCTCCTCCCTTAGATTCACACTACTCTATGAGCTCAACGTATTGCAGAGATTTATGAGTGCACGAGTAGTCAACAGAGTACCTCATGCTCTTGTTATCTGTAAGCAATGGCAAGCTGTGTCTTGCATAATATTCCTTCCTTTCTAGTTGATCCAGATGTGACAATCAGATCCGTGGCACAATGTTGACCCAGTGCGCTGAGTGCAGTGCTTCGTTAGGGAGTGGATTGAGAATATCCCCAGGCTTTTGGACGGGGTATTTTTAGATGTGTTTATCCTCCAGAAGTCGTGTGTTTTTAGCCTACATACTGTACTGCCTGGGCTGACTTTTCACCTGCATCTACTGCGGGATCAGCTCTTTATTACCATTAGAACCCGGCCAATGGCAGGTTTTTGGGTCTGATGCCAAGCCAGATTTTTGGGGTCCTATAGTCCTAGACCTAGACTGCCGATTTGCAAGATTTTAGCTGATATTTTGTCCAAACGTGCAAGATTTTCTAATAAAAAATTGATTAAAGTTTCTATTTGAGAACATTTAACTTATAAGCAAACACATAAATACAAATAAACACAAATAACTAATTTGATATGATTGTTGCATTAAGAAAGAAAACTTTAAGCCCATTATAGAGCCCCGTATTTAGCCTAGTTTCAACACAAAAGTCAAATAATATAATAACATCTATTTCTATTTCTATTTCTAAGTAAATTCTATTTACAGCTGTCTCCCTAGTCCATGGCTGTTTTTCAGTTTACGCTGTTCCCGGGTGCACTGAGTGAAATGTTTGTGGCCTCACACGAGTCAGCCCCGCAGGCTGCCACATTCGCTTGCAACAGTGGGGTGTAGTAGAGAAAGTGATTTCTCGGTATTGCCTCTCAACCCGTTTCAGTTCAACCTCACAATGCCAACTATGACAGGGCTCAGTCACCCGTGCATGGGTGTACAGTATGCCAACCACAGGATGCACGGTGTTGTGTGGCAAGGGTGTCTGTGTGTGATGTCACAAAGGCATGGGGGGGTTAGTTAGGCAACCCAGCAGTGCGTCTTATGTTTGGGTACAAAGTACAAACGCGAGTCTGTAGGTGGCTGTGTGTGTGCGCACGCACTGTGCAGCAGCAGAAAGAACACTCCGGCAGGCAGGCAGCTGAGGTGAGCGAGGCAGCAGAAGAAAAGAGAGAGCGACGATGGAGTGGGTGGACATTTGTCATTTGTCAACCACCGCCGCTGCAGGCTGCGGCTGATGTGCGAGAGGTGCATGCCTACGCTGGAAATAAAACACTTTGAACTCCCGTTCAAATAATGTCATTAACCAGCCTGATAGACATCCGTGAGAAAAGTTTGACTATTTAATTAACAAGAACAGTCTTTTGACCTTCTCTGACAAAATATTTTCCGTTTAGCCGTAAGGGGAAATGCGATTCTTCTCCACAACGTTCTAATGCTTCATTTATGCTCTGCCGTACGATGGTGAAAATGGTAGATCTACAAGCTCATAACGCGTCGCGTTGTGAGCTTGTAGAGCTGCTGTTTTAGATGTGCGCTTTTTAAAAACGGTTTTGTCTTGTTGTAAATCTTTGGTCTGCACTGGGCTTAAAAGGATGATAAAAGTTAGCTTAGTTATTTAGTAAATTGAGCCAGCCTTGGCATATGGCTGCATCTGCAACAAACTGATTTAGCTCTGCTTCTTCCAGTTGGACAAGAAAGAAAGTCCTCTGCAAAGCGCACACACAGCTATAACAAAAGAGACAGTTTGTTCTATTCCAAGACTCTTTGGCTATGTGTAGCCATCAGGCAGCCACCCACGAGACCTGAAATGACCCTCTGTGTCTTTCGTCGAAGCAAATTTCAAATAGAGGGAATGTTTACCGCACGCCCGGATCAATTTCTACTGCTTCATTCGTCACAGTCTGCTTATTTATGGTTTCTCCGTTTTCAATAGTAGTAAGTATGCTCCTGGTCCGGGTCGTTTGCTACAATCTGTGAATCACCGGAGAGTCATGGCCTGATTCCTGCAAGAGCAATTTATCATGGAGGTGTGTTTGAGCGTGAATAAGTCAGTCATTCATCCTCTCCTAAGTCCTCGGCTTAACTTGGTTTCCACTCACCATGTCTGCTATCAACGTGCCAGTTTTTCAACTCAGCTTGATCAAAGTTTGACCAAGTTTAACCACTTAAACCCTATATACTTCATTGACTGTGGACCCCCGAGGGTCTGTACTTGGTCCTCTCCTTTTTTCCACTCTACACCAAATCTCTTCACCGATCGATCGGCTATTTTCACAGAATGTTTTGCCTATTACGAGGAACGCTAGGGTTCGTGTTGGTTGGTTTATCGCTTACTGTACAGGTGGAGAGAGAGAGGGAGATAGAGAGAGATGTGAGGAGATGGTCCACTGCAGACCAGCAATGCTTTCAGTCCAGTCTTCCAGTCCACGTGTTGTGAATCTGCGCCACCCCCACACACACACACACACACACACACACACACACACACACACACACACACACACACACACACACACACACACACACACACACACACACACACACACACATACACATACACATACACACACACACACACACACACCCTCCCCACTTCCCCTGACCTGTTGCCAAATGGCAGTGAGTCACCCGCAGGCCTTGGCTTGTTACTGAAAAATTAAACAAGAAAATCAAAGAAGACAGAGAATGCCTGTGTGTGTGTGTGTGTGTGTGTGTGTGTGTGTGTGTGTGTGTGTGTGTGTGTGTGTGTGTGTGTGTGTGTGTGTGTGTGTGTGTGTGTGTGTGCGTGTGCGCGCGAGTGTGTGTGTGAGACGTGCGTGCGTGCGAGTGAGTGTGTGAGACGGGTTTGTGTGTATGTGTGTGCAAATTGACACGTATGTTTGCGTTCATATACTGTAGGTGTATACTGTATACTCACAACCTTTTTCTGCTTCGATCATGTGTGCATGCAATACCATCGGCCTCGATTATACAGTATCAGTCTGTGCATACGCATAGGTGTGTGCATATTTAAGTACAGCACAACTGTTTGTGTGTGCGTGCATGCATGCGTGTGTACATGTGTGTGTACATGCGTGTGTGTGTGTGTGTGTGTGTGTGTGTGTGTGTGTGTGTGTGTGTGTGTGTGTGTGTGTGTGTGTGCCGTCTGTGCACGCCGGCATGTGCGTTTAGCTGCTGGATGTGTGTCCTGTTTCCCCTCTGCACAAACTCAAAGAGACTCAAGTGGTGCAGCACAGAATCTGCCCCGGAGGGAAAGAACATATTAACCGTTGTTGTTTCCTTCCAGGCTGAGACGGCCTTCCTCCGTCTGCGCCTCCCTGTGTGTGCGCTGCACGTCCATAAATACCAAACTTCCACTAAAAAGCAGAACTCCAAAGAGGACCGTCCTCTGGCTCTTAATTGGTTCCTCATGAGGACACGACTGCAGTGTTTCAGTCCAAAGCACCTTGATACTTGTATTCCAACGCGTGTCCTTCACAACGATGCCAACTAGCCCTTTAAGACTCAAGGCCGATTCTACAAACGCCCTCTAAAATCAATAGTTCTCAAACTTTTTCGCAATTCAAAATGATTCGTCATTTTTTAAACGCTTTCCAAAAGTTTTCAAAAATAGCAGATGTACAAGCGCGCAGCGCGGCAAATGTGACAAAAAAAAAAGTGACACGCTGTGAGCTTGTATATCTGCTATATTTGAATAGCCAAAGCTAAAAAAATAAAAATGACACAGATGCTTTCCCGGTTTTAATGGAATAGAGTTAGAGAAGTTATAGGAACATTCTATGGTCCCTCTCGGCTGACAGTGGCCCTCAAAGGTGAATAGATTTGTATTGTTGCTAGATCTGTTATTTTGATCAAATAATTCAAGAGCTGAAAGAATTTGTGGAGGCTGTGAGTTTGTCTGGGATGTAGCCGCTCGTCCCGTCCAGACAATTCAAAGCTGACGTGAGGCCTCCGAGATGATTATGGACTTTATTTAAAAACACAAGGGGTTTAGTGTCATACTGTATGTTGTTGTTACACTGCTCCTCTTGTCCTGAAGAATAATACGGTCCCTAATTATGTCGTCGGCCAAGTCGGCTTTGTACAGGGCTAACCTGTCGCCTATCTTTATGGCGGGGTCTGGTCACGATTTCCAATTTGGTGACACCACACCCAGCACTGCTTCGAAAGATGCAGATCGGTACCGTTAGATCCCTGTACTTAGTAGACTGGTTATAGGCTCGATGAATGGAGTGTTTTATTGAAGGTTTTGCTGCGAGTGGCAGTTGGGAGTGCTACGGTTAGCCACAGAATCTGTAGGGCCAATGGGGATATAGGCTAACGTCTCATGATCGCTAACGCTTCTGGCATAGGGCGTAGTATCGGATGGATGAGCTCCATGTGATCTGATTCCTGGTACCCGGGCTATATGGCCGATGACTGCTACAGTCTTTTTTTAAACCACGTTTTTCTATTGGCCACAGATGATTTAGTGCTTTTAGCAGCTGAAAAGTTAACGGAGAGATATCGTTTGTCATTTTACCCCGCGCGCACATATTTCACCACTCAGGTGACATCACTTGTCTGTCTGCAAGTTGAACCGGGTTCCTCTGAAAGACGGGGATTATGCATTAGAGCCGGTTGTTTATTTATGTGTTAAGTTCACGATGCAGGCCTCGCTGACAGCGAGGAAGTTATTATCGTTCTCAATGGACCACGTCTCCTGCAGTCGTTGTGTGTAAGCATGTGCGCTTGTAGCGTGTGCGGCGTCCCCCCATTTGTATGCAGTTCACTCAGCTGTCCAGCCCGATCTACAAGCTTATAAATACGTGGAGCGACGCTACACGTTGAGAGCCTGTAGATCGGCTATTGTCGCCGCTCGACACATCATACGACAAAATTATAAAATGGGGTTTAAGTAGTTAAAATGTCATGAAGGCACTGTACATGTGAATATTACATATTATATTGTAACTAATATTACATAGGTTACACATAACAATTGTACACTTTCTATTGTATTTATATACTGTAGTGAGCTACAGTGCCGGCTTGTGATGTGTATATGATTACTGAAAACATAGCCGTAAATCTTCGTACAAAACCATGGGATCCGTGCGTGCTTTTGTGGTAGTGCAGAGAGATTCTATCTACAGTGGCACAGAAAGAAGCCGCTTCTTGTCTAGAAGGGAGTCATGGAGGTAGTGTTACGTTGCTCCTGTATGGCCTTTTGTCTTTTCGCCGTCTCTCTAAACCCTCTCACTTGC
The DNA here is from genome assembly GCF_963280865.1 of Gymnoscopelus braueri. Classification (NCBI taxonomy): domain Eukaryota; kingdom Metazoa; phylum Chordata; class Actinopteri; order Myctophiformes; family Myctophidae; genus Gymnoscopelus; species Gymnoscopelus braueri. The sequence continues at coordinate 34,980,547 of NC_137620.1, read as the reverse complement.
TTTTCATTTTTCACCTGGCTCGTTTTGTGGTCACACGCCTTTAACTTCATTCCTTTGAGTCTTGTTGGCTTCCATCACCGCAGATCAAGTGACTGCTGAAAGCTGAAATACATGAACGCACATGTGTGTGTCACACACACGCGCACACGCGCCCGCACACACGTGTCTGTATTACTTCATTTGTGAGGACCATAAGTTGACTGCCACTGTCACTACCTTCGTTCGCCAACCCCTAATCCTAAACCTGAGCTCTATTCCTAATAGCGTTAGTAGCCTCTTAGGGAGTGGGCAAAAATCGAGTGTGTAGGATTTGGAGGAGGACATTTGGTTCTCACTAGAGTTTTAGGTACACAGAACACACATGTGCCACTGGACCTCTCCTCAATCAGAAAAGCCACTTTGATGGAACACAGCCCAGAAGAACCAGTGATGGAAGAAGTACTCACATTTTTTACTTAAAGTAAAAGTATCAATACCCTTTTGTAGAAATAGTCTGTTACAAGTACAAGTTCGGTATTCAAAATGTACTTGAGTAAAAAAGTGCAAAAGTATTGGCATCAAAATGTACTCAAAGTACCAAAAGTAAAAAAGTACTCAGAAAGTCCCATTTCACAAGTTATCAAATGTATAAAAATCCTTTGAAAATATCAGATCTACAGCTTGTAGATTGGCTATTTTCAAATGGCCAAAGTATATATATATATATATATATATATATATATATATATATATATATATATAAATATATATATATATATATATATATATATATATATATATATATATATATATATATATATATATACATATATACATACATATATATATATATATATATATAGGTCTGAAGTGCTTTTGTTATAATAATCAAAATCTACAAAGTAGTAACTAATGATTTAAAATTATTGTAGTGGAGTTAAAAGTACAATATTTGCCTTTGAGATGTAGTGGAGTAGAAGTAAAAGTACTGAAAACTGGAAACACTCTTTAAAAAATACCTCAAAATTGTACTTAAGTACAGTACTCGAGTAAATGTACTGAGTTACTTTACACCACTGCCCAGAACACAGCTGAGACCCGTCCACGCCATGTTGATTTGTAGATACTGACGGTTCTCCACCATCATCCTGGCTTTGATCACCAAACAGTGAACCTCAGACTGCTGTTAATGTTTGCTAGCTTTTATTAGGATAAGATAAAATAACATTCTACAAGATACAATAAAAGTGAACTTTACTGATCCCCGAGGGGGGAGTTGAGCTGTTAGAGCAGCCAGTAACAGGGTAACAGATAGAGCTACGATACAAAGACAGGATATAAGCGGACGGTCACATCTGCTGTACGCACGCACACCCATCTCATTAAAAAACACAACATCTACAGATACAGAAGACCAGGAATCTCAGGAAACAAATGTCCAAACTTGGCAAACTGCAAACGTGTGCAGAATGTGTTCTTCAGTAGAGATTGAACCAAAAATAAATAAGCACATCTGGTGTATGTAAAGGATTGGGATCTGCGATCCTTTTACAGTATTAATGAAATAATTTCCTTGTTTATTTTTTCGGCACCGTGAGCCTTTATTTGATACAGTGTGCATGGGATTACATACGTTTTATTCGTGGGGAAACACTGGGAGAAAGTAGGGGAGTGACACGCAGGCAGTGGTGGAAAGTAACTAATTACATTTACTTAAGTACAATTTTGAGGTATTTGTACTTTACTTGAGTATTTCCAATTTCCAATACTTTTACTTCTACTCCACTACATCTCAGAGGCAAATATTGTACTTTTACTCCACTACATTTACTTGAAAACTTTAGTTACTAGTTACTTTGCAGATATACATTATTACATTATAAAACATACATTAACCACTTTAGCCCTATTTTATACATAGGCTGTTTGAAAATAGCCGATCTACAAGCTCACAACGCGTCGCATCGCGACGCGTTGTGAGCTTGTAGATCTGCTATTTTCAAATATTTAGTACTTTTACTTTTGGTACTTTAAGTACATTTTGATGGCAATACTTTTGTACTTTTACTCAAGTAAATGTTTAATTCTGGACTTTTACTTGTAACAGAGTATTTTTATATTGCAGTATTGGTACTTTTACTTAAGTAAAGAATTTGAGTACTTTTTCCACCACTGCACGCAGGAGACTTGCTGTCAGGCATTTACAGCCCATGTGGTATGCTCACTAAACAACTCAAGCTATCCTCTGCCCAGAGATCTTTTACAGAATCTGTGTCCAGAATGTTTCAGGCCACACAGTGTGTGTGACCCAAGGGAGTCTCCTGTAAGCCAACATGCACAGTGAAGCGGCCGCCCCTTGGTGCTCCCCTGATACCGGAGTTGAGAGGCCAGTGAGCGAGGCCATGCGCGAGTGCACGTGCTGGTGTAGTCGGGAGGGGCCAATGCTCCTCCCTCACTGTGATGCCATGTAATTTATCTTATCTTATCCCAGTGAGCGATGGCTAATCATTTAACTGGAACTAATCATGTAGCATAAAACCCTAAAACCTTGGTTCCGGTCCAAAATGCAGCTCATGTAGTGCTATTCACAATTCAGTACATGAGAACCAACCTCGGAGGAGCAGCCGAGACCTCCTCCCCGCCCCCCAAAACTACAGTCTTCTACAGTAAATACCCGACAGCTGGAGCCACGCAAAAAAACCCAAATCAAAGAACAAGAGGCTTTGCCTCCGGAGGGAGAACGGGCCTCTCACGGACTGAGCATTGATGTGTTCATCCATCACAGCCTGACATCGAGACTCAAATGAGCTTCGAAGGGTTTCTGAGGGGATCTTGTTTATTTGCAAGAGAGCCGTGGGTCTTTGATGAAGCTCATTGATGGATGAACACTCTTTTTTTTCTCCCCCGTCACAGAAATTAGCGCAGAGGGCCTATAGCAGCCATCACTGCGAAAAGAGCTATTATAGCAAGTTTCTGCTTTTCTAAGACTCGCTTTCAACCCACATTGTTTCCCAGAAGCAGCCCTCACTCACACAAGAAGGACTGGATTATATGTAATTGTTTTTTTTATCAAGTTGTGTTTTAGGGAAGGTGGGTTACAGCCAGCCATTAGGCCTAGACAGAGACTACCTGTTCTTTAGCCTGAAGCCTGACTTATGCTTTGTTGCGCATGGGGAGAACGGCAGATCAGCCATCTACGGTGAGCGAAACAAAGTATAAATCGGTCATGAGTGTGCACAGGAGAGACTTCTGTGTGTGTGTGTGTGTGTGTGTGAGTGCGTGCGTGCGTGCGTGCATGCACGTGTGGGTAGCTGTGTGTGCACTGTGCATGCATGCATATTTGTGTGTATAGTAAGTGGTTGCTTGTGCATGTATGTATTGTGTACACATGCCTTTCTACATCTGTGTGTGTGTGTGTGTGTGTGTGTGTGTGTGTGCGTGTGCGTGTGCGTGTGCGTGTGCGTGCGTGTGCGTGCGTGCGTGCGTGCGTGTTGTTTATACATGGGTGCATGTATGTATTGTACACATGCATGTGTGCGTACTTTCTTCATAGAATGTACAAAGAGTGCCTGTAACTGTATGTGGGTGTGTAATATGTGTGTAATATGTGTGATTGTGTGTATGTGCAGGTTTGTCTGTGTGTATTGGTGGTCTTTTCAATCCGCAGACAGTGGAATGGAGTTCTTCTTTTCACTTTTCATTTCCTGCACCTCTTGACCGCAGTTGTGCACAGAGACAAAGCATATTAACAGTGGGAAATTCCATTGAATGTAACTCTACGGGAAATTCCCATTGAGACGCCTCTATCGCTTCACTAAGCACTTCCCTTTTTTTTCAGCGGTTGCTACGGCAACCATGGAATGACCATGCCAGAGTGCCACGCAAAATGTCAGAGTGATAGAGATAGATTAGGTGTGAAACGACCAGTGATGATGGGACTTATGTTACTTTAAAAGTAACTCTCTCACAGAGGAAAAGGGGTCCATTTGAGTAAACGTTTACACTCTCAGTTCAATCAATCAATAAAATTAGGATTTTACTTTGTGTAGGTGTGATCACGCACGGCCAGGTGATTCAGAATTTTAAAGCAATATACTGCTTAAAGTAAAACAAAACAAAAGTCGCTCTTTATCAGAAACACAGATTCAACCTGTAAACTTACGGGTCCATTTGGTTCCATCTGTACGCTCTCAGAGTTACAGGGGTCCGGGAATTAAAACGTTTGAGGACCACTGAACCAAAGGATATAGGCATTGATGTCAGAGTGGAGCTATCAGGGCTCTGTCCTGCAGGCCAGAACCACTTAGAATGAGATAGTTTCACCATCTCCGTTCACTCCATCAGGCCACTTATTTAACGGATCATATAAATAAAGAAGATTAGTATCATATTTAATATTCAATCATTTATTCCCCAAACCAAGGTACAGCGGAATTGCAATTTGTTTAGGTGTTCTCCGAGATAACAAGAACAAAAAGTAACGCTTGCCATCGGGCAACCATCAGTTACAAACGCACTACTGTATAGTTCCAACTTCCAAACACTGAATCCCCTCAATGGGTGTTGTGGTAGGATGCCCGATATACATGAATCAAACAACCACATGACCTGTAGTGTCTCTGACCCCTCAATGGCCTCATTGACGCAACTCTTTCTATCTGTATGGCTCTGCTGCCTGCAGGCAAGAAAGCAGTTTGCGTCCAGCTGTAGTGATGATGACAGTCCCATTACAGTGCAACGGTTGCACCTAATTAAAACACTGTAAAGAAAGACGTCAGCGATGTTCCAAACATGCCGTGACACACCGGCCTGGTCCGGAGGCCTCCAGGAGCTTAAACATCACACAGCTGGCAACGGCCACACTTTCCCTGCTGACGTTGACGCGGTGCCAGCTAGCTGGCGGCTTCCAGGTCAATTTGGCTTCCAGAGAGAAAGTGGGCATGGACTTCCTGATAATAACTGCGCTGTTTTGCCAAGAGCGGAAAGGTCAGGCGGCATGCTGTGTCTTTCTTTCTCCTTCTCCTTAATCTCCTCGTCTTCTATGTCCTCCTACAAGCCTCTTTCGCTGGGT
>NC_137620.1:34840497-34970497 GCF_963280865.1 Gymnoscopelus braueri | reverse complement strand
ATTATGACACGCCCACAGAGACGCTACTGTAGGTTTCCTGTGTTTAAAGAAATTGGTTCCCAATATAGAATTGCCATTCAAAACCAGTTTAGGGATCCAGAGGGTGACAACAAGTTCTGCCGTCACAGTTTGTCCAGTCCCCCTCGTGGCCCCCCCGTTGTTCCTACTGTTCTTCCTGTCCCGTGTGTTTGAACAAGAGACAGCGTGTGCGGGACGGGGAAACATAAGGCCTTAATGACACATAGGGGCAGCAGCGCTCGCTCGTACGTGCTGACGGATGTGTCGCACACACACGCACACACACACACACACACTTTATAGTTACACAGAATTGGCTCCAGTGGAAAATATGATGCGAGGGCAGCTAAGCACAGCTCCCTGTATGTACCGTATAGCACAGCGCCGAACTCTCCGGTCGGCTGCAGGGAGACTCTGCGCACAAAGGGCGCTGTTGACATGTCAACGCCTCTTTAATGCGGCGTTCCAGAAAAACTAAATGGCCAAAATGGCGGCTCAGGTCCAAGCGGCGCATGTCAGGGACGGACGCTATCCGTCAAAAATGAACTCCACAGACATGCACCCTCTATGTCAAGGGCTTTGATTGTTGCCATGAATGCAACATTGATAGTTGCGTAACAGTGTGATGATGAACAGTGCGTGCAGTGTGTGTGTGTGTGTGTGTGCGCTGCTGACGCAGGGCCTGTCTGGAGGGCGTGCTGTTGTTGTTCAGATGGGTTTTGCAGAGAGACAAGCCAGAATCTTTCATTGAATCTTCCAAGTTCTTCAACCTGATTGTACTGTACTCTCTAACCTGATCATCAGTTCTCTAACATTTTCCCTGTTCAATAATTAATGGGCTGACATCCTAACCTCCAATTGAAAAGTTTGAAAACTACTGGGTTCTCAAGCTTTTTAATTTCAACGACCACCCAGTTTGGTATGCATTATTAGGCCATGGGCTTTGCAAATGGAACCAAATGGACCTGTAAGTGTCCATTTGGTTCCTACTGTAACTATCAATCATTTTGCTGGGGACCCCCTTCAAGGACCCCTGGGGGTCCCCAGACGGCAACTTTGGGAAGCACTGCTCTAACCTGATCATCAGTTTTCTAACATTTTCTCCATTAAATAATACATGGGCTGACGTTCTATCCTGCATACGGTGTGTTTGCGCGGCTCTAATCTTGAGCATGTGCGTCCTCAAACGGTATCATCTGTTCTGCACTTAGCAATTAGGAAATAATTGCTACAACACTGCAGTTTTGCTGCTTTTGTTTACTTGTGGCGTGCGCGAGTCCGTGGGTGTTTCTCTGTTCTACTTTCTTGTCGTGGAATTTGGGAGGGCTGCCGTCGATTGATAGCAGTGGTGGAAATTAACCAAGTTCATTTACTCAAGTGCACTACACTGTACACTCAGTGTTTAGGTACTTTTAGTTAAATGGAGTATTTCCATTTTTCAATACTTTCTACTCCACTACATCTCAGAGGCAAATATTGTACTTTTACAATTATTTGACAGCTTTAGTTACTAGTTACTTTGCAGATTTAGATTAATATTACAAACACACATTAACCACTTAAGCCCTCTGTTAGACTTATTAGCTATTCGAAAATAGCATTGAAGCTTGTAGATCTGCTGTTTTCGAAAATGTTTGACAAATTTAGAAGAAAGAAATTTGAAAACATTTGTGAAATGGGCCATTCATATTACTTTGGTATTGTAAGTATAATTTGATGCCAATACTATTGTACTTTTATGGGAGTACATTTATGAATACAGGGCATTGAGTATTTATACATTTTGGTATTGCTACTTTTATTTAAGTAAAGTACTTCTTCTTCCACTAATCGTTAACATGTGTTCTCCATGATCATGCTCAGCTCTTTCATGCCCCTCCATGGCAACCAGAGGTACTGGGAACAGTTACAGTAAATGTCCAGTCTTCCCCCAGACACCATTGATCACTCACTACCCCTGTTTACATGAACATGAACTACACTACATTACAACCACACAAACCACTTTACTTTATCCCTATATACTCATTATACTGTAATTAGTTCCCTATGGGTCTATACTAGGTTGGTCCCGTAATTTCTTTCCCGCTACACCAAATCTCAAGCTCAGAACGTGTTGCGCTGTGACTCGTTGTGTGCTTGTAGATTTGCTATGTTTGCTAAATGTTCGGCCCAGAATAGGGATGCTAGGGTTCAAGTGGTAAGCCTTACAGTATATTATACAAGGTATATTATACCTCGCCGTACGACGAATAGCGAAAATCTGTCATCTATAAGGATAACAACGTGTCATGTCACGATACGTTGTTTACATAACTATTTAAAAAAATCTCCGAGAACATTTTAATGACTAGGAATGCCACGTTGAAAGTGTTTAACATTAAGTATTGAATTAATTTCAGTCTTGACTGTTTACTCACAAGTAAAGAGTATTCTCATGCTGTACATACTCTGACTATGCTAGCTATCGATAGCTACATGGTACACATTTTGCATTTCCAGTAGATGTTTAACGAGGGGGCTCAGCAGCTGAGTTTCACTTCCTGTATGAGTGGACAGTGACGTAGCCGCCCACTCTTCAGTGGTTCTTGTCACATGACGCTTCCCTTGATCACTGGTTCCAGTAGTCGGGCATGTCGGCAGGAAACCGTGGGTGTGTGTGGCAAGGCTCTATTGTGACACACAAACTAACTGTGATTCAACAGTGATTCACAAAAAGACGGGGTGCATGTGGGTGAAGCCTGATTCATAGTTAGTCACATGCTGGGGTTGTGTAACGAAAATAGCTGATCTACAAGCTCACAACGTGTCGTAGTGCGACACGTTGTGAGCTTGTAGATCGGCTATTTTTGGCGCATGACACCTGCACGTGACTAAGTGTAGCAGGGCTTTGAGAGTGCAGGAAAACCGGTGTGAATGTGTGGTTGCTTGTGTGCAAGAGCACATCGGTGTGCATGCGTGCACTGCTTCAATGCATGGTTATGTGTGGGATTCATGCTGTAAGACACCGGCGTAGATCAACCCTCTCAGGCAAACCCCCTAACTACCCTCTTCTTCACCTCTCTCCTCTCCCAGGGTTCGTCGGAACAGCGAGAAGCTGTCCAAAGACACCCTGGAGAAGACGAAGAAGCGTCTGGACAAGAAGGCGGCTTCCTCGGCCAACCTCCTCACCCGCTCCCCTAGCCTAGAGAAGTGAGCCTGGCCTCCGTCACTCATAACTTTCGCGCCGTATTTTCACGGCTCACATTTTCCTATGGCCGCTTGGGCCTTACATATTTCACAGTCACTCGCTGGAAGGCCTATTGGTCTTTTATATCCCCGCTATCCCATAACAATAAAATTCCCCTATCCCGTAAAAAATTGGGGAGTGCCCTATTACTTGATACCGAACCCAGAGGTTGTGTTGAGTTTGATGTGACTGAATTTGCGGTTTGATCGGGCTGTGGAAAAGAGCGGCTCTGGGGTGCCAGAATGTACTGTTGAGACGTTCTGGAGATGTCTCTGGTGTAATTCAGCCAAACATCTGTGAGGGGAGGTGCAATGCTTGATAAACCCCCCAATTACACAACCGCCCCTTAACGTCCGAGCTGCGCTTCTGCTGAAGTGCTCTTCCTAAATAGCACAAGGCACAGTTCCCTCGCATCCTGTACATTCAACTCAACTGAAACTTTATTTATAAAGCACTATTTATTTACAACGACCATGATTGACCAAAGGGGCTTTACAGAAAATCAGAGAATAATGAATGAACCATAAAAGACACAGCTCTACTTTATATTTCACTTCGTGAGATGGTGTCGCATGTCAAAAATAGCCAATCTGCAAGGGTCGGCAGTGACTCAGGAGGTACAGCGGCCGGTTTGATGGTGGGTTGGTGTTGACAGACATTGCACCTCTAACTGCTCACAATGATCAAGCTGGTTGGTGGTTTGTGTGGTTGCCAGCGTTTGTGGGTGAATGTAAAGTGCTTTGGATAAATACACAAAAAATGCACCATTTATCTTGTAGATTGGCTATTTTTTTTACATTTTTGACAGTTTTTATAATATAATGACATGTCCTAATTAGGGACCCGAGGTTGAAAGTGGTTAAAAGACCATACCGATGGTCTGGCATGTTTAGCCCATTTGACTTCAACTCGCGGTATGCTGCCAACCATTTCCCAAAGCATACCGTAGTTTGTTTGATTTTCATGGAGATGGATGGTTTCATTTCAGTATGGTATGAAAATAAACTTGCAGAGACTTGAATTTGGCTTAAGATAGGTAATCCAACACACTGAATATCATTGCGTGGATTGATTTGAAAAGCCTTGCTGAAGATTGTCCCTTGATTTGCAAATTCAAATTCAAACACCCATGACTTATTGATTTATTTTGCATATGGCACGGTATGCAGATACGTTCGTTTGGTAATGTTTTAATGACTTTAGAGAAAATGAAAACAAAACAAAAAATTCTAAACTAAATCTAAAAATTCAACCATCAACAGAAAAATGGGTTATGTAGAACACATATGTGTGATATACTGTATATGGTCGAAGCTGTGAATAGATGGACATGTACTGGTGTCTTTTGAAGCCTAATTTATGCTTCATCACATAGCTGTGTTGCTTGAAAAAAAAATTATAAAGTTATTTTCTAAGTATAAATTTGCCCTAATTGTCATTCTTCTTTTGTTTCCCTACAGTCGAGCCAAGGAGCTCATCGCCACTGCAGGTGACGTATCTGAAACCCTCTGTCTCTGTCTCTTGGCTTGGTTAGGATAGACACCATAATATTGACCTATTTGCACAAATTACAAGCCTATGGTTAGCCCAGACCCAATTAATTACATTACACACTATTCCTCTGTTAAAGCTTTGTCTGTGAACCCTTTCTGAACATTCCCAATGCACTGGTTCAGAACCACGGCTCTAAATGTTACTGTACTTTCCCAACCAAACTTTAACTGCTGTGCACATGTGTAGGAATTCCTACAAAAAATGAATGCATTATCTTGCCGTCTGCTATCCAGAGCCACGCTTGTGGTTAGCGTAGCTTTTTATGACTGCTGGACTTTAGTGTGGTAAGCTGTTTTAGGCCTCACTGCGAAAGCAGAGCTTAAGAGGACATTCACTTTCTCTCTCTCTCTCTCAGTATCTCTCTCTGTATCTCTCAGTCTCTCTCTCTCACTCTCTCGCCAATTGTTGTTGTTTTGTTGTTGTTTTGTTTGAGCCTTGTAAACTTGTGCAGCATTATTACAAGTGGTAATGGTGTGCATTACATTTAAATGTATTTAAAACATGTAATTAGTCATTAGCCATTTTTGCTTCATTAGCACAATGGAGAGAGGGGTACACATGCAACAGGGTGTCACAAGCTGACTTTGAACAAAGGATGTCACAAATAGATCTGTACTTACTTGGAATGGGCACAAAGTGATAGAGCCATCAGAGCTGTGATTATCTTGTCATGTCTCTTAGCAACCTTAAGAGATATGACAAGACTAGGAATAGACCAGAACCCAAAGTTCTTTACAACCTAAACGGCCACTTGGCCGGGTTTTAACCTGGATAATGTGCAGCAGAGAGCAGGCTGGTGGAGTTTTTTCCAGAGCCTTTGAAGGTGAGCTCCTGAGACACAAGGACGTTTTATGTCACATTTTAGTGATTGACTAACATATGGCTACCATGCAGACATACCTGTACAACAGTACATTGGTTCATTCGTTCTCATGTTTTTGTTTTTCTTGACCACAATGTTAAGAATGTAATTTTAGATAGTATGTTATTTAAACAGATGCTAGGTTCATTGTTTACCTGGTATCCTATAGTTTCAATGTAGAGATAATTATTTCGATAGTATAAGACTGATGCTAGGTTTTTGGTTTACCTGGGATCCTGGGTTTCTTGAGGTACTACACTGTCTTTCTGCATTTTATGTATGTGATTACCTTGCTTATAGGTGAGGTAAGAGCGTATGCTAAACACATTTTCAAATGTCCTCCTCACTTTAGAATGATAGGATCCAGGTTAGAAATCTGCCAAATGGTCTTTTGAGCCTGATTTACAGTATGCTTCGGCAACAAAGTTGAATATTATGTTATTTTTGTCTAGCATAAATCTGTCTTTAAGCCCCAGTGGGGAGACCATTGGTGCACATGTCATGCAGTGCATCAACACTTATTTATTGTGTTTTCTTTTTATTTAACCGTTATTCAATCAGGAGTTCCACTGAGACAGAAATCTCCTTTTCAAGGGTGCCCTGGCCAGGAAAGCAATTACAACATAACAGCAGGGATTTACAACATAAAATACAATAAAAACACAAAGCAGAACATTAAATACATTAATACAAACTGTAGTGGAACAGCTGCAGACCTCTGTTTTTAGCGTCTGAAGTCAACTTTTAAAATCATCCAAAGGGATCAAGTGCTCCAGTTTAATGTCATTCTGGAGCTGATCCCAGGACCACAGAGCATAAAAACTAATAGGCCATCCTCCAAAGTTCTGTGGACGGATGAGGGACGGTAAAACGATGGAGAAACAGTGTCTTCTTGGTGGTTCCATCAGTTAAAGTTCTCGACCACGTGATTGTAAAATCGAATCTGGCTCAGGTCAGTGGTTTCGATGCTATATTAACCCATTAAGACCTGGAACGCATCTGTTTCACTTAAAGGGATTGTTGGCAACATTAAACCTAAATTTGAAAAATATCTATATATATATATTTTGCATTTTTCCCCCTCTATCAGCCTATAATGATGCTGGGGTGTTTTCCTGCATTGAAACACAGTCCTCTTTCTGAAATCCGTATTTTCCCTACTGTTTATGTTTGTCTCGGGCCGTAAATTAACGCACGCATGTGCGCATCCGTGCGCGTCCGTGTCCGTGTGAACTTTTTACTTTCGGTTTTAAAACGCTCTCAAACTTCGTTTTTGAGGCACATCATTTACTTTTCAGATAGCGTTTGGATAGAATTTAGTTGTTTAACTTCATATATGTGGTCAATTTGTCATGAAAGAGCCTATTTAAAAAAAAATAATCAGAGAACCGGCAGGGGCGGGCAGTTCCGCGAATTGTATCCAAATAAAGCAACCTATATTCGGCATGGCCCGTTTAGAAGTCCCCTTAACTCTATGGAAGTCCTCCCTGCGTCACCCCCTGGTGGTCGGGGAAACGAACTGCTGGAGTTTTTTTCTTTGTTTATCTCTGAATCGCCTACAATCCCTTTAAGATGTCCTAGGCTATTCAAAAATAGCAGATATACAAGCTCATGGCGCGGCACCGAGTGCCGCGCCGTGAGCTTGTAGATCTGCTATTTTTGAAAAATCTTGAAGAAAAAAAAAAAAAAAATCAAAAAAATGTTAGGATTTAGAAAACATTTTTAAGAATCGCCTCAGGTCTTAATGGGTTAACTACTTTTGCAAGGGACCCCTTGGAACCCCCTTCAAGGACCCCTGGGGTTCCCTGGGCCACACTTTGAGACTCACTGGTCTATATGAAACAAAGAAAATGCAGTAAAAAGAAAAAAACTGCTGAAAGAATCACAGGTCATCTGAAGTCCATCGCCATGGCTTCGCCACACCCTTAAAAGCACCAGAAATATCACTCAGCAGGCCGTCCGGCCGCCATGATCACAGACCAGGGGAGGATTTTCTCTTTCTTTTTTTTTTACTTTTTCTCCCGGTCACTTTTTGGTACGAGGCCTGGCCAAGGTTTTCCTCAGTGAGACACTGGAGGGCCTGTTAAGGGCCGCGGCCGCTCCCCTGGAGTCACGTTGTCACGTTGTGGTCAGCCGTGCCGCCGCAACACTCTGCCTCGCCTGACGGAATGATGGATGGTCGGTTATGCCGAGAGCCATGGCCAATTTCTTCTTTTTTTAAATTGAGAATCCCCTCTCAACCCCTCCTTTCTCTGTGACTTTCATTCACGATCTGATCCACTCTACCATCATCACACACTCCATGTATCTCTTTCTTTTCTCTCTCTCTCTCTCTCTCTCTCTCTCTCTCTCTCTCTCTCTCTCTCTCTCTCTTTATTGATCTTTGTGTTTCGCTGTGTCATTTTTGTTTTATTTTCTCTGGTGATGAGTTGTAGTGGTCCTCGGTCTTTCTGTAGTAAAGCTAAGTAGGGCTTACTCTTTTGGTAATCAGATTTTTCACATTCTCTTTTTTTATTTGGGAAAGGTAGTATCACAGAGTACACAGTACATGCATGGATCTGCTTTTCCCCCCCTTTTTTAAATGTCCCCATACACTTAAACCCTATATACGTCAGCTCCCCAATGCTTTCCCTCAACACCAAATCTCTTTGCCGAAAATAGACGATCTACAAGCTCCCAACACGTTTGAACAAGATGCGTTGTGAGCTTGTATGTGAGCTATTTCTGCCGAATGTTCACCTATTATAGCTTGCCCAGAATAGGGACGTTAGAGTTTATGTAAAAACGCTTGGGTACCGAGGCTACGGTTTATGTGGTATAAGAGTTATGTAAAAGTCTCAGTGCATGTGGAAATGTGTCCCAGTTCTTAGGGAAACTTTCACTTCTCCATCTTCATTTGCAAGAATATATTGTACTGTATGTCCAAGTATATGTAACCTGGCTTCTATATATATATATACAGTACATGTACTCTACACACTGTATGCATATATTTCATCTTCATATTCATGCATACCTCTATTTCAATCCGGTTTCTCACATTCTCAACAGCATTTGCACAGCTGAAGTAATTACACCGAACAAGCCGTAAACATCTGCCTTTGATTTGAAGGGTTTTCTTTGACTCACTAATGGCGAGATAAAGAGAGATCCTGCCCATCCTCTTTGTTGAGCTGCTGTTGCAAGCGTTCCACTTCGTGCGCTCAGAGTTGTACAGTGTGAATGCGCGACGTGGCCCCTGGATGATGTTTACGTCCGTTTCCCAGCTGGGGGTGGATGTACGGGTCGAGACTCATTCTCCCTCTGGTGTAAATTTGAATCAACAGGGGGGGGGGGGGGGCGTGTCCACACCTCTGCACCACCGCACTCTGTACATTTAACAAAAGTCAAATAACAGTCATCTAGGTAACAGGGGGCTGACATGGAAACATAAAAACTTGGGGAATAGGTCCCCGGGGGTCCCCTAATGCCAGGACTGGGCCGGCTTCATAGAAACCAAGCTGTATTTCAGAGCTCAGATGATCTCAGTGTTTATTTGTCTGGCTTCTGTCTTCCCCTCAACTAACTCTCTCTCTCTCTCTCTCTCTCTCTCTCTCTCTCTCTCTCTCTCTCTCTCTCTCTCTCTCTCTCTCTCTCTCTGTTTCACACACAGGATCCCCTGGGTCTCGCAGAGCAACCTACAGCCAAGGTAGGGGCAGTCTGTTATGTCATTCACCAAAGGCTCAGGGCAGTAAAACATTAGAACACGCACAAAGGCTCACTCGTTCCAAACAGGGATGAAATATGCTGAGGAGATTCTTAGGGCCCTGCATGGGCTGATAGGAGCCCTTTAGGATGCCATGGTCTAACCCAACTATTAAGTTTAACCCATTAAGACCTGAGGCGATTCTTAAAAATGTTTTCTAAATCCTAACAGTTTTTTTTGAAAAAAAAAAAAAAAAAAGATTTTTCAAAAATAGCAGATCTACAAGGTCATAGCGCGGCTATGAGCTTGTATATCTGCTATTTTTGAATAGCCAAAGGCATCCAAAGTGACACAGATGCGTTCCAGGTCTTAATGGGTTAATACATATTGACTACTATAATGTATCCTATGTTTTATGAATTATGATCTGTATAAGCAACAATGGGGAGTAAATAGCAGCTAATAGACTCTACATGTATGAGAGTTTGGCCCCCGGAATTTGTCCATAGACTTCTTGGTGGAGAAAGAGCGTCAGCAGGTATACAAAAAGTGATTTAGCGTGGTGGGGAAGTTCAATATCATAATTCACTGACTTCACTGAAATGGGAGTTATGTGTTTCGCCCCGCAGAACAATCAATCAAGATGTTCATCCGAGGCAGACCAATCACCATGTACATCCCCTCCAACATCCAGAACTACGAGGACCTGAAGATGGAGCCGCCGTCCGAGAAACTAGAGCTGGACTGGGTGTATCCTTCCTCACGTGCCACCGCAGCGTCCCCAGACTCCCAGACATACAGTTTATTTATGAGGGACTCAGGGGTCACTTGAAATTCAGCCAGCCAGTATTGATCACGCTCTTACTTTCATGGGTGGTAATTAATTATTTGGACGCGAGACGTGCGCGGTCTTGTGTTGCCTATTAGCCTATGTTGTATTTGTATTCAAACATTGTCAAGGACCCCCATATCGATATGCATTTGGCTGCAGACCCCCATCTAAAAACATTTTGTGCCAGGGACCACCATAACAGAAGATTTGTGTTGTTAAAAATAACATTATTCCAAAAGGTTTTTCAAGATTTTTTCCAAAATAGCAGATCTACAAGTCTCACAACGTGTCGCATCACAACACGTTGTGAGCTTGTAGTTCAGCTATTTTTTATGCTATACTGTTGTAACAAATTTTGCTGGGGACCCCCTTGCACCCCCTCAAGGACCCCTCGGGTCCCCGGACCTCACTTTCAGAACCATTAGTTTGGGGAAGCATGTCTCCGAATCCCCCCCCCCCCCCCCCGCCTCGTGTCCTTGAACAAAAGACAGTAGCCTGGTCAGTGGGAACGGTATCATCCATAAATCAGCTATTAGCAGTGAAACTGAGGGTGAAATTACTTTGCACTTTTAATGACTTGATTTGGACGGATGATGGATCAGACGAGACGCTTGGATGATGTCAACCTTGACCCGTGTATTTTTAGCTACGGTTACCGAGGACGAGACTGCCGAGCCAACCTCTACTTCCTGCCGTCGGGAGAGGCGTTGTACTTCATCGCCTGCGTGGTGGTGCTCTACCACGTCAACAACCGCACACAGCGGCACTACCGCAAGCACACCGACTGTGTCCGCTGGTCAGTGGCTCCCATTTCAACGTCTGACTGCCATGATTGATATTGATTGCAACGTTTAATTTGCACTTTCGTTATGTACTGTTGCATTATCCTATTGTTTTGAAGTGCTTAAAGTCTTTGTTCTAATTTTATTTAAAAACATTTAATCCTTAGATTATTTATTTGAAAACATTATGATTATTGGGGCGTAAGGTTCATGGGTAAAGTTCCTGTCCACCATCGTGGAGACATGCAGTTTGAATCCTCCATGAGTAGGGGAAAGCTGGGTTGGGTTGGGGTTGGGGAGACTCCTCATTGTCACGAAAAAATAAGTCGTCACGTGGTTGTCTACTCTCTCCAACTAAATTGGTTCAGCACTCAGCAGTGACAGGGATTACATGGGGAACTGGAAATTGGCATAACGACGAAATTGGGAGAAAATTATATATAAATTAATATATTTTAATTATTATTCGAAGTAGCAGTAGTCCATCCATTCATCCATCTTCAACCGCTTATCCGGTGTTGGGTCGCGGGGGCAACAGTTCCATTAGAGAGCTCCAGACTTCCCTTTCCCGAGCAATTAGCCACTTCCTCCTGGGGAATCCCGAGGCGTTCCAAGGCCAGTGTGGAGAGATATAATCCCCCTATCTGGTCCTTGGTCTGCCAGGGGCGGACTTGCAGCGAGGACCTCCCTAGGGAGGTACACTCGGGAGGCATCCGTACTAGATGCCCCGAACAACCTAAGCTGGCTCCTTTCCAAGTGAAGGAGCAGCGGATGACTGAACTTCTCACCCTTATCTCTAAGGGAGAGGCCGGCCACCCGTCTGAGAAAACTAATTTCGGACGATTGTATCCGCAATCTTATTCTTTCGGTCATGACCCACACGTCATGACCATATAGGTGAGAGTAGGAACGAATATAGTTTTCATTTCATTACTGAAATATTGAAATATGTATTCTTTTTTTTTTTATGATAAAGAAGCATGTCGATAGAGAAAAAACACATTATGATAAATAATATGATAAATTATATAACATAATTTATGATATTTTCCTCTTGCTGCAGTCTGACACTGCATCCAGACAAGGTGCGGGTGGCATCTGGGCAAGCAGCAGGGGTGGATAAAGACGGCAAGGTGACACTTCTCATCCTGTTTATGACGATACAAAATGAACCTTTTTCCATGCACTGTACCATATGTGTCTGTATTGTATGAGCCAAGTCCCTTCTCTCTCTCTCCCTCTCTCTGTGTGTGTGTGTGTGTGTGTGTGTGTGTGTGTGTGTGTGTGTGTGTGTGTGTGTGTGTGTGTGTGTGTGTGTGTGTGTGCGTGTGCGTGTGCGTGTGCGTGTCGGGGGTTAGCCTTTGCAGCCTTGCGTTCATATCTGGGACTCCTCCACCCTCGTCACGCTGCAGCAGATAGGCATGGGCACCTTCGAGAGAGGAGTGGGATCTGTGGCCTTCTCTTTCGCTGTGAGTTGATGTTTGATCTTACATGTAACTTCAGTCGCATGAAAGAGTTTTTTATGGCGTGGCTCTAGCCGTCTATGAGAGGGTCTGTCGGTCACTCTGCCAGTAGGGCCACAGAAGTATGTCCACTAATTGTTTTTCACATACGTTTTACACTTATTGAAGTATTAGAATGGAAGTCTGATCGTCTGAAACCTTGCCCAAATTTGGAGTCATACGTCATAGATATATGTCATAGAGGACTGACATCACAGGCTGGTCCCATGAAGTCTGAGATCCACATTGGAGCCACGCTATTCCCATGTAGATCCCAAGATCCACATTTGTTTTAGTTTTTTTTTTTCCAGAGACAAAATAAATGATTCCACTTGTGTGATAGATTCAAAATAAGACAAGGCACACTGTTTTGTGTCCAGTGTTGTTAGCGCCTTCAAATTCCCATTATTCACAGGGCGGCTTGCTCTAATGTCATGTACTCGGGTGTTGGGAAACCTTACCTGCATCTCTAGGATTGGTCTAATAATCTAGGCTAGTCGTGATCATTAAATGAAAGACCATTCTAGACACATGATTTGCATTTACAGTGTATGTTGTTGATTTAGTTTAGTTTATTACTTAATGAATGAATATTATTAAAATGTTGGGCTAAATGCTTTAACCACTTACAGTAAGCCCTATTTAAAAAATAGCTGAAAAAAAGAGCCCATCGACAAGTTCACAACGCGTTGCATTGTGATGCGTTGTGAGCTTGAAGATCAGCTATTCTTGCTATTTTCAAAGGTTTTTGAAGACTTTTGATGATTTTGAAATTGTTTGGCTATAACGGTGTGTCCAAAATAGTGTTTGAAGTGTTTAAATGGTGGCTACAGTCGCACCAACAGCGAAAAACAAACCGTTAACATCTCTGTCTTTCATTTCCCTCCTTTCTCTCTCTGACACACTTTGTCACTCACTACCAATTGCTGCTTGCTGTTCGCTTGCATCATCTCTCCATCTGTCATTTGTTTTCACACTTACACACCCGTCTCGCTCTCTATCTGTCTCACTCTCTCTCACGCTGTGCGTGTGTGTGTGTGTGTGTGTGTGTGTGTGTGTGTGTGTGTGTGTGTGTGTGTGTGTGTGTGTGTGTGTGTGTGTGTGTGTGTGTGTGTGTGTGTGTGTGTGTGTGTTTGTGCGTGCGTGCGTGGTGTCTTATTCCAGGACTCAGGAGCGTTCCTCTGTGTTATCGATGATTCCAATGAACACATGCTGTCAGTGTGGGACTGTTCCAAAGGAACCAAGCACACCGAGGTTAAGGTAAAATAACACCGTATCCAGATTTATGCACTGGCAGTAGCACCCAACATAAATAACACAACATTCCTTTATCAACGTTGCTTTTCCCTGTCAGATCCTGTCAGGAAATCTCACTGACACCGCTTTGGGAAACACTAAAACGTGTTGGATTTATTTGAGCGTAACCTAAAACCATTCTGCACCTTGAACCCAGAAGAACTCTGAAATTATGACACAGTCCGCACGCTTGCTGTACGTGCCATGGTGTGCTGTATCTTTAGCCGAGAGCCAAGAGGAGAATTTGCATGCATGTGCAGCTGTGCAGCCAAACGCCCACTATAGCCGCATAAAGATCCTGGGATCCCTTTATGGAGCATGTCTGTTTGGAGAGATTAAGGGGGAGGAAAAGAAGATGGAGGCAACATCGCCGCGTGCCGTCATGGGCTTTTGTCCCAAATTTCTCAACTTCCCTGAGAGCAATTGCAGCGCTGTTGTCACGGCAACGGTGTAAATATTTTAGACAGGGAATTTGTTTCAGCGGTATGTGTGTGTGAGTGAGTGAGTGTGTGCACGTGTCTTTGTGTGTGTGTGTGTGTGTGTGTGGGCGAACAAGGCCACGTGCTATAGACGCGCGGGTTAGCATAGGTGCATGTGCTCATTTTCTAACTCCAGTAAGTTGTGCAATGTGCCATTTCGTTTTTGTTTTTGTTCTTTTTTTGCATAACTTGTTTTCACAATTTATTTCGCATAAGCGTAATTTGTCACGGCAGCGCTGGGCCCTTTGGGTCATGTCCATTCTGTGAGCAGCTGGAGGGAGTGGGAGTGGACGGTGCTAACTGCCCCGTGCTATGTAAACACGCGCGTTCATCCGGGATAAGATAATTACATACCCCTCCCCTCTCCATAGGAGTGGAATAATCCATAGGCCACAGTACAGTGAGGACATGAATGGGACTTTTGTGCGGGAACGTTCTCCTCTATTGCCTGTGTCAACTCCTTTAATCTACCGCTGACGTTTTAATATCGTTATAATTCAAGAGCTAAAGCAGTTGAGCGGCTGATAATAGCTTGTTTCTTCGTGTGGGACATTAAAGACCTCTGTTCTATTAGTGTGTGTTTCACTGTGTGTTTCACTGTGTGTTTCACTGTGTGCCCACACACTGCATGTCGCCACTGTCAGGCAGAAACATCCATGCTTCATAATTGTTTTCCATAAATAAATGCCATATTTTATACTTTATCGTATTATCTACAAGCTCACAACGCCTTGCATCGCTATTTTCCATACGTTTGAAAAATGTTGAACATATCCAAAATTGGGATGCCTTGTTGTTAAGGTTGTCTGTAGGTTTTATAAATATGTAACCAATGAAAAGTATTAAAGGAGGAGTTCACCCAAAAAATGACTTATTTTCTATCAATTACACACCCCATGAAGCCTTGATTTCATGGATTTATTTTAGTTTTTGTGGCATTCCTAAGACAATAATTTGATGACCGTGTGTATTTCCGGTAGGAGACACAAATAATCTACTTTGTGTCTCCTACCGGATACATTAGCCGGTAGGAGAAGGGAATCAAATTATTAGCTTAGGAATGCGACAAAAACAAAAAAGAATCCATGGATTCAAGGCTTCATAGGGTGTGCAATTGATAGAAAATAAGTCATTTTTTGGGTGAACTCCTCCTTTAACATTCACGTTCATGTACTTCTCTTGCTGTTAGGAACAGATGTCACCATTAGGATAGAGAGATGAGAAAGATCCTGCAAACCCCTGTTTTACAGTGTTAGGATTAGGTTTAGGATTTAGTTGTTGGTCAAAGTTCAGGTTGTGGATTAGGGAATGTAAATAGTCAATGAAAGACAATGGAAAGGATAGAAATATAAGCATATCGTTATCACTGTCGGGCAGAAATGTTGTATCTCCATATTTCATCTTGTTGTATTTAGTCATAAATCTACACCCCAATTTATACTTATCTGCATGACAGTGTCATGTAAAAGTAGCAAAAATTGCTGATCTACCAGCTCATAGCGCATCGCGATGCAATGCGTTATGAGCTTGTAGATTGGCTATTTTCTAAATATTTTCAACATGCCCAAAATAGGGATGCCCGGTTGAAAGTGGTTAAGTCTGTCTGTGGGTTTTTATAAATATTTAACCAATGAAAAGAATTAACAGGAGCTTGAAATAATAATTACATTGGATCTATTGAAACAACAATCCACTTTTTTTTCCCCATTTCCTGAAACGTAACGATTTTGGACATGCAAGGTTTTGCGCCTGACAGTGACGATGTGCATCCACCCGCCTCCGGGCGGTCAACAGGAGAGCAGTGTGACAAGAGGACAGTGTGTTGTTTTTCCAGAGCACCAATGAGGCAGTGTTCGCCGTGGAGTTCAACCCCGGGGACAGCACCAACATCATCACCTGTGGCAAGTCTCACGTCTACTTCTGGACGCTCACTGCCGGACAGCTCACCAAGAAACAAGGCATCTTTGGAGTGAGTCAGTCCCCTTTTCCGACCCGTTTGGCCGCATAGCGAGTCCTCTGTGTTCCTCTGCCTCCTCGAGTTTAAAAATCAACATGGCTCTACCAAGTTCCACGGCAGAATTTTATTCAACACGTCTGATGGCCAAAACCGCCTTGAGTAACATCCAACCCCAGAGCCACATTGGCTCTACAAGCGAACAAACACCATGCAAATCAATGTTGGTTGAGTCAAACTTGGGTCAACACAATAGCGCTGGAATTGTTGTCTGCAAAGAATAGTTGTTTTCAAACATAGATAGACACACAGACAGACAGACAGACAGACAGACAGACACCAAAAATCAACAGGAGATTGAGGGTCCTTGGCCCTCTGTACTTGGACTGACCAAGCTTTACATGTTGTATGAGCTATTAGGTATAAATATACACATTTATAAGTCAACACAATTTGAAAAGTTGTTCGCCCTTGTGCTGGAATTGTTGTCTGCAAAGAATAGTTGTTTTCAAACATAGATAGACAGACAGACAGACAGACAGTTGTTCAGTTGTTCTGTGCTAAAGAATCATAACAGAGAGAATACACTTTTGGGGCCTGAACAACCTCCCCATGCCACAAATGCAAGCCTAAAGCTCCTGTGTTGTTGTTGTTGTTGTTGTTGTTTTTGTCCAGTTCATTGTGTTCTCTCTCTTGTCAGAAATACAAGAAGCCCAAGTTCATCCAGTGTTTTGTCTTCAGCCTGACGGGGGACGTGCTGACGGGAGACTCTGAGGGCAACATCCTGACATGGGGGAAATCAGCGGCAGATGTGAAAACGCTGGGGAAAGGAGCAAAGGGTAATTATAATAGATCATACTGAGACTCTGTACCAGTAGTCACTGTAAAGGTACTGTATAGTTCACTAGCAAGGACCACACCACCGATAAGATTGCGTTTATGTTGTTTATGAGTGAAATGAAACAAATGAAACAAATTGAAGGGCGAGGAACTTTGGCTGAGTCTTCGATTAACTTGCTGACTTCGGGAATATTCCAAGTGGCCCTACGGAAAGGACAGAGTAGAGAGAATCGCACGAGTAGAAGGGTGGGAGAGAGGGGTGCAGAATGCAAGATCAAAGAGGGGGGAAGAGGATTAGGTGAGAATTTATAAGTGGAGGTGAATGACTTGATTGGAGGATGGAGGTGTGGTCCTGCTCTGGAACTCCTGCTAGGAGTGCCAATATGTAGAGCTCGCCAGATGGCAGATTTATGGGTCCGATGGTCCGATTTTGGAGAGTCCTAGGCCACCGATTACCGATGTTTTGACCGAAATTTTGAAAAACATTTAACCATTTATGAGCCAAAATAAACACTGAACTTTATATTATTCAACTACTTAAGCCCAGTTCAAACATCTCAGCTCACAACGCGTCACAACGGCAGGTTCAAAGTGGTAAAAACTCTGAACACATTATTTGCATATAAAGATGTTGTCAAAAACGTCAAATAATGTCCTATATATCGGCCAGATATATAGGCCCTAATAGTATGGCCATCATGTGCTGCTTAGAGAGCCGTTCCTGCTATTGCACAGTCTCACTTAGCGCCTTGTTGACTAACTAGAATGACACACACTTATTTCCCATCATGTTTTGGTCATTTAGGTAACCCTATTAGCAACAGCTGGCTCAGAGGGTAAAATAGGATTCTGTGTTTTACTCAGGGTCAGGGACACGGCTTTGGAGGGACACGCTGCCAGCTGTGAGGCAGCCATACCTAGCTTAGAATCTAACCCTGCTGGTCCTGAACTAAGGTATTCCTACAGATGAATCCCTTTTGAAAAGGGGCACATTTGGTCATCTGTCTTAGTGTCACACTGTTGGGTCTATCGTTATATTAACCAACAACGTGTCGCAATGTGGGAGGATGGACCCCTAGGGGACCCCCTGGTCAATAAAGTAGGCTTTAAGTGGTTAACAGGACGTTGAGTGAAGCGCACCTGCAATGCAGTTCAAGCTGAGCTACGAGAAAGAAAGCCCTGTTTTATTTCATTTTAACCCCAGCGTATGTTTAAAGGCATGGTATGTAACTTTGCCCTGTGTTTACATAACGAAACAATAAATAAATGTTTGTCTCTGACAAAACATAGACTCGGCCACGCCCAAGACTATGTTTTGCACCCTGTCCGTCCGTGTGTGTGTGTGTGTGTGTGTGTGTGTGTGTGTGTGTGTGTGTGTGTGTGTGTGTGTGTGTGTGTGTGTGTGTGTGTGTGTGTGTGTGTGTGTGTGTGTGTGTGTGTGTGTGTGTGTGTGTGTGTGTGTGTGTGTATCTGTCCGTCCGTCTGTGAACTGCTAATCTCTGGGACCGCTGGCCCGATCGGCATGAAACACACACTCCCTGGATGCCCGAGCAGAACCTCTGCCCCAAACATTTCAGATCGGCCTGTTATGGCGCCACCAGCAGGCTTATTTTTGCAAAAAAAAATTTTTATATTACTCCTACAGATTTTGTCCAAACATCCCGCAAATCGGTACACATTATCTCTATGGTCGTGTGATCAAGGCGGAACTGTCCGATTTTTCATATTCCATCCCGATTGGCGAATTCTGAACATTGCTGGCCCACAATAACCCCCGAGGGGAACTTTTCTAGCTAGTTAACAATCATTTCCCTCTATACCAGCAGTTATCAGCCACTGGAGTGGTGTGGTGGTGCAGAAACACTGCTCTCTCGCTGTCTTTTGGTGTTTTCACTGTTTGTTGAGCTTGTGAAACTATGGGTAAAGAAATGTATATACTTTTTTGTTATGTAAACACCGGGCAAAATGACATACTATGCCTTTGCGCTTGCCCCTGTGTTCCCCTTTCCATCCTCTCCCAGAGACCTTTCAGATCATGCGTCAGACTCGAGCCCATGAAGGCAGTGTGTTCACCCTGTGCAACCTGCAGGGCGGCGCTCTGCTCAGTGGCGGGGGTAAAGACCGCAAGATCATCCGCTGGAGCGCAGACCTGGCACCTGAGAGAGAGTGTGAGGTGAAAGACAAGTGTGTGTGCGTGTGTGTGTGTGTGTGTGTGTGTGTGTGTGTGTGTGTGTGTGTGTGTGTGTGTGTGTGTGTGTGTGTGTGTGTGTGTGTGTGTGTGTGTGTGTGTGTGTGTGTGTGTGTGTGTGTGTGTGTGTGTGTGTGTGTGCGTTTGTGTGTGCGTGCGTGCTTGCATGCTAGTGTGTGTGTGTGTGTTGATGCTGGCAGTGTTGTGTAGATCTATGCAAATGTTTGTATTGTTGCCTCCCCAGATTCCCGAAAACTTCGGTGCAGTCCGTACCATTGCAGATGTGGACGGGGAAGAACTATTAGTTGGTACGACCCGAAACGCTATCCTTAGGGGCACGTTCTCAGATGGCTTTGTGGCCATAGTACAGGTATGCAATTAACCAAATTACACGACTCCTGTTTCCTTATTTTTAGGTTTTAACCACGTGAACACTATTACGTACCTATTCTAGGCATATGATAATAGGCAAACATTTGGTGAAAATAGGTGAACATTTGGCAAAAATAGCAGATCTACAAGCTCACATTGCATTGCAACACGACACATTGTGAACTCGTAGATCTGCTATTTTTGGTGAAGAGATATTTGGTGTGGAGGGAAAAAAGAGGGGGACCAAGTATACGTAAAGTATATAGGGTTTACGTGGTTCAATGTACAATTCAAATGCAAAGAGCTGGAAACATAATTACATGAATATCTTTGCGATATTGAAGGAAATGACTTGAAAGTAATAAAATAATATAATGAACAAAGAAGGATAGAATAATGGCACTGTTCGTTTTGTGATTTTACTGTGTGTGTGTGTGTGTGTGTGTGTGTGTGTGTGTGTGTGTGTGTGTGTGTGTGTGTGTGTGTGTGTGTGTGTGTGTGGGGGTGTGTGTGTGTGTGTGTGTGTGTGTGTGTGTGGGGGTGTGTGTGTGTGTGTGTGTGTGTGTGTGTGCGTGTGTGTGTTTTGTGTATGTGTGTGTGTTAGGGTCATGTGGATGAGATGTGGGGTCTGGCCACCCACCCGTCTCAAAGCATCTTCCTCACCTGCGGTCATGACAGACAGGTGTGCCTGTGGAACACAGAGGAACACAAGCTGGACTGGTCCACCACACTGGAGGTAGGACACGCACACACGCACGTTCTTTTGAAAGGTGCCGTCACTTAGGTGTGCTAAGTGCTAAAATAATTGTCCCCCATCCTGGTTAAAACATCAGGTAAAAATAATCATAAAACTTTCGAAAGAAATTGTCCAAAGTAGGGAAAATAGCTAATCTAAAGGCGGTTACACACCGGCTAATATGCGAATATACGCAAAATTCGGACTCGTTCCGAATAATTAAAAGACGCTTTTTTCGCTCCGCGAAACTGGTGTGGAAGCTTGCATTGACTTTATAAGGTTTAAAAAAAATATATATTATTCGCATGAAAAAAATCGCCCCGGTGTGTAAGGTGTTAATAGTCGTGACGGGTTGTGAGGTCGTAGATTGGCTATTTTCTATTGTAATATATAATAATAATATATATAATATAAATAAATATTGTAAATATGAAATATAAATATAATATAAATAGGAAATATTATATAATAAATAAATATATTATAATATTTTCTATTATTTCTACTATTGATTCAATCAGATTTAAGTGATTAACGGTCCCGGTTTGGGTTTTGGAAAATATGGTCATCTTATGTTAGAAATATTTCACCATTAGGATAGAGAGATGAGGAACATGTTGCAAAGTGAGGAGATCCCGCTTCTCAAGGGATTATTTTGGTGTTAGGTGTTAGGATTAGGGTTAGGTTAAGGTTTGGGTCAAAGTTCAGGTTAGGATTTGGGGAATATAAATAGTCGATAGAAGAAATATAAATATAAACGTATCATCGCTGTCGGGCAGAAACCTTGCATTTCCATATTTACTTCCATGTTAATTTATTTATTTCCAATTAATTTACTTCGTCATATAACAGTGTCGCACAAAAGCAGCAGAAATATGCCATCTACAAGCTCACAACATGTGGCAAAGGCTATTTTGTTAACATTTTGGAAAATCTCCCCCTATAATGGAATGCCCAACATTGGGATGCCAGGTTGGAAGTGATTAAAGTGTGTCTGTGGGTTTAATAAATATTGAACCAATGATGTATAAGGCCTGAGTTCGATTCTTAAATGTTTTCTAAATCCTAGCAGATATTTGAAAATAATGTTTTTTTTTAAAAATACGATTTTTCAAAAATAGCAGATCTACAAGCTCATAGCGCGGCACTCAGTGCCGCGCTATGAGCTTGTATATCTGCTATTTTTGAATAGCCAAAGAAATCTAAAGTGACACAGATGCGTTCCAGGTCTTAGTGGGTTAACAAGAGCTTGTGACTAAATAATAACTACATTGAATCCATTGGAACACGTGTTCTTTTTTCCATTTCCTGAAAAGTCACGGTTTCAGAGATACAAAGGTTTGAGTATTATTACACACATGCACACATACATGCATGATCATTCTTAACCTGTGTTGTGTGTGTGTCTCTTTCAGCAGGAGTACGGCCTGTGTGCGGACTTCTGTCCAAATGGTTCTGTGGTTTCTGTAGGACTTAACACAGGAAGGTAAGGCATCGAAAAATGTACGAAAAGTGTGAACTTGTAGATTTTAAAAAGGAGGGGACCAGGTACAGACTCCTGGGGGACCCCAGTCAACTAAGTATATAGGGGTTTAAGTGGTTAAAGACAGTCCCAGCTATCACAATACCAAAGCACAAGTCTTTTATGACTATGTTCCATCTCTGTAATAATAATAATAGTTTATTGTACAGTTTCTTTTCAGACTTTCAGTCTACTTTTTTTTTTAATACAAATCCCAGAACCATAATTACTGTGTTTACATGCTCACAAATCCATGGTGACTGGGACTACTTGGATTATAGCATTATGCCATTTAAAGCATTACAGTAATGCAACAACTATTCCAATAGCCCAGTTTATATAGTGTGGTGGTCGCTAATCATGTGGTTTATCCCCCGTATATGGAGAATAGATGCAGTGACATTTTTACTTACACATTTAAGAAGCCAAAAGCAATCCGACGACTAAGACGTTTACACGCCTGAAGGAATTGAAAGAGTGAGCGGAAATCTAGCTGTGTTAATCGTATTATGCTTACTGCGATTAAGGCTGCAATTAAGGTGCAAACCTTGTTTCCATGGCCGGCATGTTCGACCATACTCTTTAATCATAGTATGATCGAATTATTGCTGTGCATGCACAAGCACTCAACAATTGCCACTTAGGCGCGATGAATTAACACTCTGGACTTCAATTATTATTATTATTATAAATTAGTATTCTTTAAGTCTACCTCACTACCTCTCCGACATGTCGTCGCTTTCGAGCAGAAACACGGCTCGAAGCGCGTCTCGAAACGCGGCGCAAAGCGTTTTGACATTTGACAGTTTGACAGTTTTGGACATATGAGGTTTCCACTCGACAGAGACAATGTTCTCTTTTCTCTCTTGCCCCCCTCCCCATGACAATGGCAGGTGGCTGGTCCTTGACCTGCAAACCAGGGAAGTGGTCTCCGAATTCATCGACGGGAATGAGCAGCTGTCTGTCATGAGATACTCCCCAGGTCAGAGTTCAGTGCTGTCAGAATCTCAGTCTGACTCCCAGAGCTGCAAGCTTTTGGGTTTTTTTGGTGTGTGTGTGTGTGTGTGTGTGTGACGTGTGTGGGAGAGGTCATTTTCAGTTCATTATTCCGACTTAGAAGCCACAGCCAGGGAAGGTCATTGTCAGCTGGGAGCATTACAGCACATGCACATGGAAAAAGTTCTGGTGTGGGTGGGTGCGTGCGTGCGTGCGTGCGTGCGTGCGTGCGTGCGTGCGTGCGTGCGTGCGTGCGTGCGTGCGTGCGTGCGTGCGTGCGTGCGTGCGTGCGTGCGTGCGTGCGTGCGTGCGTGCGTGCGTGCGTGCGTGCGTGCGTGCGTGCGTGTATTGTGCTTGACACTCACACAACCCCGGTTCTGCTTTCCTGTGACTGTGCTGTGTGGTTTCACCCCGACCCTTCCATACACACACCAGGAAGTCACTTCTCATTGACGTGCTGAACGAGAAGTTGCTTTTTGTTAAATTGTTATGAAGAATATTAACTTTTTAATTGTTTCTTTTTAATGTGATTCTTTCAAATCTCTTTTGTTGTGAATTTGAGCAGTCTCTAGAGACCCTCTGGGGTTGCATGGTAGGGAAAAAAAACCTCATAAGTAAATCTGGATTTATAACGGATATGCAATCCACGTGCACGATTTTGTAAATTTGTAAAAAAAAATAACTTCGCACACCAAACTGACTCCAAGCGTTCAAAACACTGAGCACATGTGGATGCTCTCCTGTCTTTCTAGATGGAAGCTTTTTGGCTGTGGGCTCTCACGACAACTTCATTTATATCTACACTGTGACAGAATGTGGGCGGCGCTACACCCGCTTTGGCAAGTGCAACGTGAGTGAAGAATTCTGGAGCTCTGGCAGTGGGCGCACGTTATGTTAATGGTGGCCTTTACATTCCAACACAATGCTTTGATTGTCTGATATATTCTTCATAGCAGATTGTATCATGCTGTTCCTGTTTTATCTGTCCAAGGGTCACTCCAGCTTTATTACTCATCTTGATTGGTCCAAAGATGGGAAGTACATTATGTCCAATTCAGGCGACTATGAGATCCTTTACTGTAAGTGATCGGCCATCTATCTTTGCTTTCTCCAGGTTGCATCGATCAAACATTGGCACGTTTTGTTGTGCACGTTTTGTTGTGCATGAGAATCGATTGATTTGATTATGAAATGTTGGTCTGCAGGGGATGTGGCCGGGGGGTGTAAACTGTTGAGGAACCGCTACGAGAGCAAAGACAGAGAATGGGCGTCCTACACCTGCGTGCTGGGCTTCCATGTCATGGGTGAGAGAGACCAGAATTTGCCACAAGATTATAATTTACACATAACTAGCGGAAATAGCAGATCTGCAAGCTCACAACGTGTCGCTTTGCGATGCGTTGTACATTTGTAGACCGGCTATTTTCACTATTCGCCGTATGACTAATTATATACCATGGATCCAATTACTGAATCAAACAGAGGCTTTTCTGCCTTTTGAAATGACAATGTCACCTTATTATGCCAACACCACAGGGGCACGTTTGCAATGTGACAGAGCTTCCAGCACATGTTTCAGTTCATACTGTATTTACAAAATGCTAAATACACAGAAAAGAACCCCCCCCCCCCCCCCCCCACAACTAAACACAATTTCACGAAATCCCTGTGATTGAAAAGAATAAATCCAGTATTGTTGCTGTTGTGTTCTAGGTGTGTGGCTGGAAGGCTCAGATGGAACAGACATCAACGCGTTGTGTCGCTCACACAGTGAGAAGGTGGTTGCTGTGGCTGA
This sequence comes from Gymnoscopelus braueri, assembly GCF_963280865.1. Taxonomy (NCBI): domain Eukaryota; kingdom Metazoa; phylum Chordata; class Actinopteri; order Myctophiformes; family Myctophidae; genus Gymnoscopelus; species Gymnoscopelus braueri. The sequence goes on along the minus strand of NC_137620.1, from coordinate 34,945,855 downwards.
TGACTTCTGCAAAGTCCACCTCTTCCAGTACCCATGTCCAAAACTAAAGGTCAGGCTCCTCTTTCTTAGCCACCCGTACTTACCATTAAACATTAACATTAAACCATTTCAACCCTATATATATTCCATTGACCGGGGTTCCCCCAGAGTTGAATAGATGTGCATAAGGTGAGGTGTTTAGGCTGAATAAAAGATGGTGACTTGGATCTCCATTATTTATTGACTATATTTCAATGGCGGGTGTACCTTCATCCTGTCATAGTAGATCATGTTCGTTCCTTCATGTGCGCACACACACACACACACACACACACGCACACGCACACGCACACGCACACACACACATGTCACCTGATAGGTGTGATTGGATCTGGCTGACATCATCATATCGTCTCTGTCGGGTGGAAACCTCATACTGTCCAAAACTGTTACTTTTCAGGATTCAAATTCAAATTCAAAAATAGCAAAAGTACTTTTGATGCTTTTGTGTGACGCTGTAGTGTGATCAAGTAGGGCATTCATTTACGAAAAAAACACAAAAAGTTAGAGTATGGAGAGTTTCTGCCCGACAGCAACAATATAGTTAATATTCATGATGGCACTTAATGATCCTGCCCAGCGAAGTGGACTTCTGTAAATCGTTACGTACACCCACCTGGCACATTGACTCCGATGAGTATTATCCTCCTATAATTTGACAAACCTCTGTAGTGGTGCGTGGTGTGCGTGGTGTAGTGGTGAGGCCAAAATTGGTTCTGCCCGTTTCTCCTCAGTGGCTGGAGCAATTGATCTGAACAGCCATTGAACATTACCATGTGCACCTAACAGCGAAGCCCGTTTTCCGATTACACGAAATCTCAGCTGTTTATTAGCGTTTTTGTGTTCGCTGGCTCCCGGGGTGGCCAGATCATGTGCGCATATCCCCCCCACGGGTATGGTCTAGTTCTATTAATTGCGGAAACTTTTGCAGGACGAAACAAAACAGAACGAAATATTAAGATTGTGTGGACACGGTGGTCCTCTCACTTGTTGATCATAAAAATAAAAAAGGAAATATTGGGTCCATTCTGAGATCGCTAAAGAGCAGTATCACCTGGTAGTAAAAGGAGCTGCGCGATTATCCCGGTGTTGTTTCAATGTTTATTTCATTGGCCCAGTTTGATGCTTTGCTATACTGGAGCCACATGAAAAAGAAGACCCCCGTGACCCTAAACAGCGGCTGTCAGTAGGGACACAAACACACACACACACACTTACAGAGTATTGTCCCTCGGGAAAGTGCGTGTGCTGGACACCTGCTTATCCAACTGATTGCCACAGCTGCCTTCGTACTTCTCCCCCTTATGCCGACAGTTGCAATCCTTACTATGAGCCTTTCCTCAATTCACAGGCTGCATATATATAGAAGAGACCTTGAGCTCCTATTCAATAAAACAGCATGTGTGTCTGTCTGTCTCCAGGTGTTCTTTTTTTTTTACTTTTCAATAATCTAAACATCCTCCATTCAAGGATATGGCCTTCACAAAGTGAAGGCCATATCTGCACCCGTGCCATTTGATTACACACAGTTCTATCAGTATGTATGCAGTTATAACACACACATATCTTTCTTTAGTAACTTGTACAGCAATACATAGCAATTAATATATTGATTATTGTATAAGACGGTCTATCAGATCTCAGCCTTAGCCTTTGATTGTATTCTGGACCATCATCTAATGACTTAGAAAGAAATTGCCCCCGAGGCCAAACTTACTTGCTGACCCCTGGCCTAAATAGCAATTATTAACTGTATTTCTCCAAACCTCGTCTCTTTCGTTCACACCTTGCCAGGCGCCGAGCCACAAGTATGAGGGCCACGGCAGCCACGTCACCAACGTGTGCTTCACCCACAACGACAGCCACCTGCTCTCCATGGGAGGGAAGGACACCTGCATCCTCCAGTGGCGGGTGGGGAGGGCCAGAGGGATGGGAGACAGCCGGGAGAGACTCGCCTCTGCCTCCTCCACCAGCTCCCCGGAACCTGCCACCGGCTAGATGGGAGGGGAGGAGGAGGGAAGGAGCTGAAAACGTTGTTGGAAGAGAGAGAACTGTTTGCTCACCAGAGAACAAGAGAGAGAGAGGGAGAGGGAGAGAGAGAGGGGAGAGAGAGAGAGAGAGAGAGAGAGAGAGAGAGAGAGAGAGAGAGAGAGAGAGAGAGAGAGAGAGAGAGAGAGAGAGATGCAACATAGAAAGAGAATTGGGCACCAGTCACATGTATCGTCAGTCAGGTCTCTGTGTAGAAAATACGTCTTCTGGAAGACAAAAGAGATATCAAGAACGGGATATATTACAGTGAAACAGTCTGGTCAAACTGGACAGCGTGATATAGTCATCAGAACATGGAATATTTTTGGTTCTGTCAAACATATCTTGTGAATTTCATTAAGTGGTCAGAAGTGGTGGATTATTAGCCCGGTATAGAACCTGACTTTATTTTCTGATGTGAAAAAGTCATCGGTTTCAGTGAACATTCCATCCTGTATTTTCCTTTCTAATTACACAGACTTACCAAACTGCTGCCTTGAGTGGCTTTCGCTTGTTTGCTCTAAGAATACATGTTCCTAATATGCATATTGTTTTATAAGTTCTTAAAGAATGTCAGTGTTTGGTCAATATCTCAGCTAATATCAAACTATTTGTGCTTGCATTAGACAGACTGTGACAAACGTGTTAGTTGGAATCAATATTCAAGAATATCCGACCCTGTAAAAGTAGACCAATAATTTTGGAATTGATTGCATTGGTTACTTTTGTTCACTTTTATGTATTTAATAGAACATTGGAAGCACTGTGATATTCTGTCTCACAAGATAGACCAACTTAACACAATAAAATCTAACTGACTCTGACTATTGGTTATTTTTCTTATGTTGCTTTACATTTGAAAACATTTGCACACAATTTAGCTCTCCGTACTTGTCTTTGAAAAGCATAATCACATTACTTTATGATATAGATAAAAGATTAAGGAGTAAAAAAAAATGCCAGTTGCCTATAATAGTTGCTATGGTGGCTAGGGTCTTTGATAATACAGGCTTTACTGACACAACACCTTTGTATCCTGGATGTAGGGAAGCTCACATCCACTGATGTGCTGGGCTGTCCACATGACCCTCTGCAGTGCTTTTCAGTTGAGGACAGTATAGTTCCCATATACCAGGCAGTGATACTGCCAGTCAGGATGCTATGTGTGGCGCCTCTAACTTGAAGTCACTGACCCTCTCCACTGCAATGCCAAAGATGTATCTGGGGGGCTTGCTCTCTTTTTGGCTTCCTGTAGTCCAGGATCAGCTTGATTGCTTGCTTGATTGATTGACATGTTTATGGACAAAATGCATATGCATAACGTACATATCTGTCAAAAGGATAAAACATGATAAAGCTCGAGAGCTTATTTCCATTGTGCTCCTTGGTCTTATCAATGTTGAATAACAGGTTGTTCTCCTGGCACCATTGTATCAGGTAATCTCCACATGTCTCCTGTAGGCTGTCTCATCTTCGTCTGCGATAAGGCCTATCATTCATGTCAGCTATAAGCAATCATGTGTGTACAGGGAGTAGCCTAGAGAGCAAGGGTTCCCAAACTTTTCAGTACCGCGACCCCACAAAATAATCATATTTGAACTGGGGACCCCCCACCTTGACAAGCACTTGGAATTGTAGGAGTTGAGGCATTATATTTAGATGGACTCGGTTCCACAGATGAAAATAGCAGATCTACAAGCTCACAGCGCCTTGCGATGTGAGGCGTTGTGAGCTTGTAGATCAGCTATTTTCAAAATGCTTGCCTCTTTCTTAAGTAATATTTGACCATTGTTTAACAATTTTTTATAGTATAGTTTGTTGGTTACTTTTGACGTAGTAATGAATGGTCTTATTAGTTTATTTTTCATTTTAGAGGTGTTAAAAAGGTCTTAAAAGTCCTTCAATTGTCACTATAGAAATGTGCAGATACCCTGTATAAACGTATACAGTATAAGTTATACTGTAGGTTAGTTTGTTTACTGTTGAGTGAGAAAACAATGTTGCACATCTGGGGACCCAGTTTGGGAACCACTGCCTGACTGGCCTAGAGAAGGAGGCTCAGAACGCAGCCCTGGGGGACTCCTGTGTTGAGCCCATCCTCACCACCTGGCATCGACCCAGCAGAAAGTCAAGGATCCAGCTGCACTGGCTGCTTGGTGTCGGGTCTGGAGGGGGACTAAGGTGTTGATGAAAGTTCAGTTGTACTGACAGCATTCTCATATAAGAGCTCCTCTTTGGTTAGGTTAAATCCTTGACCCTTTTCATATGTTCATATTAATATATTAGAAGATGCATTCTCTGTTCCTGGCTGATGGTTTGATTGATGTACTTTTTATTTAGTAAGACATGAGAATCACAGTACAGGTTACTGGTATGAAGAGAGAAAAAACAATATATACAAAAGAGGAAAATGAAAGAGGGGGGGGGGGGTAGGGGGGGTAGGTTAAGACTTAGACAGGGGGCATTTTCGAATTGCAGCCTCCTGAAGGTGTATCTTTAGGGCAGTTTTGAAAGTGAGTAGGGTTTTACACTCCTTTACTCCTTTTGGTAGGGCATTCCACATTTTTGATGAATAGCATGAGAACGAGTTAATTCCCTTAGTTGAGCCAAATCTGGGTTGAACATGATTTGTGGAGCTGCCTCTGGTGTTATGATCATGGACTTCATTAACATTTTGGAAGTATTTTGACAAATACAGGGGGATCCCAATGTTGTGGTGTATCTTGAAGACCAGGCCCATAGCAAGTTGCTGTACTCTGTTCTCAACCCTAAGCCATCCAATCCTATCAAAATGAGCAGGGGTTAGATGGGTTTTGTGATTGAGGCCAAGAAGTAGCCTTACAAGTTTGTTTTGGGATGTTTGGAGCCTTGTTTTTAAGGCCTTGGAGGTGTTGTGATACCATGAAGTGCATGCATAATCATAATGACCTTGAATGAGGGCCCCTGCAAGAATCTTCAGAGTATTCTTACTGACTAGACGATCAATCCTCCACAAATAGCGTGTTGTTTGGTTGACATTTTTGATCACTTTTTCTGCGTTTTTGTTACCAGAGAGGTTTGCCTCCAAGATGGAGCCCAGGTAGGTAATTTCATCCTTTCTTTTGAAACTCTCTGCCTTGCTATTAGGACTGGACCCAAAGAGGGTGGATTCAGTTTTACCCAGGTGTAATGAAAGTTTGTTGTCAGAGAGCCAGATGCAGATCTTGTTGAGTTCAGAGCTGAGAGTTTTCTCAACCTGTCCCTGTCCGAGACTAGCAGGGCCGAGTCATCTGCGAACAGGAACAGTTTGCAGTCGCAGGCTGATGACATATCATTCACATATATCAGGAACAGTAAAGGTCCTAGTATACTTCCTTGAGGAACACCACAAGTCACAGGGAGGGGGGGGGACTGGGTGCCGTTTACTTCCACCACTTGCTCCCTCCCTTCCAGGTAGGATCTCATCCAGTTCACTGACGTATCATCAAAACCTATTGCTTTGAGCTTATTGATCATAATTGGGTGATTAACGGTGTCAAAGGCCTTCTGGAGGTCCAGCATGACCATGCCGCAATATTTGCCCTTGTCGACATCTTGTTTGATAGAGACGTTCAAATAGAGAAGGCATGTGTCAGTGGAGTGGTTTGTTCTGAAACCAAATTGGAATTTGTAGATTAGATTTTTCTCTGCAAGATACTTATCGACCTGTTAGACTATTTTTTCCATGACTTTCGAGATGGAGCTAAGAATAGAAATAGGGCGGTAGTTGCCAGGGTCTAATTTGTTTCCTTTTTTGTACAGAGGGGTCACCCTTGCTTTTTTGAAATCGTTAGGGACCCGTCCCTGTATGATGGAGAGGTTTATTATGTCGGTAATGATTGGAGCAATGGAGGCGGCTGAGTCTTTTAGAAATTTGGCGGGGATATTGTCGAGGCCTGTGGCTCTGTGTTGATGAAGAGCACTCCATTTTTTAAACACCTGGTCTTATCCAACACACCTAAATCAATAGCCAGGTCTTTATTTCAATCTCATCCAATATATTATTATTATTATTATTATTGTTATTATTATTATTATTATTATTATTATTATTACTATTATTATGTGTAATAATGGTAGGACAGGTAGGCCTATTACTGTATAGGTTATAAGTTATACTACAAGACATGAGTCTTTATTTTTTTATTATTTAATTTGCATTAATTGCAGCATTTGTCTGAACTTAATTTTAGAACACAGTTTTCTGAAACGAGACTGCATAGATAAAATAGTTTCATAATGTTTTGCAAATGATCCCCCTGACCTGCAGTATCAGAGATGTTCTACTCTACATCAAGGGTTCCTAGAAATGTCAGGCCGCGACCCCCAAAATAATCCTATATAAACGGGGGACCCCCCCAAAATAATCATATTTGAACTAGGGACCCCCCACCCTGACAAGCACTTGGAATTGTAGGCATTACATTTAGTTTGACTCGGTTTCACAGTACTGTGGTGCTGCGATAACACCAGGTCCATCTGAAACTAGCTCAACTACAAGCTCTGCTAGGCGTTGTGCAGCTTTAAAAAGGTCATTAAATTGTAACTTTAGAAATGTGCAGATAGGCCCTACCCTGTATACACTTACTGTATGTTGGTTTGTTGACTGTTGTTGAGTGAGAAAACAAACATTAAGCTAATCATCTGGGAACCCCCCTGGGGGTCCCCAGTTTGGGAACCACTGAATCTACATTTGTCTCTGGCAGTACGACGTTACAGGTGTCACTAGAGGGCGCTGCGGTACAAATAATTGTCAATGTCGGCAGAGAGACTACTACAGTATAGGCTACTGTAGTAGTTCAATCAATGTACTGTAGTGTAGGCCTACTATCATCATTGGTGAAGCTGTAAAGCTCCACTGACTCATACATAATATTATTTCTACCAATATTTCTTTCTTACATTCTTTATTCAGGATTTTGAAAGGCATTTATAAAGTAATAGCGGGGGGAACAGCAGCAGTTGTTGGGTTCACATACAGTAGGCCTATATCTAGTATGTGGTTGACTTGAAGAATGGCAAAACTGGAGTTGCTTCCAGTTAAAGAAGTCGAATAGAGTAACATTTGCAATTAAAGACACATAACATCCTACTGAAATGGTAGCAAAATATGCACAATATCGTTTTTATGTGTCAGTATAAGTGTATTATAGGCTTCTACACTGTATTTAATGTATATGCTATTAGATGAACACATTGCTGGCCACCGTAGAGACATGCAAACAATAAAGTAGTGGCATTTATGTTTAATCCCATTATTTGGACTTGAGCCTATACGGCAAGGCCCAATAATAAAAGTATAATTTCGTATGATACAACTCAATGTATTTTTGTGTGTGCGCGCGCGTGCGTGTATATCATATGTGTGTGTGTCGGAGATTCCCGACTATAATTTCCGAAGATGACGTTAACCAACAGTGGAGGAGGAGGAGGAGGGGGGGGGCAGTGCGCGCGTGCGTATGTGTGTGTGTGTGTGTGTGTGTGTGTGTGTGTGTGTCGAACGGAGAGGTGGTGATGAAGAGGAGGATGAAGCTGGGAGCGGAGGATGAGGGAGGAAGAGTGGTGGAGTAAAGAGAGAGAGAGAGAGAGAGAGAGAGAGACAGGCTATCAAGGGCTGTGTGTGGTGGTGGCGGCGGTGGTGTGTGTGCGACTGTAGTGTGTGTGTGCGTGCGTGCCTGCCTGCAAGTGTGAATGCGTTGTGAGTGAAGTGAGGAAGACGAGGGAAGGGAAGAGGTCGTTGAAGAAGAAGAACAAGAAGAAGAGGAGGATCGGAACAAAAGGGGACACATAGGGGATTTCAACGTTAACGGAACGACGGGATCGGGGGAGAAAAAAAAACTTTAAACTTTTTTTTTTTTTTTTAGGCTATAACCCTCTTTTTTTTTTGGCCGGGCGGTTGTCGTGCCGCCGGGGGGTTGAGAGACCAGAGAGAGAGAGAGGAGAGAGCGAAGCCGGCTTTTGTTTTCCTTCCTCCTCGGCGCGGCGGGTGGTTTATATTCTCAACGACTAAATGAAGGATATAAAAAAAAACATAAGCGAGTTATTTTTTTGACGCGGAGGGAGGGAGGGAATCCCGGGGTCCACTCCACGGTGTTTTCATAGAAGGGTTTTTTTTTCCACGGGAGAATGGCGGCCAACATGTACCGAGTGGGAGGTAAGAGAGAGAGAGAGGGAGAGAATGTGTTTGACATTATTTGAAGCGTCCAGCGTGCTGCTTGAATCAGGGGCCTAGTTTATATATAATGCCGTAGTACGGCGGTGTCGCTGGCCAAAAAAAAAAAAAGAACAGATCTACAAGCTATCGACGTGTGGCGGATGCGACGCGTCAGTTGCTTGTAGATCTGTTCTTTTTTCTCTTTTTTTTTTTGGAGCGACTTCATCATCCTCGCCGCTCGCGCAACGGGGCTCCCTCGCGCAGCTTTATTAATTAGCGAGCTAATGCTAACAAGCTATGCTCCCTTCTTTTCGTCGCGTCACACGGGCAACAAATGACGTGCTTTGCGACCGAAAGTGACGACGTGACGTCACTTTCGTCTTTTTCGGTTGGTGAAATCACGTCATTTTTTTCCAGATAAGAGGCTCGCGCGACTAAGTAGTAGTAGTTAGCCTGGCTGGGGGGGCTAACAAAAGTTAGCTATAGCAGCCGGCTAGCTTAGCTAGCTGGCTAGCCCCCACATTGTATGAAGCGGTTTAGGGCAGCAGGTATACTACGTACGTACAGTAGGAGCTAAAAATGCTACAGACGTGTGTTGGAGGAAGTTCTACATTTTAAGACAACATTTGATGTCAGTTTGAGAGTGTCATTTATAAGACGAGATGTAAGCGACCATTTAAATACGAGAACCAATGTGTTGCCTTCCAAACCCTTGGAGTGTTTTCTCACATAACAAAACAGACCGAATGTATGACTTATGTGTTGTGTAGAACTATATTTAAGATCCATTTGAGTCCCTCAGAACATAATATCTATTTTCAAGCCATTTTAGACTTTGATTGGTGACATTGTGCTGTGTGCAGCGACACGGAACTCATCCGTGCTTTTACCGGTAGAGTTTGAACCAGACAGACGACTGTCCCTCGCGGGAATAGTTAACTGTCACCTTCTGTCACCCACCCGGCCCCGTCTACTTCCTGGAATGTGACGGCCACCCCGGTGCTCGTGTCCCAATAAGTCGGGGGTCTTCAACGTTATTCAGGCCAAGGACCCCTTAGTTGAGAGAGAGAGATGAAGCAGGGACCCCCACTATTATATAAAACTGTGTTGCAGAACCCCTTATTTTTTAAAACTGTGTTGCAGATTACACTTTTTCATAGAGTCCATAGATAGCTTCATTGACTTGTTTGACAGCACTGTCATCAATGTTGTACAAATTAATGTTGTTTTTTTTTGTTTAATACATTGGCTTCCTCAATAATTCATGTTAATGTCTAATTTTCAGACATTTAACCACCTAAAGCCTAAATACTTAATTTGACCGCTGGCTCTGTGGTTAGCTCTTTTTTCCCCTCTACACCAAACCTCTGCCACAGCTTGTAGATCGGCTATTTTTGGCTCATGTTCCTCTCCCTCCCCTCAGAATCCTATCACACAAAGATTTGGAGGACCCCCTGTATTAACTTTGAGGATCCCCTAGGGGTCCCGGACCCCCTGTTGAAGACCCCGGGCATAAGTCATATTTCAAAGATCTATTCTACTCCTTAGCACGAGGGTGTTGCTCGCCAAAAAAATAACAGATCTACTCCTCTCTGAGCTTGTAAATCTGTAGTATTTGGCAGGCGACCCCACAGTACACACACTGTGGTAGCTGGGAGTAGCGTTGAGATCATGTGTCAGTGGTTTGTAGTGGCTGAGAAGTGGTTTATACATGTAGGCTTGCTTGTTAAAATGGGACTTATCCACATGATCTCGTGTTCACTTTTTTAATATTGGTGAGTCTGACATGTCTTGCTGAAACAGCTAGGAGGCTAGCCCATTGATTCCTTCTCATTCCTTGAGAGTAGGTAGATGGACCTGGTGTTATCGCAGCACCACAGTAGGCACGAAACAGAGTAGAGACTCACAAGTAGTAGTACGGTAATAATAATAAAATTGTATATATACATGCATCGCAATATGAATGGGTCGTCAATGAAAATTATCTGCTGTACATGGCTGCTGTTTGTACAATGAGGTGTGCTGTCAGGTTCATCTTGTGTAAGGTTCCCCAAAGAGTAGCTTATTTAGGTCATGATGATTAAATGGTGCGCTTGAAAAGGCTGTACCAATTGTCCTACGCTTAATGTAAACAACCGTTTCACCTGCACTTTGGGATTTTTCTGTCTGCACTATGCACACAATCTCACTTCAATAAGACTTAATTCTCTTGGTTACAAAGCTGATAGAATATTTAATCGCAGTCATTAACTAAGCTGTATACGCGATGATAATAATAATAATAATAGTGCTATAGAAAAGGCACTGAAATATGAAGTATAACAGGTTACAGTATTTGTGATTTCAATAGCATCATTAGAGGTACTTGAAACTTTTAAATCCTGTTACTCAGTCTAAACTAATTGTATATTCTACTACCTGGCCCCTCCCCCTCCTCGATCCAGTTTTCTTGGCCTTGAGACAAGGCCCATGGCATTATTTGGCACTGCAGATGGCCCTTTCCAGCATGTCTGACTCCGGCGCCCTCTGGCCATACATTCAGCACCCTACAGGCTGCCCTTCCGAGCACCTCACTCACCTCACAAAGGACTTATTATATGAGCCCGTCTTGTATACCGTCCACTGGCCTCCTGGGGGAACTTTCCCTCGGAGTGGTCACAGGCACACAAGGAAGCCATTAAAGGCATATTCTTAATCTTTTGTTCCGTCGCTGCGTAGAGATGAGGTGTTGCTCAGCAAAGGTGAAAAGAAAATAATATGAAGCAAATATTCAAACCGAGCTCTCACTGAAAGGGTTAAGCCCAAGTTGACAGAACATGATGGAATGTGAAATACAAGGGCTGTTGGGGAATGTGGTGAATTCAATTTTACGGCAGCATAACAATTAATTTAGCCTGTGTAAAATTACATTAAGCCTGTTAAGAACAAGCGTGTACTTATATAATGACTCGCTAATTGATTTGTAATTACTCCACATTGTAACGGTGAGTGGTAAATTGCTAATAATGTGATAACAAAAGCAAATGCACCTGCCAAAATAAACACAAGTAAATGAGGGATATAGTATATTGAGCAGAGGCGCTTCCCATGTCGATATCCCATCTTGCATACGTTTATTGTGAGTGAGACCATCAAATCTGCAATGGTTCAAAATGCACACTTGGCATGCAGCTAAAGGTGCACAGTAGTTTTTGGAAGGGGGCACAATGAACCATGGCAGTGGTCTACTGGGAGAGAAGTCATGACATGTAGTTACTCAAGCCACCGGTATGGGTGCATTTTACTGCCATGGTTTATGTCCATTCAGCTCTGGACTGTAAAATGCCAAGCAATAAAGAGAAAGCTATAGAGTAATCATGTTAATCTAATGGTAAAGCATTTATGTCTGACAAGAGTAGAGTCTTGAGGCTGATCGTGTCCCCATCCACATGACTCGATGAACATTATTGGTAAAGTTTGATATCAGCCCAAGGCTGCATTTTCCAATTGTTGATGATAAAAAAGACAACTTCAGTAAGCCAGCGTCACATCACTTCAGTAGAGGTCTAGACAGTTGTCCAGTTGTGTTGTAGCTGTTCTCGTGGCCCATGCGTTTTATTAATTTTTCTTTCATTTTAGCGTTTACATGTAGGCCTTGGGTTATGGGCCTTTAGATGCTCTGCCAGCAGCATTGTGCTCTGATATGATGATCCCAAAGTCCAGACAGCTCTGCATTAGCATAGATTTGTTTTGGCTGGAGAAGTCCTTGAGAGGACCACCTCATGTGATTGACCCCAGCACTGGAAAACATGTTTATGTCACATACCTGTAGCTGTAACTGCTTCTCCCTGACTAGAGCTAATATTTGTGCGGGAAGTGATGCACCATACTGCATTATAAATGAAGCCAAATGAAATTAGAGGGCATTGAAATTATTTTTAGACGTTAAAAGCTGCCACTGATAAACATCTTCTGAGTGTTTTGTGGCTTTGGCACATCTCATGGTGTTGGTCTTGTCCTCCCTTGTATCTGAATATGGGAGTGCTGGAACGGGTTCTCTCACCGTTGTGCTTTTATTCAAAAAAAAAAATCAAATGTGGGGATTTGGGTTATAGAATTTGGGGTCACATAATTATATATGTAAAAAAAATGGGGGGGAAATTCTGCTTACCTAACAATCTGAACTAATAAATGTAACATTTTTGCAGATAGAGGGCAATTTTCCGTTTATTCCTTCAGATTTTAAGGGGCATTTTCAAATTTCAATGTTTTGTTTTTGCTCTTTGCCCCCATCCTGGATGGGCCTGTGGCTGTGCTGGTTATCTGCAAATTGCATTATTTGTCAGGAGGTTTGTGAATGTGTCCACGTATAAATGTTGTTCTTTCAATAATGGAACCTAAGCCTTTCTTTCGCGGCATTTGCTGACAGTTATCAGCTTTGCGTCAGCGAGTGCCCATATTAAAGGACCCAGAGGAACACAGAGTTGGCAGTACGTGTAAGATCATTATCCTCCCCAGAGATTAGTCAAAGGGCTTCCTCCTGTCTTTGTGCACACTCTCCTCCTCATTCACCCTCAAGCACATCGCACACTGCACCACTTCAGCTGCACACGACCACAGCAAACACTCAAGAAAAGCTCAACCTGTTCTCTGGGTCCCAAATTATTTTGTTAGATTAATTTATTCAGCATGTATTGCACTTGAAAGGTCCACTGAGAACCTCTTCGGAACCGTTTTGAAGTCCCGGTGTCGATTGTGCTGACGAATGTGGGGAGTGTGTTAAGCTGAGGTGTGTGTGTATCTAACAAGGGGCAGCCTGTGTGATCCCTATCAAAGGCCAGTGTGCTTGTCTCTCCCTGCTCCATTGATCTACTAGGCTCCCTCTTCTGCCTCTCACTGATGCACTCGGTTTGGAGTCAGATGGCGGTTGCCCCACAGTGCTAGTGGGACAGCTCCGCGCTTTTAATTTGTCCCACTGGACACCAGCGCTGCAACATGGCTAATCGGGAGGGATGAAGGGAAGGGGATGAATGCAAACGGAGCTTATGATTGAAGGTCACTCAGATTCCCCCTCTTGTCGTTTGGGCGAGAGACAAAAGGATGAGAGTGTGATGCCCCTCTCCGTGGTCCACATCAGTGTTGCGTAACATCTGTGCTGGTGCGTTCCTCTGTTGTTATCCAGGGATGTTGCTGCTGTAGCGAGACTCACCACCGTAAGTAGAGCAAGAAATGTTCTCTGTGTCTGACTGCATCCCTCTGCCCCTATGGATGTGATGATGCAGGCTGATGATGTAAGCAAGCCGACCACCTTGTCCCTGTCTGTGGGAATACCAGACGCTGCGCGACAACAAGCTGTTTCATACTTGATGCCCAGCGCTGAACTGAACATGCCTGAGTGTTCACAAGCACAATTCACCTTAAAAAATTGCTATCAGCTATCGCTATAGGTTAGTGGTGCTACAATAATTAGATTGTTTTGTACACTCCAATGTTGGAAGCCATACCTTTTTTAAACCACTATCCTATTAGAGATTATCATGCAGTCCCTCAATAATGCATTAAATTGTCGTTTATCATAGCCTTTTCCGGCAGCATTAGGGGCCGTGTCCACAGAAAGCGTTTTTGAGTGGAGGAGCACTTTTGGATATCAATCCAGATCGCTTCTTACTAATTGCACGGACCATTTATTGACACCCACCTAGTGTTCGAAGTCGAACCTATCAACCTCTCCTGTATTCGAATGATCATCTGCGTTATTAACACTAATAGCCTATCTGAAATAACGGTAAACATGTTGTGGTTATGATTCAAAGTCAGGTTGTACATGACGGGGTGGTCGGGCTCAGCCAGGAGGATCAAACGTGACATTGATGAGCGAGGCTCCTCTCCAATTGTTGAACTATTTTCTGCTTGAAGCGCCCGGGGCACTCCGCCAAAAACGCTGGACGGCGAGAGAGCTGAAATGTGAGGCGTAAAGAGGAGCAATATATTCTTTTCCCCTTTTTTTTAAATCAAAAAGCTTTCACAACAAATTAATTGACACATTAATGGATAATAAAATTGTCATTCGTTGCAGTTGTAAGCAGTAAAATGGCCTTTTCACCAGCAGCAAAATAGTCTTTTCACCAGGAATGGTAATTGGAAATCATGAGCCCCTTTTTGGCAGTAATTTGACAGTCAGATATTTGGAAAAGAATAGAATCCCCAAACAGTGTTTGAATTTGTATGCAAGTGACTGTTGGAGCAGAAAAAAGCACGTTTGCCAACATTAGACCAGTGACTGCAGTTGATGGCTATTTGACTCCGTTACGGCTTTGCTCAATACTGGACAGCCCTAATGGTGTCATTTACGGACATATGCACCCCTTCCTTTTTTTACTTTTATTCTCAATATTTTTTGTGTGGCTGAACTGGGTTAGTGGTTTGAAATGAGATGATGTTGATATAATTTGTCAGTGTGTTTTGTAGCAAAATGTTGATTGTTGCACAGATTGCTTGTTCATCAGACTCTCATGCTGCTCTCAGCCAGCCTGCTGGCCTCGTGGCCTTCACTGTGACCTGCAAATGTCCCTAAAACGCATTGGAGCTCTTCTACATGACCAACATTGGTGGTCATTGGACCAAAACATTGCCATGGTTGAACCAGGCCCAAAAATCATCTGGTGTCCATCCATGCTGGAAGTTTGAATATAATGGGGATGTGAATAAAAACGCGATGCGGCTGCTCCTCGGATATAACTAAACTACTACTACTTCCAAGGAAAATGGGCCAGTAAGTAGTGGAGAGCTACTTAAAGGAATAGTTCATCCAAGAAATGACTATTTCTATAGTTTACCTATGTCTTTGACTCACTGAGAATTTTAGTTAGTTAGTTAGTAAAACATTACTTAACAAATCCAGAATCGAAAAATTAAGAAAGAACTTGATGAACGGAATTAATCAAAGACTCCACGCAACGACAGCAAAACGATATAAAAATTCAAAAAATGAACTTTAAAACACCCGGAAGCTAAACCGGCTCATGCACGAGCGAAGAACGCGCATGGGCGTGCCCGTAGGGTTCAACCCAGGTGCGTGCGTCTTTTGAGCATGAGCCGTTTTAGCACGGAAGTGTTTTAAACGTTTATTTTCTCGTTCCATATCCATGGAAGAAGAAAATATAGAACGTGAAGAGATGGAAACTAATCCATTAGAATGGTGAAAACTTAACAGCCTCCAATTCCCCAGACTGGCTAGGCTACCTACCAGACGCTATTAATATGTGCCGGGGAAGTCTGTCCTCGGAGTGGCTGTTCTCGGCAGCAAACCTGAAGCTGAATTTCTGCTTAACAGCACAAGGTTTCGTATGCCAAAAAGAACAGATCTACAAGCTAAGATCTGTTCTTTTTGGCATGTGACATTGTTGTACTACAGCGCATAAGGCTTATGGCATCACACTCACCAGTCTGACACCAGAATCTGTAGACTGGCCTACAAGCGGCCAGTAGCCTGGGTCACTTGACTCCCCAGGACATATGAATTTTAGATTATGTGAATTACCCCCACCCCACCGCCAGTATAGGCTACCTCATTAACCTCAGATTATTAACCGTTAATTAACCAAATAATGAATTGCAAAGCTAACCATTATTGACATCCCTATTATAATCATTTGACATGTTATGAGTAGAGCTGGTTCATTGGTCTCTGTGCAGAGTGACCAGGGTGGTTTCTATTAGTATGGATGAGTCCTGCCACTGCACAGGTATGATGAATTATCGTTCAAGTTCAACATTATTCATCGTTCATGTTCAACATTAATGTTGTGTATTAAAAAAATAAAGGTAAAGGATTTGTATCTCTGCCTTAACACAAAGCACACACTGCAGAGTGACTTGCACAGACTGCACATGTACACAGTGCACACGTATGCATTGCATACATTACACAATATACTGTACACGTGAAGATAACATTACATATTATACAACAATGTGCGGTGCATATGGGTATGTCAGCTGTGTAGCAACCTGACTGCCTGGGGAAAGTAACTGTTACTGAGATGGGTGGAGTCAGAGTGTGATCTGATGCTCTGGTAACCATTCCAGATCAGGCACAGCACCAGGCTGCTCTCTTTAATCATATTTGTATTGATCTGTTTTTTTCATCTCCTACATTCATTGTTAATTGGAGAGCTGTCACGGTATGGGCTGGCCTGGTGCTGCAGTATTGGCAAGCTGTGCTTTTGGGGTGGGTTAGCTGTGGTTGTTGAACTGAATGGCATGTAAAGTATGGTGAGTCACTACCACCTTTGTTGCTCAATGGAATAGGTTGAGGCCCAAGTCGATGTATATTGAGTCACCACAGTGCTGCTTAATAGAATTGGTTGAGGCCAGTCAATGTCTATTGAGAAATGCATAAAAGGGAAGAGACATTTAGTAGCGGTTTTCAGGGCTCGCAAGTAGCATATGCTCCTGAAATGTCTGTGTGAGCTTTGAAACATAATTGTTATGCTGCATCCTTCCCCCCCCCCCCCCAGTCCCTTTCTCTGTACATTTGGTAGTTGGTGCACTCAGTCTGTGTTTTGTGAGCTTTACTCTGTATGTAAGTAAATAGGTGCTCTTTAGCATTGGATATGGTTTGGTCATTGTAATGATGTAGCAGGGAGGGATGTTAGTGAGTGTTGAGTCCCGCTGTGCAGGCATTCCAATGGACGATCTTCCTTCATCCTCTTCTCATAACATTTCTACGCTTTATGTTTGCTCAGAAGAACCCTTTATTCCACCATTTACATACATTGTGAATGTAGGTAGAGTCACTATGTAGGGTCAGATTCACATTCCAGTTATATTAAACAAATGGGCTATCAGACTTTAAGTGAACAAATAAACACAGTTGTAGATGTGATTGGAATCAGTGTGTTGAGGGTCGTCCTATGGAGACGTTCGATGATGATGGGACAGAGAGCCATAAGTCATAATTCATATTATGCAATGATTTCTAATAAAACTTGAACTTGGAGACCATATTTTAAATTCTGCTCCCAAGACATTTCTCTAGGCCCCAGTGGTGGCCTAAGGCTACTTTTCTTGTTTTTACTTGTATATTAGCACTCCAATTAACTACCTTGCCTGGTGTTGCATGTGTGAAATAGGCTGAAAGTGTTATTTTTGTGTACGTGTTGAAACTGTGGGGATTTCCTAAGTACTGATATTTCTCATATTGATCTCCAAATATAGAGTTCCACACACCTCCATATGTCTCTCCATTGACTTCCTGAATAAAATAATTAAAGATTTAAAAAACATTTGACCTTGCCTATGAAATTCTCATAACACACTGCTATGCAAAGTTTCAGTCCAATCTGACCCTGGGTGTGGGCGTGCACAAAAGACAGACGGATAGCTTCAACCTTACATTTTGGTGGGTGCTCCTACCTTTTTACTGGTGCTACTCTTTGAAGTTGGGTATGCCAGCGAGTGCTACCAAGTAAAGTTAATTTTGAGCCACATGGTGTCACCTGTCATTTAAGTGTGGCCTCCGATCTTCAGGGGCCTCATATAATCGTTAGGTTTCGTATGCAGCACACTTCTTAGTTACCAACATTGTTTTGATGGGTTGTGGACACCGCCAGAGTCCAAATTCCACACACGCCACATGGAAGTTTACAACAACATAAGATGTCCAAAATTGTGCACTGATATTCATGTGTGTGTGTCCTCTTTCTCCTCCAGACTACGTGTACTTTGAGAATTCCTCCAGCAACCCTTACCTGATTCGCAGAATAGAAGAACTCAACAAGGTTAGTAATTTGTCCTTGTCACCTAACTTCATGTACTTGCTGACTCTGACTTTTATCATGTAGTTCATATTAACTGTATGTGACCTTGTTTGCAAGTTTCCTTTCTAACACATGGCAGCGGTAATGACAGACCAAGTTGGTACCTACTGTGTTCTAGCAACATGTCCTCTAACGCAGCGCTTCTCAGCTGGTTTTGTTTGCGACCCACATCTGACCTCCCTGAAGTCATGACCCAACGTACCAGATAACGGCATTCCCACGTAACCAAAATGTTCTTTGGGCTATGACCCTGTGAAAATGTCTCGCGACCCGCTTCGGGGTCACGACCCACTGCTTCAGACACTCACTCTTCCAGTTAAATAACCGACATGCTCACTCGGCTGCCGTTTGCGTGGTGTGTGACCAGCACTGGTTAGCAGTGTCTAGGCAAATAACTAGACGGCAGTACAGGAGGCACTTATATAACCCAGCAGCAAGCGGCAGTGGTGTATGACACAGGCTTGTTTCCCAGTCAAAGGATTAAGCTCATTTATATAACACTCTTACAGTGAGCAACCAGGAGGACTCCATCTTCCCCAGTGCTAATGGGTCGCTGAGCAGGCTGAAGGGGTATCATGAAGCAGCAATAGTAGCACTGCATGATTATGGCGACAATGATCATCCTGATTATTCTGTTAAATATTGTAATCACAATTATTAATCATGATTATTGATAATCATGTTTTTTTTTTGGGGTGTGGGGGGGATCATGAGTTGACGTTAACTTATCGGTATCACATCTGTGCTCAGATGTTATACTGACCTGTGTGAAAAAATCCCCATCTCCTGCTGGATGGAGATGGGCTGTATATTACAGACACTCATTTAACAATCCTGGCCGTCTCAGTAGTGAACGTACAGATCATTAAAGATTTCATGGGTTACATCACTTAACTACCAGAGTTTTGACTGTGACGAAGACACAGGTACCATTGAAACGTTTGTCGTGTTTTACCTAATTAAATATTGAAAAGAAGATGTGTGCTTCAGTGCCTTTCTCTGTGTAATACCAGTAAGTAGTGTTGGGAAGTGGGAACCGACAGTTCCTGAGCCGTGTGGCCCATAGGTTGCCTATCCCCTGTTTACATGGCGTGAGCCAGCTTGATGTACAAGTTCACCTACAACAGGATGTTGAGACAGTGGCGTAACAAGCCAACACTGGGCCCGAATGTGGGGTGGTCAGCGCATACCCGACGCAACTGCCGTGAGCAGAGCAGCAGCAGCTCAGCGGAGTCGGCGGAGCCCGCGGCATGTCCTCACCGCTTCCTCCATGTTATTATTACCCTCTCCACCAGTGCTGGCAGTGCTACCAGCACCCGCCAAAATTCTGTCAACTGTCATTCATTGCATCTCTGTATACAGTGTATATATATATATATATATATATATATATATATATACATTTTATTTTACCTACGGCACGGGTATACCCTAAATGTCTCGTTGGCTACCTCATGGTAGTTACGGGTTAAGCATGTAGTCGCTCTACACTCCCACAACGCATCGCAGTGAAAAAAACGAATCTGCGCTTAGGCTGCTTGTTTTCTATTTTCTTTGTTTACATTTTGTTTTTTAATGCACATGGCCAATTGTGTTCTTTGGAGTGCCCGGCCAGACGGCTTCACCGTGGAGGATTCAAACCCAAGTCTCCATGGTGTTGTGCAGGGAGTTTACCCCTGCGCCACCCGGATGCCCCCTTGCTTTGTCAAGTTGTGCGTCATTTCTCAGGGACCTCACAGTACTCTCTTGCAGTTCAGTACAAGCTGTATGAAATCGTGATAAAGTCATGAAAGAGTCCTGAGATTCCTAGTTGCCTGATTAGACAGAGAGAGCAGCCACATTCAGAAACAACAGTTAAGTCCTTTAAACAAAAAATAGTTTAATGTGTACTAAGCCTTTTTTCGTAGATGGCTAGCATGTTTGTGTTTTGGGGTGAACTTGTTGGAGGATATTATGGCAATAATGGTAATAACGATTCTCTGTTTCTCCCTTTGCCACTAGACGGCCAACGGAAATGTAGAGGCCAAGGTGGTATGTCTCTTCCGGAGGCGAGACATCTCAGGCAACCTCAACACTCTGGCTGACAGTAATGCAAGTAAGTACTTTACCATCCTTAAGTCATGACTTCCCAAGATCTCCCTTTTTTAAATAGATTTAGTTTTGTGCTATTTATGCCATTTATGAGAGAGATGGGGAGTGACGCGCAGCAAAGGCCGTCAGGATCGGGACTCGGATGCGCTGTCAGGCTACATTGAGCCTAGGTGCCCGGACCGCTACGCCAGCGGTCTGGGCCTCAAGATCTCCCTTTGACTGCTTGATTCCATATCATTACAGATTAATTGACTGCTTGATTCTATATCACTACAGATTAATTGACTGCTTGATTCTATATCACTACAGATTAATTATTTTATGTATTGCTCCTTTAATGCAATTTTGTGTGAAGTGCATTAGGTCCAACATCAGCAAGCCCAGTGTTGTACATTTAACCCTATATAATTCATTGACCGGGGTCCCCCAGGGGTCTGTACTTGTTCCCCTCCCCTTTTCCCTCCATACCGAATCTCTTCGCCGATATGTAAGCTCACAATGTGTCACGTTGTGAGCTTGTAGATCTGCCTTTCTCTCCCAATTTTCACAGATTGTTCGCCTATTATGACATGGCCAGAATAAGGATGTCTGGGTTCATACGGTTAATTCTGATTCTGCGAATAGCCCTGCATATAATCTTCTACGATTCTATAACAGGAGGATTTAAAAAAGTAATGTTCATTATGAGTTCCCAGTAGACTACAACTGCATTAAAAAACGACTGCGTTTTAAAAGTCTCTTCCACACAGTGGAATGTTTGCCGTCAAGCGAGGCGCGCCAGTATTCATCTCGGCGGAGATTTACGGCGACGCGCAATTTCAATTTCACAGTGTGGCTGTTTTTTTGTTTTTTTTTCTCAAACGGCCAGAGAGCTCCTCTGTCTCTACGGGAAGTCTCGTCGCGCGGTGCTCGATTTAGCAGTCTGAGTGTTACCAACGGTCCCTTGAGGGTACACACCTCACATTTCTAGGTGTCAGCCAGATCTTCCCCTTCTGTACACTGCATGTTCCCCCTGTCAGGAAATGCTCTGTCTGGCACATCCCACCAGTTGTGTTGTCGATGAGCCTTCTCTGCCTTGTGTGACCAAGGGGGAGGAAGGGGGGGGGGGGGGGTGGGGGCTGGGGGAGTAGTGAGGTGGTGCTAATGACACGTAGACCACTGAGAGGCCTGATCAGATTCACTCATTACCCCCCAGCCACCACCACCACCCCTCCTCGTCTCCCTGAACCCTCCCTCTGGGCTGCAGTGCTCCAGACAAAGACTCACACACACACACACACGCACACACACAGTTACACACACACACACACACACACACACACACACACACACACACACACACCTCAAAATGGATGCATTAAGGCTGCTTGGAATGCTGATGTTTTTCTTTTTTTCCTCTTTTTTTCCCCTTCCTTTTTCTTTAACTAGCCTGAACGCCCACAAGCTCTTCTTGTATACGATGTGATGCTTTATGCTGGTTAACCACATGAACCCTATAGAGTCCATATTCTGGGCATGTCATAATAGGCGAACATTCTGACAAAATAGCAGATCTACTAGCTCACGTTGCAGATCGGTTATTTTCGGCAAAGAAAGAGGGGGGCCAGGTATAGAGCCCTGGGGGACCTTGGTCAAAGTATTTACGGGTTTCAAGTTGTTTGACATGGATGAGTAATAAATAGACCATGATGTTACCGGCTGCATCCAGATTCTCTCTAGATCTGAATTGTGTTTGCTTGGTTTGGCCGTCGTCGTTGCATCGCCTTGTATCGAGCTGTGTAAATTTAGCGATTCGTACACTATAGTCACTCACGTGGTACACCCAGGTAGTTGTCATTCCCTTCAAAGACGGCGTCCAGTCTTTCTAAAAATGTCATTCGTGATGACACAGTGAGGGCAGTCTGTTGGGAGCTGAAGCACAAACTGAAGTCATGTACTCGCACTGCATAGGCAGAGGGGCCCAGAAAAAGAAAGGGAAACTTTTTCTTTTTTTTTTAATGTTGACCCAAGCCTATAGGGGACTTGTGTATTGCCTATAGGGGACTTGTGTATTTATATATCATTGCTGTCGGGCAGAAACCTTGTATCTCCATATTTCAACTTCAATGTTTTTTTTCCCGCCTTACTTCGTGTAAGTGTGTCACGCAAAAGCAGTAGCTGATCTACAAGCTCACACTGCTATTTAAAGTGAGAGTGGTTAAGTGTATCTGTGGCTTCTATAAATATTGAACCAATGAAAAGTTTTAACAAGAGCTTGTGACTTAATAATAACTGCACTGGATCCATTGGAACACAGGTTTCCTGAAAAAGACATGATTTTGGACGTACAAGGTTTCCGCCCCGACAGCGGCGATGTACAAAACAGCGTAGTCACAGCACAATGTCAGCCCGATGAGAGACGTGACATTGGTTGTACTGTCTAATAAAGACAGGATCCACACGGGACTGCACATTTAGCCTAGTTGGGCAGAAATGTTCTAAAGTCAACTGTTAATTATCTGAAAGAAGTTGAACGACCTTCGGTTGAGCCAATCATTCATGTTTTAGTTTAAATGTTTAAAGGCTGATTCTACAAATGCCTAAATCAGTACTTCTCACACTTCCAAGATTTTTCAAAATATTTCAAAAATAGCAGATGTACAAGCTTGCAGCCTGGCACGAAGTGGACGTGCTGTGAGCTTGTATATCTGCTATTTTTGAATAGCCAAAGCAAAAACTTTCCCGGTGTTAATGGGTTAAAAAACTGACATGCTGGATTGTTGAAATCATGTCCACTTTTATTTACATGGACCGTAAGCGTATGGCTACGCGGTCATCAAATCCCACAAGTACAACCCCAGTTGTGGTCGCAACGAATCCAAGTTGGGAGAACAGGCGGAAATTCAGCTATAGTGGGGAGAGAGAGAGAGGCGACCCAGGCAAGCCGAGGGCCACAAAGTCAAACTTTGGTGGGGCGAGTCCCTAAAGCGAACACCAGCAATTACACCCCTCCATTTTACACCCACGAGGCCTCTCGGCATTTCGAAGCCAGCCAGCCAGCCAATCAGCCCGTTCGTTCCCTAACATCTCTCTGCTCCCTGAACGTACGGATGGAATCCTGCCGCCAGGCGACAATGCAGGTGTACTGTCCCGTCCTCTCTGCCTGGGGGTCAACAACGTCACCTACACGGTTGGAGAGTCCTCTAACTGTTGGGAGAAAGAACAGAGTGAGATGAGACGCCAAGAGAAGGACACGGGGAGAGAGAGAGAGAGAGCTCAGAGAGAGAAAGTGGGATAGCAAACGACCAACAAACCCTCAAGTGGTTTGGGAGTCCAGTCCAAGCTGTGTCTAGCCACCTCTGGGATCCAGTCTAGCCGCCTGGCGTAGTTTGCTCTTATTAACGCAGACAAACACACTACTGCTTGTAGTGTGTTAACGTTCGAGGACTATTCTCTTCTGCTCTGTGTTGCTTCCTCCTTCTCTGTTGGGTTGTGGCGCCCACGTTGCCTCTCATCACACCGTCCTATATATATTATATATATATATATATATACAGTACAGTATATATACACACGAGACCAACCCTCCCGTCTGTCTTTTCTCTCCCACCTCCTCTCCTAGACCCTTGAAGCCAGATACAGGTCTTCTCTCTCGCTTCCCCTCCTGTCTTCTTTCTGTTTCTGTATGTCTCTGTGCTTATCAACCAGCCCCACACTGCACTGCTCAGAACAAAAGGCCCTTGATGCGTCCCGCAGGGCCCTGGCACGCAAAGGGTTAATTCCGACTTGCCTTGTGTCTTTGTCAGTGGAAGAAAGTGTGTGTGCGTGTGTGCGCACGCGCACAAACGCGTATTAATGCATATGCGTGTGACTGTAGATTGAGCGAGAGAGTGTGCTGCGTGTGTGTGTGTGTGTGTGTGTATATATGTGTGTGCGCACGCGCGTCTTGAGTGCCTGCCTGTCTCTCCCTCTGTGTGCTTTTTTTTCCTCTTTAATGTGTGTGTGTATGGGGGGTGCATGATGGGGGGATGGGCGCCTCAGGTTTGGTGCACAGGGTTTCCTACTTTGTCTGGCAGGGACTAGCCGGACAAGAGGAGGGAGGGGAGAGGGTGTGTGTGTGTGGGGGGGGAGGGGGGTTGTGGCGGTGGTGGCAGGAGGGGTTAACAGAAAGGGGTGTGGCCTGAGGTCCCGGCCCTCTCTCTCTGTGTCTCACTGACAGGGTTTCCTGTGGCTGAGTGCAGGGGTGGAGTCCACGGAGATGGAGCGATATAGACCAGCCCCCCCCCACCCCCCTCCTCCTCCCCCACTCCACCTCGCAACAAATTATGCACCCGCCTGAAATTAGGAATGCGCAATCTAGTGGTCGAACACACGCATACATACAGCCGCCCTCATTCCTCCATATCTTTTGAGTGGCTGGAGGGTGGGTGGGTGGGGGGGGGGGGGGTTGTAGTGGCTCTTTTTATCTGCAGTGGCAATTGTCGTGATGGTTGGTTATTTGCTGTGACTGTTTGATTACATTTATGGGTGTAGCATTTGGGGCATTTAGAAAATGGAGAACATGTCTTCCACAGAGAGAATTCACTAGCAGCAGAAGTTTGTGACGCCGCTTCCCGTGCAACACATTTCACTCAGCAACCAACGCCGTGCAATTATATATTAGTGTGATGTTGCATTTGGGCAGCCTGGAATTGTTTCTCAACCAGGGGGTAGGGACCCGAAATTGGGCCACGATGTTGGCCCCTTCCTTTGTTTCCTATATATAAAAAATGGCCGATCTACCAGCTCACAAGTGAGCTGGTAGATCGGCTATTTTCGCCTAATTTCCGCCTATATTTGGTTGATTTATTTCATATAGTAGGGTTGAGGCTGATGCTCGTGTGTCTGTTTGGTTCATTTCAGAAGACTTCGAGGAGGAGTCCAAGCAGCCAGCAGTGTCAGAACAACAGAAACACCAGCTCAAGCACAGAGAACTGTTCCTCTCTCGACAGTTTGAATCTCTACCTGCTACTCACATAAGGTAAGAACAAGTGTTTGGGCCTGTGTATCCTAAACTGAACCTGGGATCGAATCCAACCAGTGCCTTACCTCCTGTATCTCCCATTCCCCGCCGCCTCAATCCCAGCTTCCTGTGTATCCAAATAAATAAAAAAAACAGACCCAGTATTGGATCAGCTACTTCTGAATATCTGGGGCTGCAACTATCAATTATTTTCTTAGCGATTATGCTATTGATAACTCTTTCGATTAATCAACACGTGACATGAAAAAAGTTTTTTTTCGACTAAGCTTTGTTGTACAACAGTGTCAATCTGCCAATCTGCAAGCTCACAACGTGTTGGAACGCATTGTGAGCTTGTTGATTGGCAATTTTTGTTACTTTCGAAAACCTTTTGAGGAAACAAAATCGATTACTTCATATAAATGTATTGTTTCTTTTTAAATAATCAATTAAAATGGATCAGTTCGATTAACTGTTAAACACCGAAGCAGCTCATGATTGGTCCAGTCTTTGGCCACTGTCAGCCATGTGTTAAAGCTGGCCCCACAGAGGCCAGGCCGTCACCACGTCTCTGTAACTCCCCACACAGTAATCACACCCATTTACACTTGACAGACGGACAGACTCACTTATGTTTTGGCTGCACTTTGATAGACCTTTTCACAATCTGTGTGTTCAAAGACGTAGAAGAGGGGTTCTCAAACCTCTTAATTTCTCAGACCCCCTTAACTCTCGAGAGTCATAGACCTGTAAGGTCCCTCAGAGAACCCAGAGGGTCCCTGGACCCCACTTTGAGGACCGCTGATGTAGAGCTTGACCTGCCATATATTGTATTCCCTCATTGGCTTAGTGCTGTGTTCATGTGTTTACATAGTTTGTACTTGCGTGCGTGTTGTTAACCACATGAACCCTTATTCTGGGCATGACATAATAGGCGAAAATTCTGTGAAAATGGGAAAATACCAGATCTACAAGCTCACAATGCATCACATGGGGATGCGTTGTGAGCTTGTTGTCTGCTATTTTCAGAAAAGAGATTTGATGTTGTCGGCTATTTTCAGAAAAGAGATTTGATGTTGTCGGCTATTTTCAGAAAAGAGATTTGATGTTGTCGGCTATTTTCAGAAAAGACATTTGGTCTAGAGGGGGGAAAAAAACAGGCGACCCAAGTATATACCCCTGGGGAACCCTAGTCAATGAAGTATCTGGGCCTTAAGTGGTTAAAGAAATCTTTATGGGTGCATCCTGATACCATCAAGTTCGGCTGAAGACCTGCATTGTTCCTTGTCCTACCCTCTGTTTTCGGCCTCTCTTCCCTGCACTGTCCAAGTGTGTGTGATTGTGAAATGCTTCATAAAACTCATGGTTCAGTATATACCTCGGTTTGTGGATCATGGTTCAGTGCATTTTCTGTACAATGGGCGGAAAAACAAAAGAAATGAGAAACGTAAAATGGTGACATAACTTCTGTTGAACAAACCCATGACCCCCCACCCCCCCTGCATGTCCCTGCGGAACCATAATGTTCCCAAACCGGGTTTTTAGGATATGGGATCATTTGCTTTTGCCATACTGATTAGGCTGTTAGGTTTCTGTGAGAACGGCCAGGGCACATGAGATTACAACTAACACTTTGCCAAGGAAAATGTTAGCGGGTGGAACCCAAGAGTTGCAAATTTAAGGACAGAGTTAAAGTCAGTCGCAACCAAGTATAAATCAAGGCACAAGTTTTAGCATATGCGAGACTGTATTTATCTGATTCCGTGACATGTACCAAATGGTTTGGTACCAGTGCATGTGCAGTTACATCCCCAAGTTCGGTCTCATAAAGACAGAATCCATGATGCATAGTTTTTGATAACGAAGAGACCTTGTTGGCCTCTGAATGTGGCTAACTGTCTTTCCTGTGTGTCTCCTCAGGGGGAAATGTAATGTCACCCTCCTCAATGAAACAGATGTCTTGGTTGGCTACCTGGAGAAAGAGGTAAGACATGTCCTGCACCACTTCTCAGCTCTGCACCTCTGATGCTGCTAAACATTGTAAACGTTGTCTTCCTCTGTGCTTGACTTTGCTTTGAAAAACTGTCTTCTTTAAAAGCGTGTCGTTTTATGAGCTCTCAACTGAGTGATATATCAGATTATTATGTCCTCAGAATAACTAGATTCAGGTTAAATACCGTTAAAGAACCACTTGTTGTAATGACCTAATGCCAATATTGACATTTGATATTGCAAAGTGTATATAAAATTTATGATTTTCATTCAATTAACCTTTTCACTAATGGAGATACAATTTAGAAAAATTGTTGATCCAGTTGTGCTTTTGGCTGATGTTTTCTATGTGCTGCTGTTCCCCCCTGTCCAGGACTGCTTCTTCTACTCGTTGGTGTTCGACCCCGTACAGAAGACCCTCTTGGCCGACCAGGGCGAAATTCGGGTGGGCTCCAAATACCAGGCCGAGATCCCAGACAAACTAGCCGAAGGTGAGCCCTGAAGGTGGGAGGGGTGAACTCTGACCTTTTCTCAGTCAGACCACGCTGTCCATCATGTGTCCCACTTTGAAAGTGCAGCGGCTGTGGTCGAGGTCAAGTCACTTAAACACACACACGCCAGAGATGGGGACTCGAGTTAGGGACTCGGACTCGAGTCGCACTCGAGTGGCCAAAAACGAGACTCTCGACTCGACTCTGACTCGCCCCTCAAAGACTTGAGACTTGACTCGACTCGAGCCTCAAAGACTTGAGACTTGACTCGACTCGAGCCTCAAAGACTCGTGGACAATCTTTATTTTATGTTTATTTTTTGGACAAATAAATGAATGAAATGCCCAAAAAACTTCCACTCCCCTGTCCGCCCCCCCGCAAAGAAACCTCCGCTCCAGTGCGGGCTGCGCGGAGCCGGCTTCAGTCAAGCTGTTTCATGCTGCTCATTAACGTAAACATGGAGAGGCGAGCGCAACAGCTGCTATGTGTGTGGCCGCCGCGGCCTTTCATCATAAAGTTTAAATATAAAAACTTCGAAATTAAACAAATATGTTTAGCTCAGAATCAGCTATATAACCTCAGTTATCTTGGCATATGCTTACATTTTTTATAAGATGGTCGGATCATCTGTGACAGCACGTTTAGGAAACATCGGATTTTCATTTCGTTAAACCCAGCTGGGTGAATATTCAACACTTCACCACGGTAAACGTTACGCTCATGTAATGTTCACTGCATAAAAGCTGTGGTACTCAAACCTTTTCAGGCCGTGACCCCCCAAAAGAATCATATTTGAACTGGGGATCCACATTTAGACAGTTTTTTGGTGCGCAACACAGCCCTCGTTTAAGTGAATTGCTTTCACCTGCTCTGCTGTTGGACTGCTGTGCGGAGTCGAGTGTGCGCAACAGGGCATATCTCCGCCAAGCCAGGGTGACCTACCCAGGCCCATGAAATTCATATGCAGGCATAGTAGCCAATTAGAATGAAATCTGCAAAAACTGACTCATATACTGATACAGAAACATATTGGCTATATATTATCGCTGTCGGGTGGAAATCTTGTATGTTCCTTTTTTATTATTATTTAAAAACAATTAAAAATCATGAAAATAGCCAATCTACAAGCTGTAATTATTAATAATTAAGAAATACTATATTTTAAAGAGTGAAAAATCAACTAAAGTCATTATTAGTGCAAGTTCAATCACATTTCATTTGAATGAAAATAAATTGTGGGGAAAATACATAAAATCTCTAATCTGTGAATCTAATGTGATTTATTATGACCTGTCTATACTTTTACATCTATGCCCCCCCCCCCCATTTTTTTATTTTTTAAAAAGACTTTAAAAAGACTCGAGACTTGACTCGGACTCGACCCTCAAAGACTTGACTCGGACTCGACTCGACTCAACCCTCAAAGACTTGAGACTCGACTCGACTCGAGCCTCAAAGACTTGAGACTCGACTCGACTCGAGCCTCAAAGACCCGAGACTTGACTCGGACTCGACTCGACTCAACCCTCAAAGACTTGAGACTTGACTCGACTCGAGCCTCAAAGACTTGAGACTTGACTCGGACTCGAGCTCAGAGACTCGTGGACATCTCTGACACACGCACATATGTGCAAACATACAAGACAAGTCTGCGGCCCTCGCACTAAAAACGGATTATGCATGAGCTCTGAGTCAGTCTCCGTTAGGAGGCTACCGTCAACAGTGTGAATGACGGGTCTTTATTATGGAAAGACGGGTTGAGACGGAGGCCGAGGAGGCTGTCCTACTACTGGCAGGGAATACTGCTGACAGGGATTAGGTTACTCGAGTTCCTCGCGCAGAAGATGGGAGATCTCTGCACTAAATATGACACGGATAGTACTTTACATTTTCTCTGTAGGTGAAAATTATCTCCCATCTTGTGTTTTGAGAACACCAGAGACACAGCGCCAACGCTCCATCTGGCCAGGCGAGGCAGTGCATCCCTGGGAGAGCACTAAAAAATGACTCATGACCACACAACAACACATGTTGTTTTCCCTTTCCCCAGTGTCTCTGCCCTACATCTCTTCCTTTCTGCTCTTCCTCTCCTTGAGTCTCTTCCTCTCTCCTTTGGGTCATTTAGCCGTTTCTACACTCTGTCTCTCTCTCTCTCTCTCTTACTCCACTCCCTTCCTCCACTGTCCAGTCCTGAGTTTACATAGTGCTTTTTACAATCCCATAAAAGCATGTAATGTATTGTTAATAAATAAATAAATTAGGACAAGTGAAGACACGACTGCACCACAAGATGGAACGATAAGAACGGAGTTGTAAAAAATAACAGTGGGTTAAGATGCAGCGCTCACCAGCGAGTGCAAGCTTGGTTTTTACAATGCCACGAGCCAGATGTTTAGGAAAGACCCTTACAAAGTTTAGTCGTTTTAATGGAACTAATCAATTTAATAAATAAAAAAATTACATAATAAAATAAAATGAGTCATTATAGGTGACAGAATAGCAAAAAGCCGATCTGCAAGCTCAACGCGTCACATCGTAACATGATATGAACTTGTAGATCTGCAATTTGTGCATGATACCGTTGTAGATAACAATAAAGTACAAAACGTGGTGTACAGTACTGGTTAATCGGACAAATCGATTTAGTCTACTATAAAATAAATCTGAATTTGAATTTATTAACGTTGATTAGTTGAAAACACTTCTTGATTAATCGAACAAGTAATTGATACGCTAATAAGTGACTGCAGCCCTAGAAAGGTTAGTGGTCTATCGGCCAAAGGGGAACAGAGAAGAGGTATAATGTGAGCAGCGTGTGGCGTGCTGTCCTGCAGACAAACCAGATTTAACCATGACCCTGCCTGCCAAGGTCACTGCGGTGGCTCAACCCAGTTAAGACAACACAATGTATAATTATGATGTCATGGGTTCACTTCTGTCTGAGTCACATCTCATCACAGGTCTTCTCTCCAACGTCTTCCCTCTCTCTCTCTCTTCACTGCTGGTATCTAATAATGCAGGAATGTAATGCTAATAACAGCTAGGGCTGTCTCAATCGTGACTTTATTGTCATACAGATCATTGCAATTCATGATTTTAATTGTGTTTTTGGCGTAGAACATTGGAACATATGAATAAAAATTACATTTGTTTTCCTTTTTAGGCTTTGTAAACAAATTGTGCAGGGCAGATATGTCAAAATAACTTGTATATAAACAATGACCAGTAGCGATAATCAAAATAAATAATGCACTATGGCCAAAACAGGCCATATGTTTAGGTATGCTTTCATAAATGTTCATATAATAGTGGAAATGGCAGATCTACAAGCTCACGATGTATCGTACCGCGACATGATGTAGAGCTATTTACAAAATACTTGTACATTTTTTTTAACAGATTTAATTTATACAGTTGAAGGAAGCGTTTCTAACGCGATTATGCAAAATAATTGAATTAACTCAAATAATTGCAATCAGGTGATTATGTAATAATTATGTCTGGCTTAATAACAAGATTTTCCCTTTGCTACTTGATTGTCACTGTGAGGTTCAAGGTTTCTTTATTTACATCTCGGGTATAGGTACATAAGAGTATACAATTATTTTGTTCTAGTTAGCGTTTCCCAAACAAATTTTTCATCATAAACCTGATAGTCCGATTTATGAGCAAATGGGCCAGAAACAGAGCATTGTTTTTCTATCTATTTCTTGGCGCTTCCGTGTGTGCGCGCGCGTGTGTGCTGTGTGATGACAAACTTGGCACTTGAAATGTTCTAAAATATATACATATACAGTATATAACAAAAGAAAACCTGTTCCTTCTGTCCCAGTTGAGTCAGATACCCGTGTGCAAGAGAAACTGGAGACCAAGGTGTGGGACCCCGACAACCAGCTCAAAGACCCCCAGATCGACCAGTTCCTCGTCGTGGCACGGTAAGCCCCCT
The DNA here is from genome assembly GCF_963280865.1 of Gymnoscopelus braueri. Taxonomy (NCBI): domain Eukaryota; kingdom Metazoa; phylum Chordata; class Actinopteri; order Myctophiformes; family Myctophidae; genus Gymnoscopelus; species Gymnoscopelus braueri. The sequence continues at coordinate 34,914,315 of NC_137620.1, read as the reverse complement.
CCCCCTTCAATTGTGAGCTTGTTTATCTCATATTTTTGCTTTTGTATTTAAAAAAGAAAAAACAACATAATTATTGAAAATATTTTTTTGTTTTCAAAATAGGTTATTTCATTAAAATCAATTATATTTTAATAAATGTAATCAATTGGTTCGATTATCTCTTGCACCCCTATTTCATTAAAATCTATTATATTTTAATGAATTTAATCAATTACTTCGATAAACTCTTGCACCCCTATTTAATTCAAATCAATTATTATATTTGAATGAATTTAATCAATTAGTTCGATTAACTCTTGCACCCCTAGTGTGAACTAGTGCCGCTTGTTACCGCCCCTAACACAAAGCTCTTTCGATATTCCCTATCCCAGATGTGATCGTCTACGTTAATGGTTCTCAAAGTGTGTTTCGGGGACCCCCTGGGGTCCTTGAGGGGGTTCAAGGGGGTCTCCAGCCAAATGTGTTAATATAGCATCAAAATCAGTTTAACCACTCTAACCCCCTATATACATCGGCTGGTTGAAAATAGGCGATCTACAAGCTTACAACCACTGGTGTGAAAATTAGTGCCGTGTGCGTAGCGCTGTCTCTACGTGACAGTTATTGCCGTGCATAGCGTTGTTTCTACATGACAATTAGTGCTGTGCGTAGCGCTGTGAGGTCCTAATCAACACATTAACGGGTGGTTTACCCCAAGTGTGTTTTTTGGAGGGAACTGAGCCTCAAGAGTGAATCAGTCCTTTGTTGGCTGCATCAAACTAGTGCTCCATCTACTGGCTGAAACTAAACACTGCATTGTTATTTTACAAGTCAAATGCATAGATAGACATATTACAGTCCTTTTCTTGGCCATTTCTTCCCCGTCACTGTACTGTTTTAATAATGTAATTTTTAAAGGACCTTACTGGCATACCTACAGTACATTAGGGATGGAGCACAAAGTGACCTTTGGCATTTCTCCGACTGGATGCACATTACTTAGTCAGAAGCAATGTGGATCTCCTAGGGTAGTTAATACCCTCACAAAAACATGTAGTAATCCTGGTCACTATACCGCCTCCCCCATGACAGCCGGGGCGCCTGATGGAGGGGAAGGGAACTGGTTGGAATAACGTGTTCCTTCCACGCGCTACGTCCAACCAGGGAAACTCCCCCCTGTCAGGTGACAAGAAGGTCAGTTGGCTCTCATGCCTGAAGGAAGCATGAGCTCGGCCCTGGCCTCCCTACTGTGGGGTGACAGGTCTAATACTGGTGTAGGGCTGGTGTAGTGCCCAGGATCACTTAGGAAATTGGCACCGGGTGAAAAAAATGGGTTACAAAAATCGCGGGAAAAAAAAAAAAAGAAAAAAAGAAGCAATGTGGATCCTTAGAACTAAGCTCTTCTACAACAACCAAAGTGCGTAATGCTGATGTGCTGTGAAGAAATGTCTATGCTCTTAACTCAGGGCTTCTGAAGCTAAAGCCAGGTGCGAGAAGCCACATACAGTCGTACATAAACATAGACCATTTACCTGTTAATAGCGTTGATTTTGTGATTGTTGACATTTGCTCCAAAATCAATACCTGAATAATTGAGTCAATGTTTGCTAAACATAACTGCGAGGTTATTACATTATAACATTCGTTTGAATCCCATTCGTAAATCAGTCTTTTCTCCAGGGACTATTCTCGGCTAGACATTCATGCTTTATACTATGCATTCAAATGCAACAAGAACAACCTTGTCAAAAAACTAACCTTGTCAAAAAACGAACCATGCCAAAGATATTTAGCTATCTCAGGCTTACCTATCTCACGCAAGTTTCAAGACTTGGCAAGCAGATTTGTTTACTTTTACTGAAATGAATGGAATTCACTGGCTTTCTCGTAAATCAAACAAACAACGGTATGCTTTGGAAAATGGCTTGAGTCATACTCGATGAGCTACACATGCCAGACCGCCGGTATGGTCCGAGGAGCATGGAAACCGGAGATGAAAAGTGTTTAGCAAGGTTTTTTGTTGTTGTGTTTCAGAGCTGTGGGGACATTTGCACGGGCTCTGGATTGTAGCAGCTCCATCCGACAGCCCAGCCTCCATATGAGCGCCGCCGCAGCCTCCCGAGACATCACACTGGTGAGACGAACACAGTTGGGGTCGATTTTATTACGATCTATAAGCTCAAAACGCATCTTGGCATGATGTGTTCTGAGCTTGTAGATTATTGTATTTTTTTTTTTTTTAACAAAAAAAGTTTTTATTTTTATTTTAAATGTCATGGTATTTCTTTTTACAGTCTTTTTTTAAATATTTTTTTTTATTGGAATTTTTTTGTTGATAAACACATCAGAGTATAAACAACTATAAAATATAAAACAAGAAAAGACAATGACAAATAATTTGGTATGAATTCAAAAATAAAATATACAACATAAAAACAACAACAAACAGTTAGACAGATACAAACAAAAAACAGAACACACTCTTGCTCTCATATTCTCCCTGCACAGATCTTTTGTAGAAAATCATAAGAAAAAATAAAAACACTCAGTTCCTTTTTTTTTTATTTTATTTTATTTTTTAAATAAGTTAACCATTATGTAGGAGGGGTCAGCGTGCACTTATTGAAGTGGTCGATGAAGGGTTGCCAGGTTGTAGTTTGTTTTTTTAACCAAGAAAATCACTTGTCCTAACTTTTTTTTTTTAAAGCTAGGCCTCCACCACCCGCTGCTGATTAGATCTGTGAAGCCAGACCGTAACGGTGTACTCTCTAAACCATTGGTTCTCTCAAAGTAGGGTCCGGGGACCCCCAGGGGTCCTTGAGGGAGTTCCAGGGGGTCCCCAGCTAAATGATGTATAGTTAGGAACCAAATGGGCCTTTTGGGTGTGTAACTCTGAGAGTGTACAAATGGAACCAAATGGACCCTGACGGGTCCATTTGGTTCCATTTGTACACTCTCAGAGTTAAATTAACATTGATTTTACAATATAAATTGGGGTCCCAGAGATGGAAACCCCATTAAATGGGGGTCCGTAAAACTTTATGCTTGTCAAACTGGGGGTCCTTGAAATTTAAAATGGTTGAGAATCACTGCTAGAGCCTTAAAAATCTTCTCTTATGGGGTCATATCTGGCATATCTTTTCAAATGGGGGTCCGTGGGCTAATATGTGTCAATTTGGGGGTCCTTGACGCGATAAAGTTTGAGAACCACTGCTCTAAACATCACTTTCTCCCAAACCCTCCCTCCCTCTGACCCTGTCATAGTTCCACGCCATGGACACGTTGCAGAAGAACGCCTACGACCTGGCCAAGGCCATGTCCACGCTGGTCCCCCAGGGAGGGCCGGTGCTCTGTCGCGACGAGATGGAGGAGTGGAGCGCCTCCGAGGCCATGCTCTTCGAGGAGGCCCTGGAGAAGTACGGCAAAGACTTCAACGACATCCGCCAGGACTTTGTAAGTCTGCATGTTAATTGTCCGTAAAGGGATAAAAAAAAAATTACAAAATCCTATCGATTAGTCACCCCATGGAGACATGAATTCATGGCATTTTTTTTGTTTTTGTCGCATTTCTAAGCCAATGATTTGATGACCAGCGGACGGGTAGGCAGCGGTTCCGGTAGGAGACACAAAGGAGACTCTTTGTGTCTCCTACCGGAACTGCTGCCGGTCATGAAATTATTGGCTTAGGCATGCGACACAAACAAAAAAAATGCCATGAATTCTAGTCTCCATGGGGTGACTAATCGATTGAAAAAATACATTTTGGGGGTGAACTATCCCTTTAATGCTCTGAGGGAAGCATGTAACATATTTAACCAGTGTGCAACTGGAAAAGCTGCTAGCTATAACTACGTTATTGTACCGATCAATCAATTGGCGTAGATCACGGAGGCTTTCATAGCTTAGTACCCACTACTAAAAATCACAATGACTCAATCAGCCTTAATTTCCATACGTTCCCACTTGAATGGGATCCCACCGCAATGAAGCTCGGGTGTGTTCTCATTACCATCGGACCAATCAACAGCAACATGTTATCATAATGTATATTTGCAGCTCTATCAAGATATCGTCTCATCGATGGGGTGTGTGACCAACAAGCATAATCGTCATTTTCCGATAAAGTAACAAAAATGCATCAAGGCACCACGGTATTAAAATTCGAAGGGTCCGGCCCCCATGGCTTATTGTTTTGTCATTTAAGTGTTAATTTCTTTTGTAACACTTCATTTTGGTGTATTCACCTTTCAAGATACTTATCTACTAGATTATGATTAGCTACACTAGATGTTGGCTGAAAATACTTGTTTCTAATTTGCTGCCAGACATGCTACAATCATAACAAAACTCCTCAAATAGTTGTGGTCTGGAACTCATCAAATATTTTAATTGGCATCCTAAATCAATGCATAAACTGCATAGCTAACCATAGCACCAGGGTGGTCCGAAGTGAGTTATGCAACAGCTAACGTAAAACAGTAAATGATCAAAGCTTTACATGTTATAGGCATAGTTAAAACACTTATTTTACCATCAATATCTTTGATACGTTAATGACTAATCTAGCTTTGCGCTGCATTAGTATAAAAAATGCTTTGATCGAGGGTAACCAAAAGCTAACTGGCTTGCCCAGGCTAACCGTAATGCCTTTGGGCTGTTGTTCGTACGTTGTGCCCCACAAACAAATCGCTTGTATATGTTAATGCCACTTTCATCATTTCCAACCAATCGAGTAACTTCCTTACCTCTTGTAAAATCAAACGTTTTGGTCTGAGCCACATTAGCTACTTTAGCTAGGCTGCCATGATGTCTGGGGTTGATTAAATATTGGTAGCGAGTCTACTGACAATCAAGAGATTCCTTTTGAATAATTTTCAAAATGGGGAATTATAAAGCTCAGATTTAAGGTAAGGCAGAAATATTTTTTGTGAACCATTGTCAAGCATGTTGTCAGTTTCCACGAGGTTTTACAAGGAACAGCTCCTTTAGAAAACACAAAATACACAACAGCTGTTTAACTACAGTACTTAAACCCATGCTTAGTTGACCGGAGTCCCCCAGAGGTCTATACTAGTCCCCACTACACCAAATCTTTAGGCTGAAATTATGAGTCGCACAAAATCAAAACGCAATACGTATTACAAAAAAAAGCTTGTATCTACTACTTTAGCAGAATGTTCATGTGTTTCATTTCAGTTTTTCAGTTTCAGTTTATTTTTTCTCTATGTGACTGGGTTTTGGTAGTGAAACACGGCAATTGATTCGAAATAATAATTTCTATCATTTTGGCCACAAGTTATTAATTTGACTTGGTGGCTGAAGTGGGCAGTATTTAATTTATTTAGACGGGACGATGCACATTAATGAGCATTCAATACACAAACATTAATTCAGTCAGCTGAACATGATCTCATGTAAACATGCTGGGTTTAGCCAGAAGCTAATTTCCATCCGCAGTCCCCACATAAAAAAACACTACGATACCAACATAACAAATAACAAACTTGTGTACCATGTGTGACGTGTGTGTGTGTGTGTGTGTGTGTGTCTTGTTGCTCCGCAGCTCCCCTGGAAGTCTCTAGCCAGCGTGGTCCAGTTCTACTACATGTGGAAGACCACTGACCGCTACATCCAACAGGTAGACTACACAGTCAATACACTACAACAGTAGTCCTCAAACTTTTTCGTGTCAAGTACCCCCAAATTGATATGTATTTGGCCGCGGACCCCCGTCTGAAAAAGTTTTGTGTGATTTTTCAAACCCTTTCAAGATTTTTCTAAAATGTTCTAAAGTAGCAGATGTACAAGCTCGCAGTGCTGCACAAAGTGATGCTCTGTGAGCTTGTATATCTGCTATTTTTGAATTTTGAATAATGTATAAAATATGGATAAAGGGGTTAAAATGATTGTATTTTTTTTTTTTTTTATCCTGGTGACCCCACTTTGAAAACCAATGGACTACACAGTCAATACACTACAATAATATACAGGGCTATAGGCAAATGATGAAAATGTCCCACAAATCTGAAGAAAAAAAAGAATCTTTACTAGATCTTAATGCTAATAAACTTTATAAATATATTTTATTTTTCACATTTTATGAAACGACCATAGATTTTCACCAGCCCAAAGAATTTTGGTGGTTACAACTTCTACAGCTTTTGTCTTTTTGATAAATTGTTTAAATATTTGGTGAGGTCCCAAAATGACTCAGTGTTTGATGCCCACCTCTTTTTGTTTTACAGAAGCGGCTAAAGGCAGCAGAAGCAGACAGCAAGCTGAAACAAGTGTACATCCCCACCTAGTGAGTAATGGTCAGAACTACATCTAGGGCTGGGCGATATGACTTCAAATCAAAATCACCATTATTTCAAACTTTTGCATCGATTATGATTAACAAACGATTATTTAAAATGAAGAATAAAATAGCCGATCTACAAGCGTTGTGAGCTTGTACATCTGCTATTTTCGAATTTGCATGTCAAGTGGTGAATCAGACGATTATAAAAATGTTTTTTTTTTTTCGTGTTGATTCATTGATATATAAGAAGAAAAAAAAGATATTTAAAAAATAAACCCTGCTTCTTGATAATTCGATTACCCTACATGAGCATGATTACGTCAGTTATTGGTTCTAAATATCGGTTTTGATATATTTTCGGTTAATTGCCCAGCCCTAACTACAGCATTGAGTACCTCCCTAAATTGAACTGCTGTTAAAAAAATAAATCTCCCCTCCCCCCCAGCACCAAACCCAACCCTAATCAGATCATGGCACCCGGTAGCAAGCCTGGCATGAACGGGGCTGCGGCAGGCTTCCAGAAAGGCCTCAGCTGCGAGAGCTGCCACAGTAAGTAATATGCTTCTTTGTTGTGGGACAGTTGGCCATTATCTGTTTGCTTTTTGGCCGTCGGTTTGCATGTCATGTGTTAAGAGGCCACTAACCTCCTGTTTTCCCTGTGTGGACCCTAGCGGCACAGTCTCCTCAGTGGTATGCCTGGGGCCCTCCCAACATGCAGTGCAGACTGTGCGCCTCCTGCTGGATATACTGGAAGAAGTATGGAGGCCTGAAGACCCCCACGCAGCTAGAGGGCGCCGCTAGAGCTGGCTCTGTATGTGTGATTCTTTATAACTGTCTTGCACACATTCCAAGGTTATGTAAAGAAGGATAGGACGTATACGTCACTTTGTTGGTGCAGCAATTCCAGCTGGCAGATTCATCTCAAACTGGAGCCGAACGTGCGCTGGAATGCATTGAAGTCAATGAGAGCCGGGTGGACAAGCGCATGAATAAACAGTATTTCTGAATCATTGTGATTCAGAAATACTTATTGTCAAATAATCCGTTCAGAAAAAGAAAAGACGTATCTATCAGACATTGTTCCTGTTGTCTTGTTTTTCTATGTGTACACTATATATTTTTTTTATTGAGGTATCTAAAAAGCACAGAGGACTTTTCTGACAGTATGGACAGTCCGTCAGCTAATTCTCGCGATGCTGACTCATACTGCCCAGATCGATCAAAAATATTTTTTATTCACATGCTTGTCCAGCCGCCTCTCATTGACTTCCATCGAACTTCTGCCTCCAGTTTGCATCAATGGCACATGCCAGGCGTAGAACCGTGATACATTCTACCTAGGGCATTAACGAATAGTGATTTATGGTATTCGAATTATTCGACCCAAAAGTATTCGAATAGTCGATTATTCGGTTTGATTATAAAAAATTAAAAAAAAATTAAAAGTTTTTTTATTTTTTATTTTTTTTTCAATTACATTGATGACTCGACTCAAGGAATGCGAGTTGACGTCACACCAGAGCTCACAGCTGCGTGTCTGCTCTAGAAAAGCCACTAAAAAAAAGAAATTTTTTTTTTTTCGAATAGTCGAATAGTGGTTTGATAGTCGAATAGTCGGTTTGATATTCGAATATTCGAATATTCGACTATTCTGTGAATGCCCTAATTCTACCGATCGACAAATTGCAAAATCAGTTGTTTAGAGCATTTTGCGAGCATTTCAAGCTTTTATGTAGCCTGTCATTGATGAGGACATTTTCCAATACGGTTTACTTTGCAGGGGCATCATGCGGCGTAAAGCAGTCTTACAAAATGCCCTTTTAAATCAAAACACTGTCTTTTTTTTGTCCAGGAGGCGGGCCCACGTGGCCATATGTCGAGGCAGGAGACCCAGGGCTTGTCTCCGTTCACGCGCAACGAGGGCCGCGCCAAGCTGCTGGCCAAGAACCGGCAGACCTTCATCTTGCAGACCACCAAGCTGACCCGCATCGCCCGCCGCGTGTGTGAGGACATCCTACAGCCGCGGCGCGCTGCCCGGCGGCCGTACGCCTCCATCAACGCCAACGCAGTCAAGGCTGAGTGTGAGTACACCTCGTCACTCACCTGGAAAACGCATTCCTATTCTGCATGTAAAATCTGTGGTAAATTCGTAGACTAAAACTATGACAAAATGTGTTCGTCGACTACCTTTTTCCACTGACGAAAACTAAATGAAAGCGAAATAAAAACTAAGCTATGATGACAAACGAAAAATATATGTATTGAAATTTTCGTCAACAAATAAAAACTAGTGGACAAGAGATCCATTAGAACTAAGACAAGTCAATTTATGCTCTGCTGTGCTATGTGCTCCGAAAATAGCTGATCTACAAGCTCAAACACTTTTTATTCAAAAGACTGACTAAAACTAAATAAAATGTTGCTGTAAAAATGTGCACTTGTTTTATATGACCACTCACTCACTTAAAGGAGAGATCCGGACATTTTAAGTGTTATCTTTGATGTGTCGCTTATCACTCACCATCCTTGAAAGGGACGTTGAGTTATTTCAGAGAGTCCCGTGTGGTAATTTTTTCGACCCCCCTCCGCGCGTGCATAAGTGAAATTCGTCTATTATAACCGATGCAAAGTAATTTTTTTCTCTACTACTACTCATTGTAGAGTCTCATGATACTCAAACATGCACTGAAAGTTCCTGAGAGGCTAACGCTAATGCCGAACGAACTAACACTGTTTGCTTATTTCTCTCCCTGGCAACACCGACTTGCCAGGTTCTGGGAGAGAAACAAGCAACCAGCGTTAGCTCGTTCGGCATTAGCGTTAGCCTCTCAGGAACTTTCAGTGCATGTTTGAGTATCATGAGACTCTACAATGAGTAGTAGTAGAGAAAAAAATAACTTTGCATCGGTTATAATAGACGAATTTCACTTATGCACGCGCTCCCATTATGCCAACGGAGGGGGTCGAAAAAATGACGACACGGGACTCTCTGAAATAACTCAACGTCCCTTTCAAGGATGGTGAGTGATAAGCGACACATCAAAGATAACACTTAAAATGTCCGGATCTCTCCTTTAAGTTGTCCTGACCCCCGACAATGTTTTATTATAACCAAGGTATTTTATTGTGCTCTGTTTGAACATTTTCTTCTACATTCCTCCACCTCAGGTATAATCAGGCTGCCTAAAGCCACTAAGGCTCCTATGAAGAACAAGGTGATCCCTCGGCCATCACTGGCCACCATAGTGAAGAATCTAGGTAAGAATGAGCAGCCAACACCATGGCTTGCACAGTTAATGAGATGTGTTGGTAACACTTAACTTAAAGGTCAGGTCTATACTGCATTATAATCACATTAATAATGCATTAAAATGCACTAATAAGGCTTCATAACACAAGTTATACATTTTTATAATTATGCATAACAACTTATAACAAGTTTCATGAAATATTATACGTGCTGGTCATAATGCATTATAAGTTCAGCGGAACAGCACATTATGACTAACTTAAGTCAGTTATAAAGTGTCATAAAGACACTTTATAACTAAGTTATATGGTAGACATAATGTGCTGTTCCGCTTAACTCATAATGTGCTTATAATACTTCATAAACCTTGCTAGAAGTTATGCATAATAATAATGATTTATAACGAGCGTTATGAAGCCTTATAAGTGTATAAGTAAGTATATATAATGCATCATAGACCCGACCTTAAGTGAAGCGATGTGTCTTCTTATAATGCCTCCTACTAATACACTTGTGACATTCAAATACATCTTCAAGTGTTATGGGATTTTGACTGATCGTTTCCCTTCCAGCCATCTCGGCCCCTCTGAAGCTGAAGGCCCCACGGGGAGCCCCCACACCCATCAATCGTAACCAGGCCAACCAGCCTCGCAGTGGGCCCGGCCTGCTGGGGAAGAGGCCCTTTGACAACAACGTTAGTACTCCGGTAGGCCAGCGGTTCTCAAACTTTTTTTCATGTCAAGGACTCCCAAATTGATGTGTATTATGCCGCCGACCCCCATCTGAAAATGTTTTTTTTGCCAGGGACCCCCTGAAGAGAAGATTTGTGTAAAAAAAATAATCAGTACTTTCAAGATTTAAGAAAAAAAAAAGTAGAAAAATATCAGATGTACAAGCTCGCAGCGTGGCACGAAGTGACGTGCTGTGAGCTTGTATATCTGCAAATTTTTTAATAGCCAACGTATAAAATATGGATAAAGTGGTTAAAATTATTGTGATGCTGCTGTATTAACACATTTTGCCGGGGACCCCCTGGATCCCCCACATGGACCCCTGGGGGTCACTGTATCCCACTTTTGAGAACAACTGCACTAGGCACCAAATTACCTGTTCAATGCGAAAGCAACACATGAGCACTGAGTGTGCATTCTCAGTGCACATATACACTGTATGTACCATTATGTGTAGACGCATGCTCTGGTTTGGAAATGACGCCTCTCTCTTAACCCATTAATACCTGGAACGCATCTGTGTCACTTTTAGATTTCTTTAGGCTATTCAAAAATAGCAGATATACAAGCTCATAGCGCGGCACCGAGTGCCGCGCTACGAGCTTGTAGATCTGCTATTTTTGAAAAATCGTGATTTTTATTTTTTTACATTTTTTTCCGAAAAACTGTTAGGATTTAGAAAATGTTTAGAAGCGGCCTCAGGTCTTAATGGGTTAATGGAGTTTCTCACCATCTCATTTGCTCACAGGCCGCCGGGGTCCCTTTCTCGGCCAATGGTAGGCCATTCTCGTCGGGCTTGAGGACCACCTCGCAGACGGTCATCAAGCGTCAGAAAGTCAACCAGGGAGACGCGCCCAACCCCGTGGTGTTTGTGGCTACAAAAGACACCAGGTAAACAAAGACTTTTTATAACCTCAGCCAAGCAGGTAATGGTTTCACTGTGTCTGTCTTGTTTGTTATTAGTATATCTTGAGCAGTTCAGAGTGTATTTGCACAAAACCTGGTAGGAAGCTTGGTCCTGGGCCAAGAAAGAACGCCTTAACTTTACGCGCATCTTATTGGCCAAAAGGAGGCGTGCTAGTGGACTGTGGATTTTCACATACCGTAGGTCAGTGTAGAGAAGCAGGAAACCGAGGACAAACCTGCGAGAAAAGACGGTAGTCGGATTTGAACCCGAGTCCTCTTGCTCACAAGGAGCATAATATACACTGTACACTAACTAACTGAGCCACCAGGCACCCCAAAATGCACACAATTTCCAAACAGATTAACATAGCACCACAATGCTTTGAAAAAAGGGTTTATCATAGGCCCAGGAAGAACTCCTCATGATAATATTGGCCAAAAGGGAACGTGGAGCCAGAAGCACCACAACATCTTATAAACTGACCCCTTGGTTTGGGATCTGTGCTCTACTGAGCACATTATAGTATGTAATGCACTTTTTGTTTAAACAAACAAAACAAAACAAAAACTCTCCAAACTTACCTCTAAGAGAAATATCTGAGCTATGATTTATGAAGCATCAAGATTAACCTAGACCACACATCTTTTATTATAATTTTTATTACTGTTTTCATCAGGATGGGGGACAATTATTTTAACACTTGGAAGTGGCACACCTAGAGGCTGCCCCTTTCAACAGAGCAGAACATGACAAACATCTATGTAAGCATTCAAAACAAGTGTTACTATTTACATTGTGGTGAAAACCGGGACAATTGTGTAGTGAATGTTGAAAACCGGCAAATGTTTTGTGTTGAGAGAAATTTGTCGGGACTCAGGGGGCACCCGGCTTGAACCTGGGACAATCCCGGCCAAACCTGATGCAGGGTGGCATTCTAAGACATTTTTGAGCAAATCTTTTTTTCACGTCTGACGTTCCCGTCTTGTCTCCCAACCAGGGCTCTGAGGAAACACTTAACCCAGTCAGAGATGCGGCGAGCAGCCAGGAAACCTCACCTCCCGGTCCGCATCAAGTTGCCCCCGCCCCCCAGAGTCCTGGCCATGCCCCTGCTGCCCTCCAGCACCAGCGAACCCATCGTCCTGGAGGACTGAGCGAGGACAGGCCGCACCAGAAAAGGGTCTCAATAGGACATGGGGGAGGCGGAGTTCTTGTGTGGGATTGGGGGGTGGGTGAGAGGGTGGGGGGTGGGGGGCACTGTGCTCAGGCCATCACTTACTAGGCTGCACAGCATGCCATACAAGTAGTCTTTCTTTTCTCTCTCCCCCCCACCCCCTCTCTGTTTTTTTTTTTGCTTTTCTGTTACTCCCCCCCCCCCCCCCCCCCCCCTGAAGGTTGACATGCCCAACACACACACATACAGGCTCTTGGATGAGTGTACATTTCCATGACATTGAATAAAAATGCCACTTGTAGACATATGAACATGCCTCAACTCTTTCTAATACATACACACACACACACACACACACACACTCTCTCAAACTTTGGGCTTTGTAGTATTTTATTCTGGTTCCCTTAATTATTTTGCTCCCCCTTTTTTTTTAATGGCGGATATTTTTAATTGTGTAATTTAATTCAAGATATTTCTCATCCTGAAACAATGGTGATAAAGCACACTTTATTCCTCCCCCCTTACAGTTCTGTCTTTATTTGTTGTAAATATTAGCAACATTCATGACGCCTATTTGTAGAGAACGGGGGGAGGTGGGGCGGCTGTAAATGGGAGAGTGATATGGGAGAGCTCAATCAGGCATCGAGACTATTTTTTAGCATGTTTATTTATATGGCAAGACCTAGGCCCTGATGAACCTGTCTTGAATTGTAACATCGGTCTTCAAGGTCATACATTATGCCTAATTTATGCTCTGTCGTACGACTGTGTCACGCGCTGAAAATAGCCGATATACAAGCTCACAGCACGTCACGTACGCGATGTGAGCTTGTATGTGGGCTATTTTTTTTTTGGCATGACACTGTTGTGCGACAAGGCATAAATCAAGCTTTAGTATGAGCCATCCATCAGGCATTTACGTCTTCACTTTAGCATTTGGGGGTCTTTACCTCGCCTGTGCTCCCAAATTGACACTCATGCAATGACGTGTCCCTCTTTGAGCCCGTCATGCCCAGCAGGGAGAAGGGTTGATAACGGCAGCAGACCTCCTTATTAACTCTGTCACCCCCTACAGCCCTGACACCCCCCCCCCCTCCCCTCACCAGAAGTGGGTGTCACAGTAGTGTTCGTCTAACTCTGTTTACTAGTCGATTGTTGTCGCAATCAAGCCGAGTCCCGTCTCTCTATCTCTTCCTTTTCACGATTGTCACGCTTTTTCTCGCCATTTTAGCCCATTAGGAGAGAGAAACCTTCTGGATCCTTCTCTGTGGGGGGAGGGGGGGGGGGCTACGCCTGATGTTTAAAAGATGGGGTTTCTGACTACAGTTTGAATGCAACGGCTTTGAATTATTGACCATATTCACACGGTGGCCATTTTGTTCTTACTTCATACTCGGGGTGAGTATAAAGTGATCGACAAATGGCCGTTGTGTGAATATGGTCAATTGAGAAGAGAGCAGCTGTGGAGTTCTATATGTTGACTGGGTAGGAAGTATCCTCATGTGTAGGTTTGAAGGAAATTCAAACGAATGAGGTAAACCCTGATCTAACTGACGTACAGAATGAATACAGTCTGCTCTGTTTCATGACAGAAGTGAAGGAATCCAAATCAAGCCATAATGTAGAGGTTTTAAAACTCCACTCATCTTTACCTGCGAGGCGACGCTAGATTCTTCTGACTTTAGGCCACAACATTAATGACAATGTACTGGTTGGCTTCTGGTATGAATGAAACTGGCAAAATGTCACTGGCCTGTTGACAGATTATGTTAATACCGCAGCAATATATAATGTCTGGCACATTTGCAGAAGTCATGTTTCTGATTGTGTTGAGTATGATTATGATGTGAAAGGAATCTCCAGTTGCGTCTCAACTTATGGGTTGATTTGGTTTGATTCTTTATACTTTCCTCCCCTTTGTATTGTTATGAAAGGGTGAGCACATAAAATCAGTGCTTAATTGGATTATTATAATTCCTCAGTTGCCCTGAGGCAAGGTGAGTTGTCACAGCCAGTAAAGGGTCACCTGGTGGATTTATATGCAAGTTTGGTCCCAATGTGGGCTTTTGTAATGTTTCTTAAAACAATAAATTGAAGTGTTAAATTCGTAGCAAATAATGATCAGAGAAAAAATGGCCTATTGGAAACTTCAGTGTTTTTTTTCTTTTTTTTTCTTTTTTATAAAATCTAAATTGTGTAATTACTGCTCCATTGTGGAGAGGGTTAAAATAACTGTACTTGTGAAACGTTGATCTCCATAGGATGCATTTGGGATGGGGAGGGCTTGTTCATTTGACCCGTGGGATAGAATCAAAGGGCAAGGGATTAGAATTTTGTATGTCGGAGAGAGAAACGCTACAATTAAAACTTTTTTTCTCAACTGTTTTTTATTCCAATGTCTCTGTATCCTTTAATGTATCTTGATAAGAAAAGAAATAAAGATTTTTTTTCTTTGTTGTCTCACTTGGACTACCTGTTTATTCCCCCCCACCCCTCCCCTCTATGCAAGGTGATGATTTGTGAATTCCACATTCAGATTTGTATTGAAGTTATAGCCCCTTGAGATGCAGCATCTCATTTTCGAGGCGGTCAGGTCCCATAAAAATATGAACAACAGACATGGATACATACAATAGACATATACAGATACATTCATACACAGATGGCTTGCTCACCCACTCCCAACCACCACACCATCAGCTGTTAAGCAACAGAGAAAGAAGGGTAGTAGTTCAAATAAATCTGTGGATATATTCCTACGAGTAAAGTCAATGTTGAAGCATAAACAAGTTATATCAAGATGTGAATATAGGGAAGTCATGAAGCGACAGAAGGACGCAATGGATCTAAGAGATAGAGGGAGATCATTCCAATCAGATGGTGCTTTGTAGCAGAATGACCTTCGTCCAACTTATTTAAAGATGTGTGGGACAACAAAGTAAGGATAATGCAGGTCACATGGTGATGACTGATGAGATTGTGTGTATTTGGTCTATACCAGGGGTTTTCAACCGGTGGTCCGCGGAGGTATTGCAGGTGGTCCCTGGCCCAAAAAATAAAATAAAAACATTAAAAGCTGTTTTGTTTTTTTTACTTTTAATGACTTACAGGAGTTCTTACTGTATGGTGTGTGTGTGTGTGTGTGTGTGTGTGATATGAAATGTGAGCTTACCATAATCACAGTACTCCTTAATCATATTCAAACAAATGAATAGATATTATATTGATATTATAGCTATTTTCTCCAGCTCCCTGTGGTGCATGAACCCCCCACCACTATTGTGTGGGGTGGGTCTATGATGAACCCACCACGCACAATAGTGGTGGTCCCCAGGTTGCTCTTAGTCAGGATGGTGGTCCCTGGGTCAAAATCAGTTGAAAACCCCTGGTCTATACAATTGAGGTATTTAAGCAGATGCTCTTATCCATAGCCATATCCTTATAAGCAAAGTAAATCAGTCTAAATATAGTGTGAAAGGTGTCACTACCACATGAGCTCTAGTCTAGTCTAAACCTCTTCTCATAATCCCAAATGTATCTCAAATGGAAATATACAAATCGTTTTGGAGGCTGTAAATAAGACTACATAAATAATTTGTTTATTCACATTCAGTGGGATTATTCCTTTTAACAGACAGCATTTAATTAAATTGTTTTAAGTGTGATGTTTACTTCTGGCTGAGGTGTGAATTAACACTTTAGTTGATCTGGCCTATGATCCCAGGCCTCTTTAACACATCCTCATCCAGGATGTGTATTGGGTCTGTAGCTAATTGAAATGATTAAATCCTAATTACATTTTAATAAAGACACCGCCTATTGGTACAGAAATCAAACTTAAATTGACTTGTTAACATCCAGCGTTGCCATGTCCTCTTATTATAAGCGACCTTGGGCTTATTTTTCTGTAAAGTTGCAAATATTGGTAGTTGCGGGTTGCGTTTTTTTGGGCATGTTTCTTACTTTGGGCTTGCTTTCTAAAAGTTAAAAACAGTGGTTCTCAAACATTTTCTTGTCAAATTAATGTACTTGTCCACGGACCCCCCCGCCCCAATCTAAATGTTTTGTGACCCCTGTACCAGATTAGTATTAAAATGTTTCAGTTTTTTCCAAGATTTTTTCCAAAATAGCAGATATACAATCTCACAACGCATCGCGGCGTGTTATGAGCTTGTAGATTGGCTATTTTCAAATATACAACGCTCATGTGGCCTTGGATCATCACAGTCGCTTCTTTTGGGCTTGTTTTCATAGACCTAGTTGCTTATTTCTCTCGCAATATCTGGCAACACTGTTTGTTAACAATGTGCTGCCTTTACTTGGACGTGATTGGCTTATTGGAATGTCCGTCTACTCCACAGCGTTTAAATGCAAGGCGGCAGGTGCCATGTTTTCACAGTTCTCAGTTAGCTTCTGACTCTCTATCAAAGCAGGTGTGTTTGGGACCACGATGCCAGCATAATAATACACATTGATTTTATTTTACACATTTTGATTCCTTCTAATTTCAACGTTGCTTGAGGCTCTGGAGGTGTGTGTGTGATCAGCCTTACACAGCATTTTGTCTGCGACTATTACATACTTTTCCAGTCATGCTTGAGGTAAGTGAGAAAGATGCTGACTTTTTTTGTTATTTTTTTAAGTTGGCCATATTTACCTATATGCCTAAACTCCTAAAATGAATTATTAACAAACAACCATTACTAATTCGCTATTCTGCAGTGGTGGAAAAGTTACTCTTCTTTTACTTAAGTAACAGTATCAATACTGCAATATAGAAATACTCTGTTACAAGTAGAAGTCAGGAATTCTAAATTTGCTTGTGTAAAAGTACATGAGTGTTCTCATTAAAATATACTGAAGTAAAAGTACTAATTTTGCAAAGTGTCCCATTTCACAACCAAATGTCTAGAAATGCTTTGAAAATAGCTTAAATATGCTTAGGGCTTTAGTGAATTAACTGAAGTTTTCAAATTGTAGTGGAGTAAGAGTATTGGAAATACTATAAAGTAAAAGTACCTCAAAATTGTACTTAAGTACAGAACTTGTGTAAATGTAGTTGGTTTACACCACTGCTGTTCTGCAGGATCTTCAGTTATGCCAGACTTGAAATCAGATCAAGACATGTTCAGGTGACATTGAATTAAGTCAGTGGTTCTCAATGTTCAGGTGACATTGAATTAAGTCAGTGGTTCTCAAACTATTTTTTATTTCAAGCCAAAGGGTCCATTTGGAACCCCCCCCCCCCACAAGGAACCCTGACCACTGAATTAATTGACTCTAATCTGGTCTGTGTCTGATCTGTTCATGTGATACTGATGTTTTGTTTTTGCATAGTAGGCTAATGAATAGAATCAGTCAAATTGATTGCTTATGAAGACAGGCAGGCTATTCTGTTCTAATTGATTGAGTTGATTAGCACATTGTGTAGGCCTACATTTGTGTTTGTAGCAAGTAAAGGGATAAGACTGCATTAGAAAAGGCGTATGATGTCTCAAACATTTGCGCACATTGACATGTTACAGCCTTTGTTTGGTATACTATATAGCCTGTGAGTGTTTGGTGGCCTTTGATAATGCTGTCGTGTGACCTTTCATACCTTAGCTTTTGCTGAAATGATGCCACTGAGTAAAACTTAAGCCAAGTCTAGTGTCCTGCTAGGAGTTGTTCCATTCATTTAATTTGTCTGAAGCCATTGACTTTGTCTGAGATATTGGATAAGCAGAATATCAATCTAAAGTTGTGGCTCTTCATGTAGTCAGATTTAAATGGGTCAGATTTTGCTAGGGTGTCAACTAAATAATTGGTTGATCAATAGTCATAAGTACTAGGAATTTGACTATTAGTTGGAATTTTATATAGACAGGTACCTAAAAAAAAAAAAAAAGGTACCTAAAATCTCTGTCCACACAATGACAAAAGGAACCAACAAATAAAAACAAGACATAGACCCGAATCCTCAGTTTGAGAACTGCACATTTAATGTTTTCACTCTGGCAATAAGCATATAGAATTAAAGAATAATTAAAGGGTTCTATATCTAGAGTGAGTTGGTGCTATTTTTCATTCAGCTTTTTGACAAGATTGAGTTGATTAGTAGTTTAAGACCCAATTGACAAATTATTGGTGGATAACCCTGTATTTTGCTTACAAAGTCATGTTTACCAAGCTTTCCTGTTGTGACCTTCTCAGACCAGCAGTGATGATCTGTTCCTGCCAACCTATCAAGAGGAGATGGTGGACAAACTGCTGTCCGGTGAGACCTCAGATGGAGATGTTGGACTCGGTCTTTCTCTCTCAGAGGGCCTGCTGCCTCTCATAGAGCCTTCCAGACTCATCCCTTGGGTCTGCTCCACCCGCTACAAAACAGAGTTGTGCACCACCTACGCATCAACAGGCCTCTGTACGTATGCCGAGCGCTGCCAGTTTGCCCACGGCCTGCACGAGCTCCACGTGCCCTTCTGCCACCCCAAGTACAAGACGGAGCTGTGCCACAGCTACCACGCAGTGGGCACCTGTGCCTATGGCTCCCGCTGCCTGTTCGTCCACAGCCCTGCGGAGCAGCGGCCTGCCCGCCGCCGTCCAAGAAACATCCCCTCCCGTGACTTTGGGGTTGGCTGTAGCCTGGAGGCACCTGAAAGCAGTGAGAAGTCTCCATCCACGCCTGGATCACCGGCCAAGGAGAGGAAGCTTCGCGGAGCCCTGTGCCGCACCTTCACCGCCTTCGGTTTCTGCGTCTACGGCACCCGCTGCCGCTTCCAACACTGCCTCCCCAGCAAGTTCAACAGCACTGACCTCAGCCAGAGTCCACGAGAAGCCCTTTCTCCTCTGAGCAGCATAGCCGTGTCACAAAGTAATATGCTTGGTGTGCCTTCTTCCCCGTTCTCCCCCACCTCCCCCACCTGGTCCTTCACCTCCTCCTCTCCACCCTCTCCTACGGACTCGCCCCTCAACACCCCGCCTGTGCAACCCATGGCCCACAATGCCTTCACCTTCTCCAGTCAGCACCTGAATGATCTGCTGCTGCCCTTGGCCCTACAACTCAAGCGGCTGGAGAGCAGTCAGGCCATGGCAGCCAGCACTCTACGTATCTGGGAAAATAGATCAGTGTAGCCTTACCGGGGAATAAATGTTTGGTTCTTCATGCGTGCAGTGGTCTCTTCTCTAAATGTAGAACCGGATTTCCAGAAGTGGCATACTATACCCGTTTCCTGTTCAGTTTCCCATTTATTTAATATTGAAAATGAACCAGAAATGGGTATGCCACCTTCTGGAAGCCTGAGACTACAGTTATGCGAATAGTCTATTGCTTCTATTTCCCTTCAAACTCTTGCTGCTGCTTTTCCTGCTTGAGGAAATATTTATCAAATAATGAGCCACTTAATGTAAGCATGAGGGTTTTTTACGTGTTTTTTATTTTTATTTGAGTATATATACAGTAAGCACTCTATTTTATTGTTTTTTTTTATAGTTTTATATTTTTATGCTTTAATCTTCAGATGGCATATACGGCAGGCAGTAAAGCAATAACGTTCAGATGTGTGTACACATACATTTGGTAAATGGTGCATTTATATAGCGCTTTACAATGTGCATATATCCAGTTGTTTAAAAACGAGCAGAAACTGAAGGTATGGGAACAAGTCCCTATACCTGGACACTTGCAGAACATGCCGCCTGACTCATCATCACACCACATATCTGGGACAACGGATCACTGGGAATGGTTGCATTAACTTAAGCACCGTAAGTGTTTTTTTGGTTTGGTTTTTCACTTGTTTTTCACTACTTTAACGTTATGTTTATTAAGATGGGAGTGTAGAGTTGGGGGAAACCAAGTACTGGGGACACACTTTTGTCTTTCCTGAGATGGTCAACTCTGGCTCAGTGCAAAAATTACTGATGACCTTCCACATTTTGCTGTGTGATTTCAGCGTGTTAAACCTGACTATACGTCCCTGGTCTCTCAAACTCCCTCAATCAGAACTGGCTGAGTCACCAGACACCCCAGGGCGTGTTTATTTAGGGGAGATGTAGATGTAAATATTTTGAGCTCCTAAATTTCTGAACTTTTCCTCACCCTCCATGTAAACTGTTAAAGTTTAAATTTGTATTTTTTTATATGTTGGGCTGTCTGACGTCCCCTAGAACAGGTTCAGTTGAGTCTGGGACAAGTTTTAATAACATTTTAACTGTTGTGTATTGTAGTTATGTAACTAATCAACTAAGAAGGCTTGTTATGTAACTAATCAACTAATAAGGCAAGTTCCAATGTCAAACTTTTCAAATCTTGAATAAAACTTATTTCATTTTAATCCTTTTTGTCATGCTTTGGAAAATGAAGAAACCATTGGCTTGTGCTGTATGACCTTTTAGCAACAAATTTAGTGCTCAAACTTTGCTCGGGTATGGGAACTATTGCAGAACATGTTGCACATATCGACGCTTCAACACAAGTGAAGGCAATCCACTCCTGACAGAAGTGCATTTACTGCTTGAATTTTTCTACTTCTACATTAGTTTGTAGTTTGTAATTGGGTTATCGCTTTTCACCACCATTTTCGTGGCCAGTCAGTTTAGCCGGAGCCTTACTCTCAAACCTGCCGTTTCCCAGGCGACCTGCAAATACCGGCACAAAGGACATGCCAAGTCTCATACAGTTTCATCCTGAGTAGATTAATCTATAGTTTCCCCTCCTGCTCAGCTGCCCCACTATGTGGATGGGAGGGGGATTTACCGACAGCGTCCAGCTTCCTCGCTGTACACACCTTTGCCATCCACTCCAGTGAGGTCCTAACGACCAAGCCCGCCTTGCTCACCAGCCTGTTTTGTAAGCCTCCCCTGTGCTGTTGTGACCCCCGCCATCACGCAATCCCAAAGAGATGTACATTTTACGCTGGTGTCAAAATGTACATCATCTACATACTGTATTGGCATATCTAGTTGGCAGCAGAGTTTTAAGGTGCTGATTGAAAATGTTTGGGTTGGAACAAAGTTATTCTGATAGTATTAATTGCTATACACTAGTGTATCTAGCTTGCAGATTGGCTATTTTAACCAAAAGTTTTGGCGTAGAGGGGAATAAAATGTGTGGACCCATAGGGTAGGCCTATTATATGTATATAAATATGTCAGGTTTAACTGGTTAATTAAACCAAAAATACATTTTCACAGGTTACACATTTCATCAAATCAGGGAAGGGAACTGCACAAAGATCAGCTTGTGTTACAATTTTGTCTGCTCATTTATTTGTTTCTTAACTGTACCCTGTATGAGTTCTATCTTCTGATTGGTATCCCAACCTGAAAATGTGTTTTCAGTTGTCCCGGTCAACCAAATACAACTTTAAGTGGTTAAGCCTCTCCAAATATCTCTTTTGCTCTCTTGCGAGCGTAGTGAAGTGGAAGGGTGTCGGGTTCCAACGGTAACCCCAATATGTCCTGCCTGGCGCTTGTATCAAAGTGCCTTTGAGCCAGGCATTCATTGTCTGACTCAGCATGTCAGGTCACATGACCAGCTGTACCAATGCAAAGACCAATATCCTCAAATGTGCTTACTGTGATTGCTATTCATTTTTGTTGAGTTGGATATGTTTTTTTGTATGGTATTGTATGGAGTCTTGATATCTGTAATGCTGATATAGTGTCAGCAACGGTGTTCTGTAATTGATGTAAAACGGTCCTGTACTATAGGTAGGTGGATAGACAGATTGTTGCTACATTTCGCCCTCTGGTGGCTGAATTCCTTCATGCTCTAACTCTTGACATCAAATTTGAACTGAAATTATAAAGCACATTCAAATAAAGTTGTGTGGGTGCCATTTCCACAACGGGCAACTTATTTTAAAACTAGATTACAGAACAGCTGTGTGTGGATTCCAGAAAAATAATTTTGTCAGTAAATAAAAGGAGTTTGTTTCCTGAGAGGTAAACATGGGGGGTTAAGGTTTGAAAAAACCCTGGTCAGCTGAAATTTTACTAAATCAAAACAATGAAGTCAATTAGTCATCTATAGGGACATTTCCCCACCAATATATCTACACACATGTCTTGCCTAGTTCAGTCTTGTTTTTTTTTTGTCGATCTGCTATCTGAAACCAGGAATTTCAATGCTATGGCTGGGGTTCTCCCATAGTTTCATCTTGATTGATTGATGCACTTTATTTAGTAAGACATGAGAACAACAGTACAAGGAAGTACATATTCATAATACAAGGTCTATTAAACTGGAAGGCTCATAAAGCACTAAGCTTGTTTAAAATTAGATCCCCACGCACATAAATCATAATGGTATATTGAGTTCCCATACCGGGAGTCGAACCCAGGCCGCCAGGGTGAAAACCAGGAATCCTAATTGCTAAACTATATGGAACCATCTGATGCCAAGCGACTTCCAGGAAATACTAGTATTTTGGTCTCATCTTGTTGCTACGACTGTCTGAAAAAAAACTAAAACTGCTGTTTGGACGCCATCTAGTGTCCATCAGCAGACACTACATCTGTCTGAGGATATGGGTGTAAAATGTATTTCAGATTTAAAATATTTTTTACACTAGGTTAGGGGTCTTCAACAGGCCTTATGTAATCAAATGTTTGTACATCAGTGTGTTCATAGTTTATCATGTCATTAAATCATTTCTACTTTGGTACTTGGTACTTTTCTTTGAAAAAAAGCAAGACTCTCCCCAATGACATTGGCAAGACACACCATCTACGCTTTACTTCTCGTATCTGCATAGTCTCGCGTCTCGCGTGGCTATCGCCACTTGCTTCCGGTCTCCTAAAAAGGCGTCCGCCCACTTCACGCAGATAGCCACGCGAGACGCGAGACTATGCAGATACGAGAAGTAAAGCGGAGATGGTGTGTCTTGCCAATGTCAGTGGGGAGAGTCTTGTTTTTTTTCAAAGAAAAGTACCAAGTACCAAAGTAGAAATTATTTAATGACATGATAAACTACATGAAACATTTGTAAATTGTGGGAAGGAAGAGTCTGGTAACGTGAGACTAGATCTATATAGTCTAGCCTAGCGATTAGGATTCGTGGTTTTCACCGAGGCGGCCCGGGTTCGACTCCCGGTATGGGAACTCAATGTACCATCATGATTTGTGTGCGTGGGAATCTAATTTTAAACAAGCTTAGTGCTTTATGAGCCTTCCAGTTTAGTAGACCTTGTATTGTGAATTTGTGCTTCCATGTACTGTTGTACTGTTGTGTGAAACTATGGGAGAAAGAAAAGCTGTTAATCATGACATTCAGGCCTGGGCTGCGGCGTGGTGGTCCAGGCACCCTAGGCTACAATGCCAGCATCCCGATGACAATTACTGCATGTCCATATATTATTATTATTATTATTATTATTATTATTATTATTATTATTATTATTATTATTATTATTATTATTATTATTACAAGGAGTGGAGCAGTCCAAATGTCCCATAGCCTGTATGTCCCAGCCACCCCACCCCCACCCATACCTGCCAACCTAATTATAGAATAGCAGATCTTCAAGCTCACAACACATTGCAATGCGTTGTGAGTGATGGTGTAATGGTCTAATTGTCAGTCTTTCACCTTGGAGATTCCATGTTCAAATCCCAGTCCTCCAACAGTTGATGGAGTGCTTTAAATTTTCGAAGGCTAAAATACAAAAGAACAACTCAAAAGCACTAGAAGTCAAATCAGGGGTTGAACAGGAAAGTTACAATATTATGCAGCTTTATGCTGAAGTATTTCAACTTTACTAACTGAAGGCTAACATACAACAGAATGTTTCAAGAATACTTGGAGACATCTGCTGTGAGCCTGTGAGTCACTGAGCGATGGTGTAATGGTCTAATGCTCAGACTCTCAGCACAGAGATTCCATGTTCAGATCACAGTTATTTTACATAAAGAAATTCAAAACCATCTCATTCAATTATCTCTCCCTGCTGTAAAGTAGGCCACAGGGCTCTACTCTTGTACAAAAGCCAATGGATGGTTTCTTTTGATTGACCAACAATTGACTTGATTGTTTTGATTTTGTAAAATGTCAGGAAAAGAGTTATCCCCCTCAAGGATCCCTGGGGTCCCCGGACCCCACTTTGAGAACCACTGGCCACCACAGAATACAATCTCTCACTAAATCTATTTACTAACTAAACCAATAACCAGCATATATGTAGTGTGCTTGCTTGGGTTGCTCATTTGGCATTTGAATCATACTCTGTTACTCTGTTAATACTGGGCTCACTAGCTCAGTGTCAGTATTCCATTGGAATCAATAGACTACAACTTGCTTCCTGTCTCCTAAAAAGGCGTCCACCTACGTCACGCAGAAACGGGAAGTAAACTGGAGATTGCGTATCTTGCTAAATTAACAATCTTTGACTGATAGCTCCACGCAGCTTCAGTCTGATAATCAGGCTAGTTGTTAGCCTGATTATCAGTTTGCTCATCTACCATTACCGTCGCGGGTAACGTTACCGCCGCAGGTAACGTTACCGCAACGGGGACACCCGTTACCGCCGCGGTTAATGGCGACCCCCGGGGACCCCCGTGGACGGTACTGCAGATATATAAATAGATGGATTCCATGTAATCTCAACATTGCATGCATGGCGCATTTAATAGCATTGTAGATTAGTAGATTAGTTAATGAATAAGTGGAGTAGCTACAAACAAAGATACATATTTGGCATTTGAATCACACTCTGTTAATACTGGGCTCACTAGCTCAGTTAGTGTATGATTACACAATGTCAAAAGATAAGATAAATAATCAACTAAGTGTTCTTTATAATTTGTTGTATAACTGTTGCGTTGGCATTGATTAATTTTTTTCAGGGCTGGATTTTGTCACCTCACTGTAATGACCTTATTTTTGGCATCACAGATACAGAAGATAATAGTCTTCATGGGTTACTTAGGCTACAGGTTGGGAAAAGCCATGTAAACACTTAAAAGTTCAATACGAAACCCATAATTCAACGTTGCACAAATACGGCAATCTGGGAACCCATGTAAGAAAAAAAAGGAGGAAACAGCGCCCCCTGCGACGTCGTATGGACGTCCAAAACGGACGCCCAAACGACGTCTGAGTCAGGACCTCAGTCAGTAAGTAAGCTGACTGGGTGAGGTCCGACTCGGACGTCGTTTGGACGTCCGTTATGGACGTCCATACGACGTCGCAGGGGGCGCTGTTTCCCCTTTTTTGCTGTGTTTTTGCAACTAGTGAGGTCCGACTCGGACGGCGTATGGACGTAACGTTGTATGGACGTCATATGGTTGTGCGCACAGTGGGGGTAGTGCGTTGCAAAATGCATAAAGAAATAGTTGAATATATCCCTTCACTTCAATAAATCAAATATGATTGTTATTAACTAACTACCATAAAGAACATAATGTAAAGCAGGCTAAAATAATTATGTGAACAAGGCAGGGATGTTAGCTGGTATTATCATTATTATTATTATTATTATTATTATTATTATTATTATTATTATTATTATTATTATTACTGTTATTATTCATGAGACACATGACTATCAAGTATATTGGTCTCATGTTGACATTTGCTCAATTAGTGCATTTCCCCCCCACAGATATAATAATAGTATTCTGTATTTTTTGTATAGTGTAGTGTAGTACAGTTCTCAAACTTTTTATTTTTTAATATATATTATCAAGGACCCCCGAATTAATGTATTTGGCCGTGGACCTCAATACAAGATTTGTGTTGACTAATTATGGGTCCTGATCCTACCCAAAAGTTTTCATTTTGGGGTGCCTGCTGGCCTAGCGGTCGAGGTGCATATTATATATGCTGGTAAACCAGTTTACCAGCGTGTCATGGGTTCAAATCCAGATCCGATCCCAACGACCTTTCTAACAGGAGATCTTTTCCCAAGGGGGCGGGGGGGGTTCTTGACCACGCTGGGGGTCCCCCCCCAGGATATTTTTAACAGAGTAGATGTAATTTCCAGCATTCTGGTGGATTTTGGGAGTTTGACACTTTTATCAGGCTTTACTTACATAGGATCCTAGCCCCGAAACATGACTGTCATTTGTATACAAGCGTCATGTGAACCATGGCTAATAGGATCCATGAAAAAGTTAAAAGTGGCAATTAAGTGCCATATTCGTTGCAAAAACACCATTAAAAAAGTCCGTATGACGTCCATACAACGTCCAAGAAGAGGTAGACGTAGACCTTGTTGTTGCTTTAGAATGTTTATGCTGAAAAGTAACAGTTTTGGCCATAATGAGGTTTCCGCCCGACAGACAATATATTTATATTTATATTCTACATGCAAAATTGCTGCTATACGAAAACGTATTGTTACTGCACTGTTTCTTATTTTTATTTTCATTTGTAATAAAATGTTACTGACATCACAAGGTATTCTCCATTTTACGTATGGTCCAGTATATAATTAATTCATATCAGTCACTGTATTCCAGTGGGGAAAGGCACCCTACTGCAACAACCCTAACAGTGGGGTAAAATCAATAGAGTATGCTATGCACATGCGTCACTTTTCTAGCCTGGTAAACCCTCCCTCCGGAAATCTCAATTCCATTTCATTTCAAATGAAATGGAATTGAGATTTCCGGAGGGAGGGTTTACCAGGCTATCACTTTTCCACCGGGACATCTGAAATACATTTTACACCCATATCCTCAGACAGATGTAGTGTCTGCTGATGGAAACTAGATGGCGTCCAAACAGCAGTTTTTAGTCTTTTTAGTCAGTCTGTCCAAAAAGAGGGTTAAACACTCAATCAAACATACCGGCCAAACACACATACACGAAAAGCTGTTTATTTAAGATGTGACGGATGTCAACACAACAATCTGAAGGGAACAACAAACGCTTCAGTTAAAATAAGGAGACCGTTATTTAAAATGATTAAGCAACAAAAACAGAACGATTGATGAGTAATAACCAAGAATTAAACATGACTAAGGGTGCGTTCGGAAATACAGCACTGAGCGCACTGGCCAATACAAACTAATAGGCGAGTGTGCTCCGGTGCGCAATTTCCGAACGCACCCTTAAATACAATAATTATGGGTCATCAACCAAGTGTAATCACAAAGAGACAAGACACAATTAATTATTTATGTATGTATGTATGTATATTATGATTATTAATCTTTATGTATCAGTATGGAAACTGTATAAGGCTATGAATATGATTTGTAATCGAACTGTACAATTTATTCAGTTAAATACAAAAATGTACCAGTCTGGTATTCACACTGTCACAAAATAATATATTTAGAGATTAAGCATCATTAGAATAATCTCATTAAATGTATATACAAATGATACATTATCAATACAAATAATCAGTTTACTTCCCCTACATATTCATAATCACACAGGGAAATATGTTTGTCACAGTCAAGTCCTGACAGGAGTACTGTATATCTGTGCTGTCGGGCAGAAACCAGCTGTGTCCAAAATATTAACTTTTCAGGAAATGAAGAAAAAAAAAAACCTTTTAAGAACAACACAATACTGCCTCAATTAAGTTGGTGTGACTTTATGCATTGTCAGATACTTGAATGTGTCCTTCCTTATATTATCATTACTTTACCCAAATACAGCTCAAGTGGAGTTAGGAGTTTTTTTTTACCATTCATGTTTTTCCGCCTGACTTTGTCATTCTAATCAATGATGGAAAAAACAGCAGATAGGTGGTTTGACCGACAGTTTGAGGATACAATGGAGTTAGGAGGTTTAGTCTTTAAGCACTTTTTAATACTTTTCATTGGTTCAATATTTGTAAAACCCACACACAGACATAGAGGGTAAAGGGTGTTCATGCAGTAAAGGGTGTTCAATAGCACAGATTTATGAAAGAAAAAGAAAAAGTAGAAAAATGGAGATAGCTGGTTTTTGCTAGATAGCGGCATTATGGTATGTATGAATGGTACTGCATTATAAAATACAACATATTAATAAAAATGGCTTACAAGGCCACTGTGGGCTGATGGCTAGATAATGATTCTATGGTGACAGCCCAGAACAGAAATCTCACGAGTTCAATTCCCAAGACAGCTAGTTTATCTATCCTGGCAATGTTTCTTTGACACAGTACCTCTAGTACTGCTGGTTTTATGTCCTACCAGGACCTCTAGTGCTGCTGGTTTTATATCCTACCAGGACCTCATGTACTGCTGGCTTTCTATCCAACAGGACCTCTAGTACTGCTGGCTTTATATCCTACCAGGACCTCATGTACTGCTGGTTTTATATCCCGCAGGACCTCTAGTACTGCTGGCACTGACAGATCTAACCTGTCAGTGATTACACCAGGAGAATACCAGGTTAACCACTTAAACCCTCGATATACACAGTGAAACGGACCTGAGTTGCAACTGTACTTGTCTGCTCTCGTTTCCTTTTACACCAAATCTCTTTGTCAGAAATAGCTGATCTCCAAGGTCACAACGCATCGCATTTTGACGCGTCATGAGCTTGGACATCAGCTATTTCTGGTGAACGTTCCCCCCAGAACAGTGAAATTTGGGGTTCAAGCGCTGAGTGGTCCGGTACTACGCTGTGCTCCTGGGCGATGGCCGCCAGCTCCTTCAGGAACTCGGCGTACAGGATGACAGCAAACACTCTGCTCCGGGCCTGGGGGGCGATGGGCGGGCAGGGGGGCAGGGGGGTAGGCGGGGGGTGATGGGTGGGCAGGGGGGCAAGATGGAGCCATCCACCAGTCTAGAACCATGTGACGGTATGCCAGGCTCCGCTGTGAAGTCATCACCTGGAGACGACTGGAGCAGCTCTGAGAGAGAGAGAGAGAGAGAGAGAGAGAGAGAGAGAGAGAGAGAGAGAGAGAAAATGGGGGAGTTATTAAAAGTTGAAAAGCTACGTTATAACTTTCTTCAACATAGTTAAATGAAAATGTATTTTAAGTTAACTATCAGGGGTTCACCCTCAGGATTCCTTGAGGGGGCTACAATTAAAATGGATTTGGTTCCATTTGTACACTCTCAGAGTTATGGGGGCCTTTGAGATTAAAACGTCTGAGAACCACTGGTCTAGAGGAAAAGCCGACTCCATAGATCATAGTCTTAGAACTGAGGCCGATTCTAAACAATGCCTTCTAAATCCATTTCTGAGAAAAACCTGTGTGTGTGTGTGTGTGTGTGTGTGTGTGTGTGTGTGTGTGTGTGTGTGTGTGTGTGTGTGTGTGTGTGTGTGTGTGTGTGTGTGTGTGTGTGCGCGCGCGTCACCTGGAAGGGTGTGTTGACCCTGCTGACCAGTGTGTCCAAGATGTGCACGTTGTCGTGCGCGTGCATGAGGATGAAGGATAGGAAGGTGTGCAGCAGAGCAGGCTCAGAGATGCAGCGCAGGAAGTCACCTACACACACACACACACCAGGTACGCTGTGGACGTCATCACCTCCATATATATGTCTATGATCACCTACTGTCACCCACACACACACACACACACACACACACACACTCTCTTATTCAGAGTGAGATCAGAATAAGCAGAGTAAATATGAATTCTAGTCAACAAACGACAAGGTAATTAGTCAACCTACGTAGAGTGCTAAGAAAACAACTCACACAAATGTTAATGTTAGATAGATAGCATGATGTTTAGACAGATGCTAGGTTCATTGTTTACGTAGTCTTGTTTCTTTGAGGCCTCAAACATTTGTGAATATTTAAACGTTAACATCTGTGGTCACGAAACACAATATAATTAACAAAAACATCTGAACAAGTGCGGGACTACAGTAGAGGAATCAGATAGACAGATACAGTAGATATGTTTTTTTTAGGCCAATTTCCAACAATCTCCTAGCCTCCATGACCAATCAGCATCGGCCTTACAGGACAACAGGAAGTTCAGTTAATCAGCCAATAGGGACAGAGAGAGAGAGAGAGAGAGAGAGAGAGAGAGAGAGAGAGAGAGAGAGAGAGAGAGAGAGAGAGAGAGAGAGAGAAAAAGGGGGGTGTTTACGGTAAGTGAAGTCTGTGTGTGTGTGTGTGAGTCTTGAGGAGGCCTATTCATCTGACCACACACTGTACATCTGAAGCCCCTTGCACATAGAGTCTGACTTCTTCACAAACAGAAGGATGTTTCTCACATTTAAAGGGTTAGTTCAGATTTTTGGACTTAAAGCTGTAAGAAATACTTGCCATTAATGTTTTGGTTGCAAAGGTATTAATTGATTGCCCGAGTCCCGCGGTCAGATTTCTGGTCCAGTTCTGATGAATATTAAGTAGTTCCGGTGATTTGTTGGGGCCACTCATTAAAAATAAATTATAAAAAAAAACATTTGTCATTTGTATTGTTGACCTAGTTCTACCATATAGTGCAGGTTTTGTTCAACTTTGACCCCTCTGTCACATGGTACTATTTTTTGTGTCCAGAGTCACTGCGCTGCTGCAGCATACTCTCTCAAAACAAGATGCACTGCCAGTGTTGCCAGATTGCGAGATATAAAAGCAGCCAGTTCTATGAAAACAAGCCCAAAACAAGCGACTAATAGGCTGCATGACCTATAGACATATATATATATTGAAAATAGCTGATCGCCAAGCTCACAACGCGTCTTCATCGGTTAACAAGTCGCTTATAATAAGCAGACATGGCAACTCTGGCAGTGCATCTTGTTTTGAGAGAGTATGCTGCAGCAGCGCAGTGATTCTGGACACAAAAAATAGTACCATGTGACAGAGGGGTCAAAGTTGAACACATTTTATAGTGTTCCAGTTCCGATATTGTCTGCTCATTTCATTGAGTCTGTAGAAGCCATTTCACAGTTTTTGTTTATTATTATTATCATTATTGTAGTTATTATTTAGCATGTTTAGTTCTATTAGTTTGATTGATTTATTGGTATTAGATTTGTGGGCACCAAGGGCACACATCTCCAGGCCTAACTGATTGATTGACTGACAGGAAAGCATAAGTAGGCCTGGGTGATTGGGAGATGGTATGCACCTGAGGAACAAAGTTTTTTTACCAGCACAGAACAATGCCATGACAGAGATGTTTTTATCATGTACTTTGGAGAAGTAAAGCAACGCAAAAACTACAATTCAAACCTGTGGACAATGTTTTATTTCGCCTGCATAGAACCACCACATAGGTGCATCGGTGGGTTTTGGTGAGCTGTTTGGGGCCGACAAAATAGCCACTACAGAGTCATCACTTCCAATTTCACTTGTTTATCCTTTATCCTGAGTGAGTTCTCTCTCCTGAAAATGCATCTTCTGTTTTCTAAAAAGCTGGAGTGGAGATAGCCATGGTTCACATGACTCTTGACAGTCATGTTTCAGGGCTAGAGTGGAGAGACCGGGAGACTCCTGTTCTGTTCCTGAACAAACTATGGAAGAACAAACTCTATAGCAATGATTACTATCAGAATATAGACCTATTTAACGTGACAAAAAAAAAATCACTTACCTTAATGGTCTGTTAATTTCACCTGGACAATATAAACACTGGAAAGAAAATGACCAACAGTTTGTCACGGTCAGTCTTTCTGTCACAGTGAGATGTGACTCTGCAGTTTCCACACCCTGACAACACTGAAGTAGTTTATATCACTCTTTTACTTCCAAACAAGCTTGTAATGGAGACATCTCTGTTTGTGTACAGCTGGAAAGCATGCTGACATGAGGTTAGTTGGGGGCAACCGGAGGATGTTTCTAGGGAGTATCTGACAATAACATAGTATTTTGTCTCAATTCGTTGTTTTGCATTTTGTTTTGTTTTGTTTCAGATGAATAAATAACTAAGAGAAAGACTTAGTTTAAATTGTATAATGTGTGTTTAATTGTACCAAACAAAGAGAATACGGTCAAAGTGAAATTGCAGCTGTTACTGATTGCGTTTGGTTCAGTTTCTTGTTTTAGATAGAGTACTGAGTTATATACTGTTACTTATACCCATAGAGTACTGAGTTATATACTGTTACTTATACCCATAGGGTAAGAGTACTGAGTTATATACTGTTACTCAGGCACGGACTGGCACAGAAAATCGGCCCTGGCATTTGTGATCTTCATCGGCCCATAGCGGGGGTCGGCCGCGCGAAGCGCACGGGCGCCGAAAAATTGCGGTTAATTGGCGAAAAATTGCTTGAAAAATAGTTTTTTGCTGACTTTATTTCAGTTTTAGGGTTGGCCGCGGCCCCAGACTGCCCGGCCGTTCTGGCATCTGCCAGAAGTGCCAGACCGTCCAATCCGGGCCTGCTGTTACTTATGTTACATCTAAGCTCTAAGCCGTGTCATTTTACTATGTTACCAGCTCTGTCACAGGGATGTCATGGTTACACACACACACACACATACATACATACATACATACATACATATATATATTCAATATATATATATATGCACCCTTTGCCTGGTCATGGACTGACAGAATCATAGGCCTATTCTAACAATAGAACAATATTATATAATATTATAAAAAGCAAGCCTGATAAAATCAAACTCACAAAATTCACCAAAACACAGGACATTACTACATTATCTATATCTATATATATATATCATGTCTACTATATCTACTCTGTTAAAAGGTTTCGGTGGGAGGACCCCCAGACCCCCCAGACCCCCCCCCAAAAGAATCTCCTGGATTCTGACAGTCCAATGTTGGCAGCCCTGATTTAGAGGGAGGGGATGGAAAGGAATGCCACCATTTATTAATTCATTTTCAGTAAACCCACCAGTGTGTTTTGCGACAAGCTCTGACTAGGACGTCATATGTACGCCTTTTTGCGACGGTGAGAGAGCCGTCTGACTAGGACGTCGTATGGACGTTGTATAGACGTCTTTTTGCAACGGTGGTTTAGAGTGGGGAGAGAGAGCAGGGACGAACGGCGCACGCTGACTAGGTAGGACGTTGTAGGGACGTTGTATGGACGTCGCGGTCTTTTTGCAACGGTGGTTTAGAGTGGGGAGAGAGAGCAGGGGAGAGAGAGCAGGGACGAACGGCGCACGCTGACTAGGTAGGACGTCGTATGGACGTTGTTTGGACGTCTTTTTGCGACGGTGGTTTAGAGTGGGGAGAGAGAGAGAGCAGGGACGAACGGCGCACGCTGACTAGGTAGGACGTCGTATGGACGTTGTTTGGACGTCTCTTTTGTGACGTTCGTTGAGCCGGGACAAACGGCGCACTCTGACTATCTCTGACTGACGTGAGGTTTTATTGGATCTTGTTTAGTCGATACAATTATTTGTTTTAGCTCCTGCTCATTTGATTTAGCTATTTTGTCTCATCTGTTTAAGGAAATAGGTAGCTGATATATTGCACTTTTACCTTAGCCCTAGCTAGGTATACTCTTGGTTGCTTGTTTTTGCAGAAAATGCACTTATATTAAGACTTCTGGTGATTAGTAGTTTTCGTTCCCTACCTATGTTGAATGCACTTATTGTAAGTCGCTTTGGATAAAAGCGTCTGCTAAATGACTAATGTATTCATGTAATGTAATGAGGTCCCGGACGGGACCACCAAGGGCCATTGAGGGGGCTCCAGGGGGTCCCCACCAAATTGATAATTAAACACGTCAGAATATCCTATATCAAATTAACACAATTAGACAATTTAGCCTAGATTAGGAGCACGACTGTTGTTCTGATCATAGTCCTCTCTCTACAAACAATAGGCTTACTGGTCATGGACTGACAAAATCATAGGCCTATACTAACAATAAAACAATATTCTCATAAGCTATTTGGGTCAGAGACAAAATGTCAGACCCAAAATCAAATGGAGCTAGGTCCAGACTAATTTAAGGGTCCTTGATATGAAAAAGGTTAGGTTAAACACAATGGTGATCAATTAAAATGCTCACTTCATTTTATTCAGTCACTTGTTTAGAACACCAGTCTACATTTAAAAGGCTACTGAAAAAAACATTAAAAACATTTTAAATTTGTGAAAAATAGCCGATCTACATCTATGCGTTGTGAGCCATTTTCACCATTTTAAAATGTTTTTCAAAATACAAAAGAAATGCCTAATAAGATTATTAGACATAAGGGATAAGGCAAGATATGCCCTGAGTATTACTACACCAGTCATTCACATTTTGAAGTGTTTGTTTATTATGTTAACATTAAAAAATTCACAGCATTTTTGCACAGCACAGCATTTAGCCGCTCAAACACCTCATCATGGATACTTCAGAAAGCCAAACCTGGAGCCTCAGGCGCTGCAGTCTGGTGGGAAAAGAGAGCCACAGTCATCAAGACTGTTGTCCTCTAACAACTGGTCATCTTTGTACAGCAGTGATTCTCAACCGTTTTCATTTCAAGGACCCCCAATTTGATAGCACTAGGTCACTCTGGGACCCCAATCTATTTAAAAAAAAAAATCCTCTGTGTTAATTTAACTCTGAGAGTGTTATGGAGTGAGAGTATACCTACACATTTTGTTCCATTTGTACACCTCTCAGAGTTACAGACCCCTGGTGGTTCCCAGACCTGATGTTGAGAAAAAAAAAATCTATTGTCAGGGCGTTCTCTGGAGAATTCCCTCAAACACGGTGAGTTTGGTCATCGTGTTGCGAGGGAGTGTGTTTTTTTACACCAAGCCAGTGACTGGGTGGTTTAGGCAAGACACTTGGTGAGGGGGGCTCACTGAATTTGGCGCCAGCATAGATCTTCTCGCAGTCTCGGAGGTGGTTTTCTTGGGGCACATGATGACCAGCAGTGGATACAACAGGAGGGGAAACCAGCTCAGAGACAGTGGTGGACTGCTGAACATATGTGAAGATTGTGGTTATCTGATTCCTGATGTTTAAGTATACAGAAGAGGCCATTTCTAATGGTTAACTAGTTATTAAAGGAGCTCCCGTCTTGTACGGAGCTACTGAGGAGATGAGCCCGTAGTTAGACCTGGCTGACGCGCCGATACTTTGCTTAATCTAATAACACCCCGCTCGCTGTGTCTCAGTATTCCAATGAAACGATGCAGGCATTTCTTCATATAGAAATATGTATTTATTTACTTCACCGTGCACAATAGCATCTTTTGGGTTCCATAGACAAATGATTAACTTTTCATACAAACAATTCGCGCCGTGGTGATTCAAACCAGCAGTAACCTGCGGTCAAAAACCATTGCCCTTCCGGGTCAAAACCTCCTGCCCGTGGCCGTGAACTTGACGCCTATATAGACAACAGCGCCACCCAAGGTCACACCAATCAATTAAACATGTTTCCCCCATTTGGCTCTTACACACCGGCCCCTAATTGTTAAGGCAGGCAGACATAACAATTCAAAAACAAATAAACAAAACAAAAAAAAGGAGCCAAAACATGTTGAGGATTCAATTGCATCTACATTTCATGTACCAAACATAGTTTTGTCACTGGCCTTTCAATG
Source organism: Gymnoscopelus braueri (assembly GCF_963280865.1). Lineage (NCBI taxonomy): Eukaryota > Metazoa > Chordata > Actinopteri > Myctophiformes > Myctophidae > Gymnoscopelus > Gymnoscopelus braueri. The sequence goes on along the minus strand of NC_137620.1, from coordinate 34,878,612 downwards.
GTGCTGCTTTTAGTCTGTAATTTCACAGAACGCACCAGACCTTGTTTGTCTGGAAAGACCTCCAGCACCCTGCCAAGTGGCCAGGACCCACGAGGAGCTGAAGAGTCCATGATGACCACAATATCTCCAGCTGCCAAACTCCTTTTCCTCTGGTTCCACTTCTGCCTCTCTTGGAGCAAGGGCAAGTACTCCCGTACCCATCTTTTCCAGAAAAGATCCGAGAGATACTGTACTTGCCTCCATCTTCTTTTTACGTACTGGTCACGTGGATCGAAGACTCCAGGTGGTAAAGCTGGTTTACCCTTCAAGAGAAGAAGATGGTTCGGTGTAAGTGGCTCCAAGTCATTGGGATCATCCGAGAGTTTGGTTATTGGACGGTCATTCAAAATGGCCTCCACTTCACAGAACACTGTGTGAAGTCCATCGTCGTCCAACCTCTGCTGACGTAGGACAGAACTGAGAACCCTTCTCACCAGGCGGATCATCCGTTCCCAGACGCCACCGTGATGTGATCCTGCTGGTGGATTAAAGCTCCAACGAATGCCAACCTGTGACAGAACTCCGTGAATCCTGTCCTGATTCAAAGTTGCCAGAGCCTCCCTCAGTTCCCTTTCCGTCCCCACGAAATTGGTACCATTATCGGACCGTAAGTGTGCCACTTGTCCTCTTCTGCTGATAAAACGCCTCAAAGCGTTGATGCATGCATCTGTGTCCAATGACACTGCTACCTCCAGATGGATGGCTCTGCTTGCCATACAGGTAAATATGACTCCGTACCTCTTACAGGTTGATCTTCCTTTCTTCACTTCGACTGGTCCAAAGTAATCTACCCCTGTGTTGGTAAAAGGTGGTAGGTCAGGAAGGATTCTATCTGCTGGAAGATCCGCCATCTTTTGCTCCACTGCTCTGCCATTGTAGCGTTTGCAAAAGCTGCATTCAGCAATGATCTTCCTAACAGCTGCATGGGCGTTGGTGATCCAAAATCTCTTCCTCACTTTGGACAGTGTGTGAGTCCTTCCACCATGTCCCAGATTCTGGTGTACATGCTTAAGAATGAGCATGGAGACATGCTGGTCCTTGGAGAGAATGAGCGGATGTTTAGCTTCCTCTGGCATTGATCCTCTGCTCAATCTTCCTCCAACCCTCAAGAGTCCGTCTTCAAACACTGGATCGAGCCTATATATGGGACTCTGTCGACTCACTGCTGCCTTCCCAGATGTCAAAGCAGCAATCTCTTCATTGAATCTCTGTCGCTGACAGTAGCCAATGATGGCGACCTCTGCTCCCTGTAGGTCATCCAGCGTCAAAGTACAGCTCCTAGCTGTTGATGTAAGCCTTTGACTATCAGCCTGCTTTCTCAGACGGCTCCGTTCCAACAACACAACCTTCAACCTGAGGAACCAGGCAACTGCGGTCTTCAGCCTCTTCCAGTCTGAGAAGTAGGAAATTAACTGGTAAGTAGGACTGGACATGTCACCCACATTGATAGCATTTACTGTTGCCTCCTTTTTGACCTCCTGGTCATTAGAGTCCATTGAGACGTCCAACACAGTTTTGGGCCAATCCTCCTCTGGCTTCCAAAGAAATGCAGGACCTTCAAGCCACCTGCTGCAATTCAGGAAGTCCAAGACACTCATTCCTCTTGACGCATCATCAGCTGGATTGTCTTTAGACCCGACATGTCTCCACTGTGAGGGTTCAGATGTTTCTCTGATGGTCGAGATTCTATTGGCCACAAATGTGTGGAAGCGCCTGTCCTCATTGTTCAGATACTTCAACACTGCAGTGCTGTCAGTCCAAAATACTGACTCCTCCAACTGGAACTTCAGCTCTGCCTTCAACCGTGAGTCCACTTTGACAGCAAGGACGGCAGCTGTTAACTCCAGCCGGGGAATAGTTACAGCCTTCAGTGGTGTTACTCTGGCCTTGCCGAGCAGAAAGGTGACCTGGATGTGTTTTTCCTGATTCAACATCCGGACGTACGATACAGTTCCGTATCCACCTTCACTGGCATCGGCAAAGTGATGTAGTTGGGCATGTTTGACCTTTCCAAAGGCCACTGGCTTGATGCACCTACTCGCATGGAATGCAGCCAGCTGCTCCAACTCCTCCAACCACCTTTTCCATTGGTGTAGGATGTCCTGAGGTAAGTCATCATCCCAACCACATCCTCTTCTGCAGAGTTCCTGCTGCATTATTTTCGCACGCAAAGTAACTGGTGCCAGGAAACCTAGGGGATCGTATACTGAGCTGGCAATGGACAGCATACCACGTCTGGTGAGAGCCTGCTGTTTCAACTCCAACTTGAATCTGAAAGAGTCTGTCTCCACACACCATAGTAGGCCCAGAGCCCTTTCCATTGGAAGTTTGTCTCTGTCCAGATCCAACTCCTTTAGATCCTTGGCTCTTTGCTCTGCTACGATGGATTGTAAGACACCACGACTATTGCTGATCCACTTCTCCAGAATGAAGCCCCCCTTGCGACACAGAGCAATAAGATCTGTTATCATCTGGATAGCTTCTCCTTCAGTGGCTGTGGTCTTCAAACAGTCATCCACGTAGAAATTCTGCTTGACAGATTCAGTGACTTCAGCTGAGAACTCAGACTGGTTATCTTCAGCAGTTTTTCTCAGGGCGTAGCTTGCGCAACTAGGAGATGATGCAGCACCGAACAGGTGTACAGTCATCCTGTAGTCCACAAGGTCCCTAGTGACATCTCCATCTGGCCACCAGAGAAAGCGCAGAAAATCCCTGTCTTCCTCAGCAACCTTCACCTGGTGGAACATGGCTTGAATGTCACCCATGAATGCCACCGGTTCCTCTCTGAAGCGAGTTAGAACTCCAAGCAACAAGCTGGTAAGGTTAGGACCCTGCAGAAGTTCAGTGTTCAGAGATGCTCCTTGGAATGTGGCCGCACAGTCAAACACCACACGGAGGTTTCCTTTCCTCGGATGGTGGACACCGTGGTGCGGGATGTACCACACTTTCCCTTTCTCACCATGCAGTTGTTGCTGTGGTACTTGCTCTGCATAGTTCTTCTCAATAAGCTTGTTCATGTACGCTGCATACTCCTGGTGCAAGCCCTTGTTATTGAGGAACCTTTTCCTCAAACCCTGGATCCTTTGCCTTGCCACTCCCACATTGTTGGGCAGACAGGCATCCTTGTTCTTAAAGGGCAATTTCAAACAGTACCTCCCCTCCTGAAGCACTGCTGAACTTTCCACAATTTCCAGAAACCTTAGGTCTTCTCTGGACATTTCGCTCTCCTTCACAGCTCCTTCGTTGAAGTCGTGATTGTACTGATTGGCCAGCATTTCTTCCAGTCTGCACACAGAGATCCTGTTCACCATAGCAGAGGGAAACTCTTCATCCACAACACCACTGTTTCCATTCAGTGGACCATTAACAACCCATCCCAACACTGTCCTTATAGCATACGGGCCACTCCCGTGACTGTTGATGACCTCCCAAGGTTCCAATATCTTGGGAGCGTTGGTTCCAATCAACAAGTCGACATTTGCCTTTAAGCGTGGGATGTGTACGTTGGACAAGTATGGCCATTCAGCCAGCTCTTCAGGTGTCACCATGTTCTCAGCCGTGACTGGCATTTTCTTCTGTGTGAGAACTTCTGGCAGAACATGGAAGTCATTGCTGTCCAAATCAGCTACCTCCAACCCAGTTAAGGAGTAAGCTGGAACAACTGCCTCTTGCCCCATGGTGCTCAACAGGAAGTTGGTTCTTCTGCCTGTGATATTCAGCTTCTTCATTAGATGTTCCGAGCAGAATGTTGCTGAGCTACCAGGATCTAAGAAGGCATAAGTGTGTATGATGTGGTTTCCTTTTGCTGCTTTCACACGTACAGGGAGAATGGATAACACACACCGGTCCTTACCGGCCCCTGTATGTCCACATGTTTGCAGTGAAGTTGGTTGGTCATTGGATGGTTCCTTTAACTGTTCTGGAGATGATGGTTGCCATTTGATGTGAAGCACAGTGGGATGGCTTTTACCACAAACTTTGCATGTCAAGCGCTTTTCACAATCTCGGCTCATGTGACCAACACATAAGCATGCAAAGCAAACTCCCTTTTCCCTCAGAAAGTGTATTTTCTCCTTGTGCTTCTTTTCCTTAAGCTGTTTGCACTCATCCAATGAGTGACTGCGAGTGCAGCAAAGGCATCCAGATCTCCTAACATTCACTGTTCCTGATGTTGGTGATGTCAGCTCCTTGGCTCTCTCCGGCAAGTCCATAGATGTTACTGTGGTGGCGACAATATTTCCTTTCACTCTGTTGGATGGATAGGATTTAAACCTTGTGAGAGTTTTTGTGCCAACCACACCAGATGTTGGATCCTGTATGTCGCCAAACAGAGGGTCTGAAAGAATACTGACACGTCGCTCCACAAACCTAACAATATCCCAGAAGTGAGCCCTTTCATGGGTGTTTTCCATGATGCCATGAGCCATAGACCTCCATTGCTCTCTCATCTTGAATGGCAATTTTGCTATAATGGCTCTCATGTTCACAGGCATGTCCAATTCCTGCATGTACTGAAGCTCCTCCATTACATTACAGCAGCCACGCAGGAATAATGAGTAGGCTTGGAGTGCCTTGACATCCTCCGATTTTATTGTTTGCCATGCCAAGGCCTTTTGCATGTAAGCGGTTGCTATTTTGTACTGGTTTCCAAAATGTTCATGTAGAAGACCCTTTGCCACTGCATAGCCACGCTCAGGAGCCATATGCTGGCAGCTACGCACCAGTTCCTGTGGCTGTCCTCTTGTGAACTGCTCCAAATAGTACAAAGCATCAGCCTCTGTTGCCTTTTCCTCCACTCCTTGCTCAAATGCTTTAATAAATGCCCTGTATTGGAGAGGGTCACCTTCAAATGTTGGAATATCTCTTGGTGGCAGCGAACTGGAATGCTGTTGCTGCACCAGCGTAGCAGTTATTTCATTTTGCCTCTCCATGATGGTAAGTATATTTGCAGATTGATTTGGATTGATTTGAACATGATTGATTTTGTGATTTGATTGGCCTTGCAAATGCTGTTTTGTTCCCATTTTGCTTTCCTGTTCCTTGTGGTTGTGGTTGGATTGACCGTTAGTAGCAGTGGTATGCCATTGGCCACGTTCCTTTGATCTCACATCCACTTGTTTGTTTGGTGGTATTGACAGTTGTGTTATTTTATTTTGTTGCATTGATTTTCCAGGCTGATATTCTTTTGCCGTAGGATTTAATACCTTGACAGTTTCATTTTTCCTTGTTTCCTTTTCCAAATAGGAATTCATTGCATTTGAAGGTGCATGAGAGGAACCTTTTATTCCAGAGGATTGTAATACATCCAGCTTTGCAGTAGTTGCCGCCAATTCAGTATCCAACTCAAGCTGTTCTCTTTTTCTCCTCAGCTGTTGCTCCTGCTCCTCCAAAACATGTTTTTCCTTTAAAGCTGTTGCACGGGCAACAAGTGCAGCTCTATCCGCTTCAGCCATTATCCTTGCAGAGGCTGTACTTGATCTGCTGCTTTTACCACTCCCTTTTGAGTGTTTACTTGCAACGTTGGAAATACTGTCATTTGGACTGATACCATCATCAATAAAATGAACACCACCTTCAGTTGTTATACCCTCATTTTCATTGCCTTCATGTGTTCCATCAGTTTCATTTGCAATTGTACCATCAATTTCAATTTCATCATTACCTTCATTGTTTGAAACCCACAGTTTTGCATTTGAAATACACTCATTGTTTGACAACATTTTTGCTTTAAACCACGTTTCCTGTTTTTCCTTTTCATCCAGTGGCATAAAACCCAGCAGATTGTCATGCATATATTTTGCTTCATTACACACCTGACACAATTCTGTAAGAGCATTTTGTACCTTTGTTTTTTCATTATTTACCATGAAACCTTGAATTGCATTTCTTATGTTGGCTGCTATGTTAAACTTAGCCTTTCTGCCCGCTTGCAGCTTTTCACATTTTTCAGCAAGCGCTTTTGGAGTCAGTTTAACCACTCGCTTTTCAACCCCTACCGTGACGTCACCGCTAGCAGCGGAGCGCACGCCCGTCTCCATGACAACGTCTGACGCCGCTCTGCGGGTTTCCATATAGTCAGTGAATCAAACGTCAGTTCGCAGCTCGCGCAACAAAGTCAGTGCAAAGAAAGTCAACACGAAATCAATAAAAGTCAATTGTCATTCCACTTCAGCAACCATGGATTTACGCTCACTCGCCCCCAAGTTATGTGCGCGCACAATCTAAATGGCCATTCTATTACATGTAGCGCTACAACATACCTCCGTGCGGTGGGCACCGTGCGATAGCGGTCCAATACTGCTCCACAGCCAAGCCTCGGATTAGCACCGTAGCGTAGCTCCTCACTACCACCATGGACGGCTGCAGCCCGGCGATCCCCCGACGGCTGACGCAGCAGCAGAACGCAGTGGACAGGTGAACGTGAATCCTCTTCAACTCCACGGCAACAGCAGCTCCCCTCGTCCGTCCTCTCGCGTCGCCTCTGCACGTCCCAAACGTAGCGAAGCTCCCGCAGCTTCCAGACGAAGGTCCAACTGGAGCCAGGTTTTTGACTAATATTAAAGGAGCTCCCGTCTTGTACGGAGCTACTGAGGAGATGAGCCCGTAGTTAGACCTGGCTGACGCGCCGATACTTTGCTTAATCTAATAACACCCCGCTCGCTGTGTCTCAGTATTCCAATGAAACGATGCAGGCATTTCTTCATATAGAAATATGTATTTATTTACTTCACCGTGCACAATAGCATCTTTTGGGTTCCATAGACAAATGATTAACTTTTCATACAAACAATTCGCGCCGTGGTGATTCAAACCAGCAGTAACCTGCGGTCAAAAACCATTGCCCTTCCGGGTCAAAACCTCCTGCCCGTGGCCGTGAACTTGACGCCTATATAGACAACAGCGCCACCCAAGGTCACACCAATCAATTAAACATGTTTCCCCCATTTGGCTCTTACACTAGTTGTTGGTGAGGTGAAGAATGTGTTGACTTTATCACTGGACATAAGCATATCGAGCTGCAGTATACACATCTGACTCGTCATGGTTTATTGATTACTATGGTGCCGTGTTCTGTTGCTTATATAATTTAGAAAACATCTCATTCATCCAAAAAAAGATTCTGTGATTTATTTTGAGCAAGGCAACAATATGACTTCGTCAGGGTCGAAGCTCTGTCATTTTACCATGTTACCAGCCATGTCACAGGGATGTCATGGTCACACACACACACACACACACACACACACACACACACACACACACACACACACACACACACCCCCCCCTGGTGGAGATGATAAACAAACATAACAGATAAAACTGACAAATTATCAAATTATGAAAGAAATACTGGCATCTCTACATTTTAGATTTTTTTATTTGATCCAACCAGTCCCTTACAGATAGAGTCTCTGTTTTAGGACAATAAATTGTGCCCCTATACTGGCTGTGCCCTGTTTGGGCAGTCCTGAACTGTCCACACTTCCTACAGGAGTTAGCCAGCACCTTCCTCTTGTTATACCTGATCTTAGGGGGCCTGCCTCCAAGACTACTGGCAGCTGGATGGATAGGTGCAGATGGATCAAGACGGGGAGCAAGACGGGGAGCAAGACGGCCATTGGGAAGACGGGGAACAGCAAACACATTAGGGATTGGAGCGGGTATGGAGATGCCAACGGGTGCAGTGGTGGGAACGTGAGAGAAAATAGTGGCAGGGGCTTGAGAAGGGGCAGAATATATCTGGGGGAAGAGAATGACATGACCAGCAACAGGAGGTTTGAGAAAAAGCTGTCGCTGGGTTGACAATCTTGGCTGGATAGCGGGTATGACAGCAGGGTGGGGGGCTACAGCCCACCTCTTGGTCTTTGCCTGTCCAGCAGTGCTCTGAGGCAGGTTGGACACATGCTCAGGGCCATGTGGATGTGGAACAACAGTGGGGCGGACCAGATACCCTGCTAGGCTGTCCCCATGATCCATAGCCTGAACATATAAATAACAGGAGAAAACATTTAAAAGGGGTATATAGGCAGGACATTCAAATAATAAAATGAGATTTGTATTTTTCCCTCTTACCAGCTGTTTCTCAGGCACATAATATAAACAATGTAACACAAAAACCTTTGTTAAAAAAAACGTATACTTAGATTATTTCTGCCATAGCTAGTTTGGGCCACAGACTGTCAGGGAATGAGTGGTCAAAATGAGTGGACAGGTAAACCATCCAATCACTGACAAAGTCCAATCACAGAACTCACAGTAGGGCTGGGCAATTCACAAAAAATATATATAAACCTATATTTAGAACCAATAACTGACTTAATCTTGCTCATGTAGGTTAATTGAATAAACAAGAAGCATGGTTTAGATTTTTTGATACATTTTTATTTCTTATATAAACAAATTGACTCAAAGTAATGATAGATCTTTTACAATAATAGCAAAAATTGCCCATCTACAAGCTCACAACGTGGTGATTTTGTACATGTCATTTTCACTGTTTAAAAAATGTTAATTAATACATTAATTAATTTTATAATTATTATATATTTTTTAATTATTCATAATCGAGGCAACAGTTTAAAATAATCATGATAATGATTTGAAGTCATAGCGCCCAGCCCTGACTGGTCAAATTGAACTGACAGGTAAACCATCCAATCAGTGACAAAGTCCATTCACACATCACAGTTGAGAACCATTAGGCCAATTAGCGTCAGAACTCGCATCAAATCAGAGTACAACAACAGATATCAAATATCTATGGATAAATAGTAGGATTTAGAGCAACATAATAGCAAAACATTTGTAAATAACAAAGAGATCAATAAACGGTCCCAAGTCTTTAAATAAGCTCATTACAAAAATGGAGTCATATGAAAATTGTCATTGCAGTAGCATAGCCAGAAAAAAAAATACTTTGGGAGTATACCTGGGTGTGCCACATGTAATTGTAAAGTTTTATGCACCTTTGTGCTGGTCGAAAAGCAAACTCAGTTAACTGTACTGGGTATATAGGTTCCTTGCGCTAACACAATTCTCTCCAAAGTTTTTTTTATCTCGGTCTTAATAGATGTTTTTAGCACCAATACAAAAACCTGTCTCCTGATTCAGAACTTTTCTTTCCTGTTATGGACTGGCACAGAATAACTTTGTTTCTTAAATCACACGAATTGTATGAAATGTATTCATATAAGTTATGCACACACAATATGAAAACATTGTGATCAGCACATTTTGGCAAAAATAAAATGAATGAATAGCATTATAATGTGAATTACATCATCACAATGTAAACAAATAGCCTATGACTAGTAGAACAAGAGTGCAATTTGTGAAAAGCACAGTTTTTCTTTCTTTTTTTAACTCTATAACTGCCAAAGACGTTTATAAACGTCTTTGAGAAATTAGCTGTTGCCTGCCAAAGACGTTACTACTGGTTTTGAGCTATTTTCAAACATCAAACAACACATGACAACAAGGTCAAATTGACCTCGTTGACATTTGTGAAACCACACCTGAATCTCATCTGTGATTAGAAATTTTCTGGGGATCAATCATACTTGAGAAAAATATTTTGTGGCTATGCGAAAAGGTACCAAAATCGGTCAAAACCCTGGCAGAGGCTACAGACTGTTCTGAAAAAACTCTGGCAGGGTAAGAGTTAATAGCCTGTGTTTGTGTATGTCAAACTTGCAACTACTACTAATAAAAACTGCAGAATGAATTAATTGCTTTGATCATGGATAAATCTTTTCATGCATTAGAATTTTAACAATTATATTATATGCTAAAAAGCTTTTCAGATGGGGGGAGGTATTCCTCTCAGTAAAGTATCAACCTTAGTTCAAAAATATTATCGATCGACTTTTAAAACAAACGTGTTTACATTTTAAAAATACAAGCTTATAAGTTTGGTTACCCAGCATGAGAGAGACTTGAGAATGAGGCTTTTGGATCCCAACGCCCAGAGAGAGCAGAGTCAATCTACATCCCATAGCCCAAGGGAACTGTCAGCTTAATGTGTTACGCTGACTGAGAGTCCGTGAACATCATGCAGTGATTTAATTGGTTGGTTGTCAGTGTGATATCATGACCAATCAACGGACAGGCTATTTTCAAGTTCCGCTGCACGTGCTACACAAGTCGCTGTTATAATATGAAAACAAACTGAATTCATTGAACAAAACCCTATTTTTAGAAGTGAGGGAGTGTTGCTACCTTGCACTACCCCTCCACTACACCCGTGTGAACGGAATGCATTCCAGGCCGAACAATTTATCTTTTTATAATTTCCAAATGACACAATCATGTATAAAAACATAAGTATACAGTACGACAAAAATACTGGACAAGACAACACAATATACATAGGGGTATTATCTAAAAATCAACAAGAACATGGCCACCAGACAGCACAGAGCAGGGGATAGCTGCCTGTCTGACTGGGCCAATCTACTTTCAATATTGAGGGGGGATACGAGTAGCCCTTCCCAATGTGGAATGATCTTCACTTTCGCTGAAATCTGATAGGGTCGTTTGCCACTGCCATCTTTATAATGGCAACATGTGATACTTATTTTAATTTGTATTTACAGGTTGGCTCGCCAGATGTGAGTCACACTACCTAAATGCTCCATCCACTGAACATGGCACTGTTACGGTGAAATTGGTGAGCCACCAAAATATGTGACCATCTTGTGAACTTCCAACGTAATGTCAATGTCTGAACGTACAGTAAATCACTGCTATTTGTATATTAACGGAGTTAAACTTAAGAAGAGTTTGGTATTGTGGACAACACTGTCGACCCCAACAAAATATTACCATGACGTTTCTTTGAGTCTAAAATATCTTGTTTCTGTTTTATTTGCTGAATGTGGGGAAAGGTCTTCAGTCTAACAGGAATTAATTGTCTTTTTTGACTGCTGTGTGAGTCAAGTAATGTTATGGGCCTATTTTAGCACCTCCAAAGTTTTTTTTTTCTCCACTAATCCTCATTATGCAGTGTACTGACACTCAAACATGCACTAAATGTCCCTTATGAGCTGCCGTTCATGCAGAACGACATGGAGCTGGTTGCTTGTTTCTCTCACAGAATCTGGCAACACCGAGGAAGAAGAAAGAAACGAACTTTGGAGGTGCTAAAATAGGCGATTTTCATGTATACACATTACTCCATTATGCCAGGGGAAAGGGTCTCCACAATGGACAACAGGGGCTTCTCTGGAAAAATTCAACGGCCCTTTGTATGTTGGTGAGTGATTAGCGACACATCAAAGCAAACATCTAAAATGACTGGAATTCTCCTTTAAAGGCAGGCGCAGGCAATCAGACAGGCAGAGCAACAAGCGGGCCCCTGATCCAAGTGAGAACTCATAAATATATATATATATATATATAATATCTGTGACTTATCATTGTAGTACTGTATTACAGTGAATGTTTGCTTGCCATGTGATTTTTCAGTCCTCGGATTTCAACAAAACATTTGCCACAAACTGCACAGCTAAAGGGCTTTTCCCCGGAATGAGTCCTCATATGCTGCTTCAAATTACCCTTTACACTAAAACTGTTGCCACAAATTGTACAGCTAAAAGGTTTTTCGCCTGTATGAGTCTTCATGTGCCGCTTCAGATTGTTATTTAGACTAAAACTGAGGCCACAAACTGTACAGTTAAAGGGCTTTTCCCCTGTATGAGTCCTCATGTGCTGCTTCAGAGTTTCATTTAGACTAAAGCTGCTGTAACAAATTACACAACTAAAGGGCTTTTCCCCTGTATGAGTCCTGATGTGCTGCTTCAGATGACTAGTATGATTAAAGCTGTTACCACAAACTGTACAGGTAAAGGGCTTTTCTCCTGTATGAATCCTCATGTGTTTCTTCAGATTGGTATTTAGACTAAAATTGTTGCCACAAATGGTACAGCTAAAGGGTTTTTCCCCTGTATGAGTCCTCATATGCTGCTTCAGAGTTTCTTTTAGACTAAAGCTGTTACCACAAACTGTACAGCTAAAGGGTCTTTCCCCTGTATGAGTCCTCAGGTGCTGCTTCAAATTTCTATTTAGACTAAAGCTGTTCCCACAAACTTTACAACTAAAGGGTTTTTCCCCTGTATGAGTCCTCATGTGTTGCTTCAGGTTATCCTTTAGACTAAAGTTGTTGTGACAAACTGTACATCTGTAGGGTTTTTCCCCTGTATGCATCCTCATGTGCCTCTTCAGGTACTTATCTATACTAAAGCTTTTGCCACAAAGTGTACAACTTACAGGCAACTCCCCTTTTTGAGTCCTCATGGATGGAAGTTCTTTTGATGATTTCATGTCCTGGAACAGCTTGTTGCTCAAAGACAATCTTTGTCTTTTTGGTGTCTTGTGTGATTTCAGTGTGTTTAAAACTGATTGAGATTCCCTGGTCTGCCCCCACTCATCACTGTCTTCAGTGTCAGATTCAGAGCAGTGTGAAGAGGGGAGCTGAGCATCACTAGTTAGTTGTGATGTTTCACAGTCCTCTGCATCAGCTTGTGCTCTAATGTGTTCAGCTGAGGTGCTGGCTGGAGTGTCTGACACACTGTTTTCATCATCTTCATCTTTGATTTTCACTGTTACTAATGTCAATATTGTCTCATCACCCTCCTCTGGTGCTTGAAGTAGTAGCTCTTCCTCTTCCTCTTTAATCAGTGGAGGCTCCGGTTTCTCATGGACCATACTGGTGCTTCTCTCCTGCTGTTCAGCGGAAAACTCTTCTCTACACAGAGGGAAGTGTAGGAAGTCTAGGAAGAGACAAATAACATGATGTTCAATTCACAAAAGCCGTTGTAATGGACCGTCTCTGGGTCACTTTTTTTAGGTGATTATATGCTCCCTTTTGAATTTCGCTAATTAGAATTTTGTCCTAATTCTGTGTGCAATGTGCATTATTTTGTGTTTTCCATTGGATGCAGAGAATTTATTCGTAGATGTTTGCATGCTGTCTCAATCTGGTGTTTGTCCTGTTTTGCAAAATCTTGGTTAGCATGTGGACCACAGACCTCACAACCATAAAGGCAAAATGGTTTGCGTTTCCAATATTTTGAGCCAGAATTGAGTTGGGATGTCTGGCCCTCCCTCTCACCATCTGTCTCTCTCTCTCTCTCTTTCTCACGCGCGCGCGCGCGCGCACGCACGCACGCACGCACACACACACACACACACACACACACACACACACACACACACACACACACACACACACACACACACACACACACACACACACACACACACACACACACACACACACACACACACACACACACACACACAATCGAGAAAAATAAAAAAAAAGTGCATACTTTTCTTTAAATTAATTCTGTGTCATATCATTCAGTTTATATAAACTCTTACTTCAAACCAGGAATTTCAAGAAAATAAGATGCCTGTATGCACCCATGTGCTGGTCATCATGATATGATGATAGATGATTGATGCCAAATGCATAGTTTCTTTTATTACGTAAAATTATGGAATACATATATTTATCATACATCAGTCAATTGAGCATATTTTTCAAGTTTAGTGAAAGTTTTCAATGAGTGTTATCAAAATAGTGATTGTTGTAATAATTCAAGATATGCATTAATCTACTGCTTTACAATCATAATTTGTAAAGTTTGGCTAAAAATGTCTCCCTTTCCCTGGCACTGGCAGTATTCCCTGGCAGTATCATCTTATGAAAGAATAATTGGCAATATGATTCCAAGCTTAAGGTCCTTATACACCGGGAGCATGATGAATAAATGATCCGAAAATGCGTTGTGAATATATATATAATATTTGGTGATGCCTAATTCATACAGGTTGATGCTTTTATTCGCAGTGAAAGATCAACCTCGTTTCAAAAAATTATTATGCCGCTTTATCGCCCAGTAATATTCACGTTCTGTGTGGATGTACTCATGACATAAAAGACCTTCATCTGCCATGTTTATACAAGGATTTGTCATAATGCACCGTGAAAAGCAAACAAAATTATAACATTCTTTAATCCATAATTACTTAAAGGAGAATTCCGGACAAATTAAGTGTTATCTTTCATGTCTCGTTACTCACCTAGCGACGTAAAAAGTGGCGTTCTTTTTTTCCATATATTCCCCTGTCGTCATTTTTTAAACCCCCTCCGTTGTCATAATGGGAACGCGTGGGTCAGGGAAGTTCGTCTATTATAACCGATGCAATGTTATTTGTTTCTCTACTACGATTCATTGTAGAGTCTCATGATAGTCAAACATGCGCTGAAAATTCCTGCGAGCCTGCCGTTAATGGCGAACGATTTAACACTGGTTGCTTGTTTCCAGAATCTGGCAACACGAGTTGCCAGGTTTTGGAAAGAAACAAGCATCCAGTGTTAAATCGTTCGCCATTAACGGCAGGCTCGCAGGAATTTTCAGCGCATGTTTGACTATCATGAGACTCTACAATGAATCGTAGTAGAGAAACAAATAACATTGCATCGGTTATAATAGACAAACTTCCCTGACCCACGCGCTCCCATTATGACAACGGAGGGGGTTTAAAAAATGACGACATGAAAGATAACACTTAATTTGTCCGGAATTCTCCTTTAACTCAGGGACGAACAATAACTACTTCGCAATCAAAGCAACCTTCTCCAGACATCATTCTATATTCAAATATTATATTTAATAGCTGCAATGTTCTGTTTCATTAACGTATTGATGACACAATCAATTATTATTCTAGTGGTCTATCCAGCAACGCAGATGAAGGTTACAGCTGATAGCGATAATCAAGCCCAATGAAAACGTCTGCGGTTAACCGCTGAACCGCAAGGATACATAGTTTTCAGTGGAACAAAAAAAAATTACAGACAAAGATACAGTAAATACATTTTATCGTATTAAATGATCAACCCTTTTGTATTCTGAATGGAACATACCTTGATGCCTTCCTGCCTTCAAGAAAGGAGACTCTGGTTCCTCCTGGACCATACTGTGGCTCCTCTCCTGCTGTTCAGTGGACACCTCCTCCTTACACACAGGGAGGACTTGGAGGTCTAGAAGGAGGAGAGAGGAGGTAATTTCAGCAGAGAGCAACTAAAAATGCTTTCTGATTGGACAATATTGTCTCCTGCAGCTGATGTGGTCAAAGGTCTAAGACCTGAAGCTCAACCTGCCACATACTTACAAGTCCTTGATGCAGCCTTTGCCACTGTTCAGGATGGCGAGGAGCTTTTTGCTCAGTTCTTAACTACTTTCCAAGATCATGATAAAACATTCTCTGCCTATCTCCAGCGACTACAACTCACCTTGAACTCTGTGGTGAAAAGGGGTGGAATTCAATCCAGTGAAGCAGAGAAACATCTCATCCGACAATTCTGTCGTGAATGCCTGGAGAACCCAGTGATAACAAACTTCCCTGACCAGAAGAAAGACAATCCTCCATCCTTTTCAGAGCTTTTGCTCTTGCTGCGCACAGAGGAAGACAGACAGCTAGCGAAGGAAAATCGCATGAGAAAACACATAAGTACATCCAAACAACGTGTTCACTTGAGTTCACACAGTGCCTGCGCCTGTGGAGCGACATCAGAACATGACCGCAATGCAATTGATCATCTCCAGAAACAAATGACCAAGCTTCAGAGCCTAATAACATCCTTGCTTTCTCAGGAGAAGACACAAAACACATCAAAGTTTAGAGCTGCTGCCACACTCCTCAAAATAGACCAAAGCCTTGGTACTGTTTCAAGTGCGGTGAGGATGGTCACATCTCGTCATCTTGCAGTAATGCAGCCAATTCAACTCTCAATTTAAAAAAAAGCAACTAAAACAGAAATGGGACATGAAGAACAAAACAAATCCATCAAACTGAATGCAGTCTCTGTGGAGGGACAACCAGAGGATGCAGTGAAACAATGTCCCATAAATTGCAAACAATCACAACCCACTTCCCATACATGCAAGTTACCAAAAGGACTCATTGGCACCAAAGGTACTGCACAAGTGTTCATCAAAGGGACACAATTCAACCGTCTATTCATTGGATACAGGCTCTCAGGTGACAACAATCCCCCATTCATTTTATTCCAGTTTTCTTTCTGACCAAGAAATCAAACCGCTGATTGATATACTGGAAGTTGAGGGGGCTAATGGTCAGAGTGTGCCTTACATGGGCTACGTCGAACTTGATGTTTCTTTTCCACCCAAGTTTCTTGTCACATCTATAGACATACAGACTCTTGCTTTGGTGGTGCTTGATGTCAAATCAATGCAATCCCTTGAACTCATTGGCACGAACACACTTGATGTTCTCTATGAGATGTCTGGAAGACAACTTGCCAATTCATCACTCACTCCCATATTATGGATACAGAGCAGTGCTGAAGATCCTTGAGCTGAGATACAACCAATTCAATAATGGTGTAATGAGAATGCATGGGGAAAAGTCCACAAACCATTCCACCAGAGGAACGGTAGTTTTGGAGGGAACATCTACCAACTGCAATCTGCCTCTGTCGTCATTCATTGGTTTTTCATACACACATTGAGCTCCCAACTGAACCTGGTCACACCTGGTTTTAAGCAGTCAATTTATCAGTCAACCTATCAATCTATATATCCATGGATTATTTTTTGTCTTTGTCGCATTCCTAAGCTAATAATTTGATTCCCGTCTCCTACCGGCTAATGTATCCGGTAGGAGACACGTAGAAGTAGATTATTTGTGTCTCCTACCGGAAATACACACGGTCATCAAATTATTGTCTTAGGAATGCCACAAAAACAAAAATAAATCCATGAAATCAAGGCTTCATGGGGTGTGTAATTGATAGAAAATAAGTAATTTTTTTGGGTGAACTCCTCCTTTAATGTCATTTTAAAATGTTCAACCCCTAAGCATTTAGACAATGAAGTGAAAAATGAAGGAAAAAGTGAATTCAGTCATCTTTACGTGTTTTGTGTGTTTCAGTGAGTGTATTTATAAAGTCAATTTATGTTATAAAGTAAAACAAACTTGTCAGTACAGTAAATAATTATAAATTTAACTGAAAAGCTCCTACCAATACTCATTATTTCTCCTTAGTAGACTGAAACAAGTGTCCATAGACACACCAGGCCACATACAGGCACATGCACATAGACATAGCTGAGCTGAGAAGAAACAGCACAGCAGAAAGAGTGCTCTTCCATTCTAATTAAATAAATAAAAACATTTGCTCTGTCATTTGGTGACCCAATAATAAATACAGTATTAATGTTGGCAGTTAAATAGGTGTTCCGGGAACATTGACTTAAGTTGTAGCTTCTTAGAAAACAGGCTGGTGACCTGTTCCAAAGTTGTTTAGTTACACACTGAATAAAGATACGTACAAGTGTAACTGATAGTGTAAGGGAATAAATACAATCAGCCAAACAGCGAATCCACGTAGGATTACATCCTGGTGATATTGTAGCAAGACTAGAGTAGTAATTTTCTAATTCGGGGCCGGGGATCCCAGGGGTCATTGAGGTGGTCTGAAGGGGTCCCCAGCCAATTGAGAACTAGTTCCAATTATAGTTCCAACTATAATCCAATTCACTTGAAATTATTACAAAGCAAAACAATTGTGTGACTATGTACAGTTAAGAATGCCTTCGTCCTAAAGTTGAAGAACAGGTTCCAAGTACTGGCAAGCATAGAGGATGACCACACACAACTAGATGAAAAGGAAGTCAACGACATGTAGGAACAAATCAAAACAGCGTATTCTGAAAGTAGTGAAGCCTGTCTAGGAATAACAAAACACAAAAGGAAGGATTGGATTACATCTGACACCTGGCAGGCCATTGAAACAGGAGAGACCTAAAAAAAAAGAAGTCTTAGAAGCCAAGTATAGTCAGGGGATATTAGCAGAAAAATGTCCAATCTTGGAATAAATTCTTTACCAAAAAAAACCTTCACCAATGTGTTTTTAAAAGTGTCTAGTAACACATCTCACAAAGACTGAAATGCAGTTTCCCTAGGGGAATTTTTGACAGCTGCTGAAAGTTGGGGTACCCACCATAACTAATAAAAAAATCTAAATTTAATTCTGTTTTAAGTGGCATGTGAGGGGTCAAACTAGGGTGTTTTTATGATTCTGAATCCATTGCAAGCATTTGTTTTGCACCAAAACCACTCCTTGGGCTAAACATTTAAACAAAAAGTATACCTGGAAAAAGATGGCTATGGCCGTTTTTATTATTATTTATTTTTTGGTAAGGAATTTATTCCAAGATTTTTTTAATATCCCCTGACTAATATGAGAGGCTGCAAGAGAGATATAAAGTGCTATACAGAGAAACAGACAGAAAGGTAAAGAGGATGGTTAGTTAGAGCAGACAGGACTTTATACGATCGTCGAAACACCAACGTGCCAAACACAGACAAACAGGGACGACTCCTTACTTTTGAAACAGAAATAGAGACTCGTTGGGCAGAACACTTCACAGAAATCCTCAACAGACCACTGGCAACACTAGAGGCTGATATGTAGGAAGCAAAGGCTGACCTTGATATTGATATGGAACCACCAGAGATGGAAGAAATCATCTCCTCCATCAAATCCCTCAAGAATGGGAAAGCTCCTGGTATGGGCACGACAGTTTACATGCAGAGCTGTGCAAGGCAGACCCAGAACTGTCAGCTAAAGCACTAAAACCACTCTTCACAGCCATATGGGAGGGGATGGGATTAAAATGCCTTTTATTGAACAATACGGGAGATACGGGTACTCATCGCGGTCCGCATCGCCTTGTAACATCCGTGGCTCGGTGGTAAGCACTTTATATTTGAAATCTGAACGTTTATGTTTATGTGAGAGATGGCAATGTGAAAAAATCGAACACAACTTTAGACCAGGGGGACTCGGCACCATGACTGTCATGGTATGACAGTCATGTTTCAGGGCTATGTATATCTGTCTGTTTTCTTAAATGTCATCATGATTTGAGTGCATGGGGATCTCATTTGAAATAAACCGATTGTGCTTTTATGGGCGATACAGTTTAGAGGACCTTGTATTGTTAACTGTACTCTGTACTGTACCTTTTCCATGTCTTTCTAAATACTTCAATCAATCAATGATGTATTTAGATGTGGATGCAGTTGGTTGTAAACATGTGGTTGACAGTGTTGAAAATGTAACCAACCTGCTCTGTGTAGTTTTCTGTCCATCAGAGTGTGTTGTGGCTCCAGTAGTGTTTGTAGTGTCTCTATCTCTCTCTGGAAGAGCTCACAGATCAGCTCTGCAGCCGCAGTCAGCCGCTCGCTGACAAACACTCTGACAAGAAGCTTCAGCTGCGACAAATCACTTTGTTTTTCCAAAACACACATTATCTCCTCTCCTACCGACGCCAGTTGTTCATTTACCGACGACCTGAGAGACTCTATTTGACACATTTCAAGCAGCTTAATCGACATCTTTCATTGTGGTCTCTGGACAACGACTACACAAGCAAAACAACAGATTTCCGGTCCCCCTGTGTTATGTGTTTCGCGCATGCTCAATAAAACAATCGAGCCATGGTTGAGAACTGTTGTCTTCCGCCACCTGCTGGAGAAGGTGTGTATGTAGTTACCATTCCGCTTACTGTAGACAGTCTATGTATGCTGTAGACTCTATTTTTTTTTTTTTGGAAAACGGCAAAACAAAGGGTATTTATTAAATATAGTATATCATATAATTAAATATAAAATTCAAAAAAATCACAGAAAAAAACGTTTTATGGTCATGATTCATGTCATGTCATGATGGCTTGATTCGAGGCTTAAATTAATAGATATAAATATTTTTGGAAATGTCAATGGGAAAAATGCATTGAGTATTTTGCGGTGGAACCCGGAAGGGGCGGGAACTGCGATGCTCTAGACTCTAATTTGCACTGTGTGTGTGTGTGTGTGTGTGTGTGTGTGTGTGTGTGTGTGTGTGTGTGTGTGTGTGTGTGTGTGTGTGTGTGAATATGTGCTGAGAGGGGGGGGGGTCAATAGCTGCAGGGTGAGGGTCCATGGTTGTGCACACACCATTTTAATCTAAAATGTGTCTTACTCATGGCCAGCAATTTCCTCCATGTTGACATGTGTAGTATGATACATGGTTTTCCTTTAATAGTTGACACACGCACCTTTGCAAGGTGATGACGTTACTTTTTGATTAATAAAATGAATGAATGATTCTTAGCTCTTCAAAATGCGAATACATTTTTAAACTTTTTAACTCCCACTCTTACAGTAGCTTGCTTCTCTCTAGCCATAACAAGCTTTTATTTTATAAATCAAATCCCCTTCCCAGAAACTAATAACGACATAAACATTTACTCATTTATTACCTTTATTTTCTGTGGTAGCATGGTGTTTTAGTCTTTAAATCAGAAGCAGTGGGACATCTTGTGGGTGTAATTAAACTTAATACATTAATTTAATAAAACATAGTCATAGATACAATTATAATTATAGATAAAGATAAATTAAATCATTAAATGTAACCACCTAAAAAGGCCCCAGTTCTCATGCATTCCTCTTCATGTGCCCCACTTCATGGTCCAATATGCGATTCTGGTGTATGTGCAGTGAAAAACGGTCACCAGAGATTTCGACCCAGGACGATTCGACCCGGACCATTCGACCCGCTCTCGACCCGCTTGGACCTGACATTTCGACCCGGACCGCGAGAGAGAGAGAGAGAGAGAGAGAGAGAGAGAGAGAGAGAGAGAGAGAGAGAGAGAGAGAGAGAGAGAGAGAGAGAGAGAGACATAATAATAATAATATGTACATTGATTTACCAAACAATTATTATTTGTCCCCATCCACTATCACTGGGAGTCTGGGTTTGACTCCCGCTCGGGACATTACTTTTTCAAACTAAAATTTTTTTTCGCCGATAAAGTATAGTTTTGGACCATGACGGAGGCACGCCGACTCAGGAGACCTTGAGGCCAAGGAGTCGCGCCCGAGCGCCTCCAGGCGCGAGTGCCCGCGACGACCGGCCGATGGTCTCCTAGTCGACTAAGTGCCGTCCGAGTTATGTACCGATAGGCACAGAATCGTAAATGATGTTGTGGGGACTGCGTTTGCCCCGCTATGGTTTGCCCCAACTGCCACTCACTGCACTAACATAGCCCGCCAGCCCCCTGTATATAAAGTTTGTTGTGTCAGTTAAAGTGATGAAGTACATGCAGAGTAAGATTTAAGTCAGGACAGCTAGCTTATGAGATGAAGAACTGGGTCTGAATGCACGCACCTTGTACCTCCAGGACCTCACCACCGTCACCTTGTACTCTACTACCCTCTAGGGGTTAATAATTCGATAATAATAAAGATAATTCGACCCGGTAAATTTGGGTCGAACTGACTCGAATTCGCGGTTGGGCGAGTTGTCCTGGGTCGAAATCTCTGGTGACCTGAAAAACTACCCCCTCACTCTGGGTGCTATGGTGAAGAGTATGTTGACTCATTTTACAAAAAAACAGGGTGTACGCAAAGATGATTTTAAACTCTCCCCTGTGAAAACAGAAGAGGTGTTTAAAAAATTGAGTGCTCTTCATCAACACAGAGCCACAGGCCTCGACAATATCCCCGCCAAATTTCTAAAAGACTCAGCCACCTCCATTGCTCCAATCATTACCCACATAATAAACCTCTCCATCATACAGGGACGGGTCCCTAACGATTTCAAAAAAGCAAGGGTGACCCCTCTGTACAAAAAAGGAAACAAATTAGACCCTGGCAACTACCGCCCTATTTCTACTCTTAGCTCCATCTCGAAAGTCATGGAAAAAATTGTCTATGAACAGGTCGATAAGTATCTTGCCGAGAAAAATCTAATCTACAAATTCCAATCTGGTTTCAGAACAAACCACTCCACTGACACATGCCTTCTCTATTTGAACGACTCTATCAAACAAGATGTCGACAAGGGCAAATATTGCGGCATGGTCATGCTGGACCTCCAGAAGGCCTTTGACACCGTTAATCACCCAATTATGATCAATAAGCTCAAAGCAATAGGTTTTGATGATACGTCAGTGAACTGGATGAGATCCTACCTGGAAGGGAGGGAGCAAGTGGTGGAAGTAAACGGCACCCAGTCCCCCCCCCCTCCCTGTGACTTGTGGTGTTCCTCAAGGAAGTATACTAGGACCTTTACTGTTCCTGATATATGTGAATGATATGTCATCAGCCTGCGACTGCAAACTGTTCCTGTTTGCAGATGACTCGGCCCTGCTAGTCTCGGACAGGGACAGGCTGCAGGTTGAGAAAACTCTCAGCTCTGAACTCAACAAGATCTGCATCTGGCTCTCTGACAACAAACTTTCATTACACCTGGGTAAAACTGAATCCATCCTCTTTGGGTCCAGCCAGAGAGTTTCACGATCAAAGTGGGTGATGATGTCATAAAAAAAAAGGATGAAATTACCTACCTGGGCTCCATCTTGGAGGCAAACCTCTCTGGTAACAAAAACGCCGAAAAAGTGATCAAAAATGTCAACCAAACAACACGCTATTTGTGGAGGATTGATCGTCTAGTCAGTAAGAATACTCTGAAGATTCTTGCAGGGGCCCTCATTCAAGGTCATTATGATTATGCATGCACTTCATGGTATCACAACACCTCCAAGGCCTTAAAAACAAGGCTCCAAACATCCCAAAACAAACTTGTAAGGCTACTTCTTGGCCTCAATCACAAAACCCATCTAACCCCTGCTCATTTTGCTAGGATTGGATGGCTTAGGGTTGAGGACAGAGTACAGCAACTTGCTATGGGCCTGGTCTTCAAGATACACCACAACATTGGGATCCCCCTGTATTTGTCAAAATACTTCCAAAATGTTAATGAAGTCCATGATCATAACACCAGAGGCAGCTCCACAAATCATGTTCAACCCAGATTTGGCTCAACTAAGGGAATGAACTCGTTCTCATGCTATTCATCAAAAATGTGGAATGCCCTACCAAAAGGAGTAAAGGAGTGTAAAACCCTACTCACTTTCAAAACTGCCCTAAAGATACACCTTCAGGAGGCTGCAATTCGAAAATGGCCCCTGTCTAAGTCCTAACCCACCCCCCCCCTCTTTCATTTTCCTCTTTTGTATATATATATTTTTCTCTCTTCATACCAGTAACCTGAAAGCTGATTGTATGACATTCTGTATAGTAGTGTGTATATCTGTCTGTCTCTTATATGTCATCATGATTTGTGTGCATGGGGTTCTCATCTTAAACAAGCAGCGTGCTTAATGAGTCTTCCAGTTTAGTAGACCTTGTATTGTGAATTTGTACTTCCATGTACTGTGATTCTCATGTCTTACTAAATAAAAGTACATCAATCAATCAATCAATCAATCAAATGTTTCACGTTTTACTGCAAGTTATGTCCAACATATAGATAATATACAAAGATAAGAGGGCAGATTGTATCATAGAGCCACACTGTAAATAAGTTGTCTTATTTGGGACAGTCTTGACAGACACATCTCGTCACCCTCATAGATACAATTATACTTAATTGTAACCTAATAATATTGTAGTAACTTCACAGGACAACTTGGTTATTTCTCACTTGGTTATTTATTCAGCTTTGCTCAGGTAAACAAACAGCCTCACAGCTTGCCCTGTGCCGGTAACCGACTGACTTCCTGTGTATACTCTGTGTTACCTGATCCCTGCCAAGTAGGACTGCTCTGCCCTCTGGTGGGCAGGCAGGGTAACCAATAAACATTCTAGGTTCACAATATTACAAATATTATCAAGCTAAATGCTGATTTTCAAATGCCCACTTCGTAAAGTAAAGAGTTCTCCTGTGGTGGTCACTCAAATTACAATTTACAGGCTCACTCTGCAAAATCAGAGTGATCAGACCAGGGGTCATCATCGCCATGATGGCTTGTAGTGGACATTTTAGTCAAAATTCTGTTTTTGCTATGGACTTACAAAACGAGTAGACAGACACATAAAGAGCTATCCCTAATTGACCATTACAGGTCTGCAACTCTGAGAGTGTACAAATTACATTTATACACTCTCAGAGTGGAAACCTGGAGACTGACATTCAGTAATTGGGTCTTATGATCAAAATAAGAACATTATAATGGTGTGTAAAAAAAGAAAATCTAAAATTTGCCATGGACCAGGCCAAGTCTCGCCACGGAAACATCTGTCCGTGTACGGACATATTGATGACCCCTGGATCAGACACCAAAATGAGGTTTGACTTAAAGCTGCACTGTGTAACTTTCCTGTTCTAGCTTATGTCTCGAGCAGCACTAGTGCTGACATTTTTTTACCACTGAGCTAATATTCCTCCCTGCTTGCTCAGGGAGACATTTTATTTTGACCATCAAGTCACATTTGACCATGGTTTGTCAAACCAGAAACAGTATTGTGTCCGAAGGTCATGTCAAACCAGACACAGGATGTAAATGTCTCAATAGAAGAGCAGTGAGACCAAATAAAACCAACCCAATTGTATGAGTTATATTGTATTGACAAAGGCCTACTCTACTAATACAGATTGGACAAAATAACATTTTGTTCACTAAAAGTAAAGCTTTAACTAAAACTAATGAAATAACAAAAATTATACTCCTATAGTACCTTTCTTTTCCTGTTGCTTCCCAACTAGGGGTGCAACAGTTAATCAAACTAATACATTTCATAGACTATAAAAAATAATCAATAACAATAAAATAATCAATCCCTATTTTGGGCATGTCATTGTAGGCCAATAGCCAATCTACAAGCTATTTAAACATTTTTTGTAGTATAAAATAACACTTGTATGCATGGTTAATCGATTCATTGATATATAAAAAAATATATAAATATTTAAAAACTTGATTAATCAGAAAAGTAATCGCTAAGAATGTAATCCATAGTTGCAGCCCTATTCCCACCATCAATCAACATGTTCTCAAGCTGGTTTAGACCTGTATTTAAAGCATCTCTTCTGAAAGCACAGTGCTAACCTAAGACATTATAAACCATCAATAATCCATCAATTTGACAATTTCAGTTTAAAACCATGTACATTTCTATACAGTCGCAATTGCCTGACTTACCAGAAGTTTTTTTATTAGTATTTATCTTTAAAGCTTGGTTAATAGTTGATGCTTTGTCATCCTGCAAAAACGTTTCCGTTATGGACCTGCACAGAATACTTTTTCTTTCTTTCAATGTAACTTGCATGTACAGTAGCACGTGCAGTTGTGCACACATGTACTCTGCATGTTTGTTTATGTATTATTATTATACATTTATTATTTTGTTTTATTATTTAAGTTTTTAGATTCTGCTTTAGAATCTGTGACATGTCATTGTCATACTGCATTAGAATGTATGCTTCTCATGTGATTTTTCAGACCTCGGTTTTCAACAAAGCTTTTGCCACAAACTGTACAGCTAAAGGGTTTTTCCCCAGTGTGAACCCTCATGTGTTGCTTCAGATTACTAGTTTGACTAAAGCTTTTGCAACAAAATGCACAGCTGAAGGGCTTTTCTCCTTCATGAGTTCTCATGTGTATCTTCAGGTTTCCCTTAAGCCTAAAGCTGTTGCCACAAACTGTACATGTAAATGGCTTTTCCCCTGTATGAATCATCATGTGCTTCTTCAGATTACTTGTTTCACTAAAGCTGTTACCGCAAACTGTACAACTAAAGGGTTTTTCCCCTGTATGAGTCCTCATGTGCTGCTTCAGATTTCTATTCAGACTAAAGCTACTGCCACAAACCTTACAGCCAAAAGGTTTTTCCCCTGTATGAATCCTCACGTGGCGCTCCAGATCTCTACTTAGACTAAAGCTGTTGCCACAAACTGTGCAGCTAAAGGGTTTTTCCCCTGTATGAGTCCTCATGGATGGAGTCTCCTCCCACTCATTACTGTCTTCAGTGTCAGATTCAGAGCAGTGCGAAGAGGGGAGCTGAGCATCACTAATAGGTTGTGATGTTTCACAGTCCTCCGCATCACCTTGTGTTTTCATGTGTTCAATTGAGGTGCTGGCCGGAGGGTCTGTTTCTCTGTTTTCATCATTTTCGCTTTTCACTATTAGCAATGTCAACGTCCCATCAGCCTCCTCTGGTGTTTGAAGTACTAGCTCTTCTTGTTCCTCTTTAATCTGTGGAGGTTTTGGTTCCTCATGGACCAAACTGGAGCTCCTCTCCTGCTGCTCATGGGACAGCTCCTCTTTACACACAGGGACACAGTCTAGGAGGAGAAAAATAACATGATAGTTCAGTGAGGACACTCATCGACTGCTCCAGAATAAAACAAGCATGATGAGTTCACAAAACACCAAACATCCTAATATACAATTGAGAGTCCTGCGCATGCGCGACGGTTGGTCGTAGGAGTACGGTCGGTCGGTCGTCTACCGTCTACTCTCATACGGGTCCTTTAGCACACGTTGGCCAATCAGGGGCCGAGCCGAGTGCAGCCGACTAGAGCCAGGCGAAAACGAACGGCGGCCATTGAAATGGCTCCGTCTCCACCTCAACCGAACATCACTGCCCTTTCGCTCACGCACAAAAAGGTAATCATAGCTGCTTTTTCCTTCTTTCAACGTTGTGCGCCTGTGTATACATCCTGTGTGTGTGAGTGTGTGTTTGTTACTGTGCCTTTGTACTTTCGCACTACATCTAAAAAGAAAAAACAAAAACATGTGAACCTAAAATAAATAACATTTGTTGCCCCCTCTTAACCAAGGCAGGTGGCACGTGAGGAGAAAAACTGTACTTTTTGAACAATTTACTTCCACCATTTCTCTTCATCTCCTCCTTCATCCAAGTCGATGTAGCCATAGCTTTTTAGACTACAGACTCTTTAGCAACCATGGCCTATATTCAACTGGAAGGATTAATTGAGAACTGGGTCTCTATTTCAAGCATAACCTTTATTTAACCAGAAGGATACATTGAGACCTGGGTCTCTTTTTGAAGCATAACCTTTATTAAGCCAGAAGGATACATTGAGACATGGGTCTCGTTGTCAAAGATGAGCTGGCCAAGAGGCAGAGAATTACACGGCTTCACATTGGTTCATCTCTGGTGTTAAGCTTAGAGGGCTTTTCTAGGACCAGTTACAAATTGCAGACAGGTGCTCTTTTATGGCGGTTTTATGGCAGACCAGAATTGAAAGTAGAGTCCATATCTGGAGACCGGTTAAAATCGACAGATGGTTGTAACTTTGGACGATTAATTTATACATTTTTTATTTGACCAAATAGACGGTGGAGGACCGTTCTGCCGTTCCAAGGAATAGTAAGTGATGTATAAGGAAGCGCTTCTGTATAGACCTGTAAACTATACTTCTGTTTCTGGGGTCTCGCCCAGCACATACTGTCCTTTTCAATGTCAGAAGAAGGTATGACCATGCATACATGATTAGATGAATGATTGCATACTAGTAATTACATATTTGTGAACTGTTTCAATAACACAATCTCTTCACATGTTTTCTTCTTTTGTATTGCAACTCAGTGCAGTGATGTGAACAAAGGTAGAAGCAACTGACTACAAGAATTGTCTATATATGGGCAACAATGTACGTGCCACAATTGATAAATCACCATTCTGTTTAAACTATAGTGTTTGTTTGTTAGAATAGTATGTTCACACAACATTATATTTAGAGTTATCAAATTGGAAACATGTCAACTTTTCATAATATGCTTTATACTTTAAGATATTGGAAAAGAAAGCAGAATGGAAGTGTGCCTGCCTACGGAGCAGTTTACTGTGAAACAACATGAAAAGAAAAAAAGCAATGGCAAAAGAATTCGGCAACATACTATGCAAACTCAGAAGAAAAACCTCAGTGCCATCCTAGATCTGACACCTATGTGTCCAAGCCCCCTACAACCATGTCTGCCTGCGGAGACATCCACCCGCAAAGAGGGAAAGAAAAAGAAGACTATAAATAAACTGGGGTCAAAGTTGAGGTAGGCTGAAGTGAAGGTTCAAAATCAGAAGAGAGAAATGATAAATATAAAAAAGCAACAGCTTCAAAGACAAAAAACACTTCCTAGGAAGGAAAGCTCCGCCAACCAGAAGAGTAAGCAAAAAACAAACCCCTTCCAAAGACGTCAGATGGGAAATCTGGTCAGTCAATCAGGATGATGTCTCCACCATTATCAATGGAAAAGCTGGGGAGATTCGCAAAGGTGGACAAATATACATGAAAAGGGCGTTAACTGACACCATGGAGAGACTCCACACACAATTCCTCACACCCACAACACAAGCTCTCTAGAGCTCAGTTCTTCAGACTTCGAACATTCTGGATTGTCCAACCAAACGTTTTACAAAGGGAAATCTGTGCCTGCAAAATATACAAGAACAACATGCAGAAAATAAAGAAGCTACACCAGCTGTGTTTGCAGCACAAGTAGCATGGAATGCGTGTATGGAAGGTGCAGTGAGTGCATAGGACAGAATGTCCCCTACAACATTAGATCCATCCACAAAGAGCAACATCATTCACTTGGTATGAATGGTTAACCAGGACCACTGCACACAAACACATTTTGTAGTGCCATTTAATGGTTCCACAGAGAAGGTTGAGGTAAAGAAGACGTTTCGAGAGACTTCTAAACTAGGCCTATATCAAAATTATAGGCCTATATCCTATCCTATATAAAAATTGCCTAATGGGTCGGTTGGCCGGTGGACAACCGTGGCCCTTGGAGGCCCCAGCCCCCATCACTATAACTCAGACATAACCATACAAAGAGTTCACTATGACTCAGACATAACCGTGGTCAAATATGGCATGTGTAATGCTGACTATGACAGCATTAGACTCAAACAAACCGTGTCATCATGACTTCAGACTCAAACCAATCATATAATGATCCATATAAGGAGCTCCGCATCAACCATGACCATTAAGTCCGAATATGGAGTGCATGAAGTCGCTCACTCCAATCTCTTGAGTAACCATGGCGATCTAACGTGGTCAACCCTAGATGACGTGAAATTCCAAAAGTCAAATACACAGAGCTCCTGTCAAATGCACATATATGGAGATCAACATGCACTGATGTCACGTCAAATGCACATATATGGAGATGAACATGCACTCATGTCATATTTATCACAATGTGTCATCAGGCAGCTTATAGAGACAATGAAGCATCTAGCTAGACAATATCATGTCAATCAATACAGCCTCTTAAAACAGTCATTGTTCCTAATATTGTTTCTTTGTGGTGTTTTCTGTCGTGTCTGTCTTAATTTACCTAGTCCTGCTTGTGAAACATTTGGAGCAACAATGCTGATATATTTAAAGCATGCAAGGTGCATTAAAGTGTCCAAACATGCTTTAACCAACATGCTCTATGTAGTTTGATGTTAGCCGCAAGTAAATCAAGATAAAAAAGAATACTCAAGAAAAAAAAATTATAAATCACCTGCAAAGAATTTATTGACAGAAAGTAACTCATAACATGTCTACGGTGGATTTTTACAAAACAAAAACTTTGCAGGTAGAAGGAGGATAATTAAATCTTTCCATACAGCTGCAATGTTGGTGAGTTTAACGTTGTTTAATACAATCAGATAGGACTTTTATGTTTGGATGAATGGGCTGCCTGTCAGGGGTTGGTATTATAACTCTAAATTCCAGATATAAAACATAGACTCTTGAGTTGCTTGCGACTAGTTGGATCAGTTTGTTTTCTATGTAAACATGTTATTGTGTTTTAACCAACCTGCTCTATGTAGTTTTCTGTCCATCAGAGTGTGTTGTGGCTCCAGTAGTGTTTGTAGTGTCTCTATCTCTCTCTGGAAGAGCTCACAGATCAGCTCTGCAGCCACAGTCAGCCGCTCGCTGACAAACACTCTGACAAGAAGCTTCAGCTGCGACAAATCACTTTGTTTTTCCAAAACACACATTATCTCCTCTCCTACCGACGTCAGTTGTTCATTTATCGACGACCTGAGAGACTCTATTTGACACATTTGAAGTAGTTTAATGGACATCTTTCGTGCTGGTCTTTAGGTCCCATAGATATGATGATGATCCACAGGAGAATGTAAACAAACAATAGACAGTTCCGGGTCAACGTGTTTCGCGCATGCTCAATGAAGAATCCACTGTTGCCTTCCGCCACCTGCTGGAGGAGGTTTGTAAATCACTGAATTATACTGTAAGTTCACACAAGTAAAATGAATGAATGAATGGACACAGGAGACAAAAATATGAACCACTTAAACCCCATATGGGTAACCAGAGCCCCTAAGGGCTAAATACTTGTGTCTTTTCTGTTATTGTGGGGAAAGCTTTCACTGAAAATAGCCGATCGACAAGCTCACAACGCGTCGCAGCGCTATGCCTTGTGAGCTTGTCGATCTGCTATTTTCAGCGAAAGCTGAAAATAGCTACTTTAAACCAAATAGCTATTTCAAACCAAACAAGGCAAAATTATAAAATAAGGCACAACTCTGATTGCCTTAACCAATCATTAGTGCTATTTCAATATCGTGTACTGTATGTAAAACCTAGGTGAATTGCCCATGATTGTCACTTTTGAGCAGCAAAACAATTTGCCATAGTATGAACATGTCAGACAAACAGCACAGAACCAGCATAAGCTCTGATCTTTTGAATTTTAAAGCAAAAAGTGAGTAGATTGGGGCTATGGGCCATTTACAATATTGATTCTCAGCAATACACCCGCCAAGTGTGAAGTTGATGAATGGTGTGGTTATTAGACGTGATTAAGTTTGCTATACCACTGATAAATTGCACTGTCAAGAAGAGTTGGGCAATTAATGTTCAACCCCATTTGATATTAAGCATATAAGGCCGGATTGGACTGCAATACCGAAATCAACCACTTGATGTCACACTTGACTCCGGAATAATGTGCCCCTGGCTGCCATTAATGTGTGAACTCTGTTAATCCATGAGGGCGTGACATGCGTGGGATAGCCATTCAGAGCCAGCCCCTTCACAGTCATAATAATTAATATGAAGGAAAATGAAATGAGCAAAACAGTGTGTGTGTGTGTGTGTGTGTGTGTGTGTGTGTGTTCCATGATGTGGCCTTTGTATAGTACAAAGACTGCATCACTCAATACAAATTGCATTGAATGAGAGCAAGACACATACACAGAGTGTCTGGTAAGAGAGAAATACATGCAAGAAATGATGTTGACCAGCAATGCTCAACCTTTCCTGGATCAGGGCCCACACATCTTCAGGTCTCTCTCTCTCTCTCTCTATTTTTTAATCTTTCAAATCTTAGTGTTTGGCCAGTGAGTTGGGGGCCCACTTGCAATATCCTCACGGCCCACAGGTTGACAAACAGTGATGTAGACATTATAACGGGCTCTTTCTCCCATCAGGTGCTGGTTGGCTCCCATGGGTGCACGTGGCTGACCGAGACCTGCACCGATGCATAAGTGTGCGCACTCTCTACTCTATCAAACTAATACATTATATAGAAACTCACCCAACAATAAACTGAAGCTAATCTGAAAAAACAACAACTCTTCTTGTGCAAAACAGATAAAAAGCGTTTGACTGACTAGTTAATTATGGAACAATTAAAAACCAACATGTTTCAGCCACAGACTGGACGTGCTGAAGTCCAGTCTGTGTTGTCAAAATGAACTGACAGGTAAACCATCCAATCACTGACACATTTCAGGTGAGAACCATCAGGCCAATTAGCACCATCAGAACTTTTATTAGTCCATAAAAAGATGTGGGAAAATCAGTTCATTGTAGTAACAATATAAAAAGGTCAACATAATAAAAAAGCTTTAGATAAACAGTAGGATTTACATTAAAAAATAGCAAAAAATAAATAAGCGGCTATATATGTAGTTAAACAGTGTCTTTAAATAAGCCATCTATAATAATTGAGACGTATGAAAATCTTACTTGTAACACAAAATATAACTTTGGTTTATAAAGACATAAGCCGCCTTCCATCCTTAAAATAAATAACAGTAATAATAACGCACCTAAATAATCATATTTTAACAGCATCGGGGAACCGCTGTTGAATTCATGTAGGGGAAACACTGCATATGAAACAGCTCTGTGTGGAGAGGGTTTGACAGATGCCAGCCAGTTATATTATTGGTTGAAATTGGTAAGTACCTGTCAATGTAATCAATGCATTACGTTTTGTTTGACAGTAATTAAGATTGGAGTTTTGTTTGACGGGACGGGGACTTAAGACTCATTTTATTTGTTTTATTCTATTGTTAACTCGGTCTCCATTAGGACCATGGATATACTCAAAGTGTTAAATATATATTTCATTTCAGTTGGTCTTTATAGCCCTGATGCAAAATATTGTCCTCTGATTCTGAACTTTTGTTTTCAAAATCAATTTCTTGTTATGGACTGGCACAGAAGACCCCCCCCCCCCCTTTAATTATACTTCCGCATATGTTTATTTTATCGCGTTAGATTTAGTGATTACTTTGCTTTGGCATCTGTGACTTTTCTATTGTCATACTGTATTAAGATGAATGTTCCTCATGATCTTTCAAAGATTTTGCAACAAACTGTATAGCTAAAGGGCTATTCCCCTGTATGAGTACTCATGTGGATCCTCAGTTGACCTTTTACACGAAAGCTGCGGCCACAAATTGTACAATTAAAGGGTTTTTCCCCTGTATGAGTCCTAACATGCCCCATCAGAGTTTCATTTAGACTGAAGCCGTTGCCACAAATTGTACAGCAAAAGGGCTTTTCCCCTGTATGAGTCCTCATGTGCCGCTTGAGAGTTTTATTTAGACTAAAGCTGTTCCCGCAAACTGTACAGCTAAAGGGCTTTTCCCCTGTATGAATCATCATATGTCGCTTCAGATTTCTTTGTATACTGAAGCTGTTGCCACAAACTATACAGCTAAAGGGTTTTTCCCCTGTATGTGTTTTCGTGTGGTTTTTCAGGTATTCCTTCACACCGAAGCTCTTGCCACAAACTGTACAGATAAAGGGTTTTGCCCCTGTATGAATGCTCATGTGGTTCCTTAGAGCTTTATTTTCACTAAAGCGGTTGCCACAAACTGTACAGCTAAAGGGCTTTTCCCCTGTATGATTTCTCATGGATAGATATTGTTTTGATGATGTCAGGTCCTGGGACAGGTTATTTCTCAAAGATAATCTTTGTTCAACATTTGGTGTCTTGTGTGATTTCAGTGTGTTTAAAACGGTCTGAGCTTCTCTGGTCTCCTCCCACTCATCACTGTCTTCAGTGTCAGATTCAGAACAGTGTGAAGAGAGGAGCTGAACATCACAGTCCTCTGCATCAGCTTGTGTTTTTATGTGTTCAGTTGAGGTGCTGGCTGGATGACCTGTCTCTCTGTTTACGTCATCATTTTCACCTTTCACTGTTGGTGATGTCGACATTGTCCCATCAGCCTCCTCTGGTCTTTGAAGTAGCTCTTCCTGTTCCTCTTTAATCTGAAGTAGCTCTTCTTGTTCCTCTTTAATCTGTAGAGGCTCTGGTTCCTCATGGACCAAACTGGGGCTCCACTCATGCTGTTCTGGTGAAGAAGACTCCTTTTTACACACAGGGACACAGTCTAGGAGGAGAAAATAACGTGATAGTTCAGTAAGGACAGATAACAATTTATTCCAACAATGTTACACGTTTGTACGGCCTACCACCAAACGGTGCGACTCCCTATCTTCATTCAAAACTACCATAAAAGAGAACCAACAGGACCTTCTAGCTTGCCACCAGAGTGTATGCCGTGGTCAGTAAATTATCTGCGGTTTGAAATTCTATACATGTAATGCCTAGAAGTGCACTGAAATAGCCGATTAATGCCTATAATGTTTTTTATTTAACTCTCAACAACAACAGGTCAGCTCGTCTCAAATAAATAACTCCCATCTCGACTACAGTTCCATCTGAACCAAAACGACGACGTGTGAGGCAGACATGCATGCAGAGACGTTCGAATAAGCATAGTTATACTTCGCCTGTAAGATGGTGTTGTGCGGAGAGCATAGCCAATGTAAAAGCCCTCAAGGCCCTGAGGATGCGACGCGTTGTGGGCTTGGAGATCGCCTAAGTTCACAGTGCAACACTGTTGTAAGGACGAAGTATAAACCCTGTTTTACCGTAATTCCTCCAACACTCGTGCATGGTTCTTTACCGTATATGAAACCCACACCTCCTCTTACACCATCAACCCTGGCTGGGGATCAGATTTTTTGTAGCCACAAATCACAGTATAAAAATAGAAAGGATTGCCAAGCCAATTTCACCAGCAATAATAGTAATACATTCATTTATTAATTAAAAAAAAGTATATAATAATTTTTGGGACGGATTACATTTATTTTGGGACAGTTACATTCGTATTTTGGGACGGTGGTGAAAAAAAACAATTTTCCTTTATTTTTTTGATGTAATACCCGACGCCCGATACGTGAATTATGTCATATCGGAACCTGATACCGATATCGGATCGGGCGCAACTCTAGTAATCCTTCAAATAAGTGTGGTAATTAATTGCTGTACCTTGTTGTCACCTTTCAACTCATTGGACATTTGCTTTGACACTCGGTCAACGCACAGGTCAACCTCCTGTCCCCACAACATGAACTATACTCTAAATTTACAGTGCAAGGCAACTGTAAAGGTCAGATAGCAAAACGGATGAGCTATTTAAGTAAAACAAATAGTTGTTTTGGCTAGGGTTTTTCAGGATTCTGTTTTGATCATTCAAGCATTCTACCCTATTGCAGCTACGTCTACAAAAGAAAAGTATAGGGATCTCAAATAAAGAAATGAAAGAAAACATAGGATTTTTTTTAGCACAGCCTTTTCTGTGCCAGGGACCCCCACGGAGGATTTGGTATTAAAATGTTAAAAACATATTTAAAATTCTTCACATTTTCTTTTAAAAAGGAAATAGCAGATCTACAAGGTCTGTTCAGAGGTTGTACATCGGCTATTTATTTTTCAAGTAGCCATTAGTTTAATATAGCATCATCAGTTCAGCAACTTTAACCCAAACTTATTTAGCTGTAACCAGCTGGAAACCCCCCAAGAACCACTAATTGTTTAGCCAAATGTATGTATATATAGGGGGCTGAAGTGGTTAATGTATGTTTTGCTATAATAATCAAAATCTACAACGTAACCAGTAACTAGAGTTTTCTAATAATTGTAGTGGAGTAAAAGTACAATATTTGCCTCTGAGAAATAGGGTAGAAGTAAAAGTAGGCTACTGAAAACTGGAAATACTCTAGTAAAGTAAAAAATACCCCCCCAAAAAATAAAATAAAATACAACAAAATTGTTGAGTAAATGTACTTAATTACTTTACACCACTGAAATATGTTGATATTGTGTTTTAACCAACCTGCTCTGTGTAGTTTTCTGTCCATCAGAGTGTGTTGTGGCTCCAGTAGTGTTTGTAGTGTCTCTATCTCTCTCTGGAAGAGCTCACAGATCAGCTCTGCAGCCGCAGTCAGCCGCTCGCTGACAAACACTCTGACAAGAAGCTTCAGCTGCGACAAATCACTTTGTTTTTCCAAAACACACAATATCTCCTCTCCTACCGACGGCCAGCTGTTGCTTTACTGAGTCAGCTGTCAGCTTTTGTAGTCGATAGACGATAGTACGATACATTTCCGGGTCAATGTCATTGTTGCCAGGTTTCACGAGAGAAATAAGGAGCCAGGTTTAGGAAAACAAGCCCAAAAGAAGCAACTAGGCCACATGAACACTTTAAATTAAACCCAGAATGCATTTACAAGCCGATCTACAAGTTGTGAGCTTGTAGATCTACTATGTTCAACATTCTTTTTTGAAAGAACACAATGCTCCCTGGCACAAAAGACGTATGAAAATATTTGAGAACCACTGGTTTGTAACAACATTGTAACATGTAACAACACAAATAACAACATTTCTTGGAAGCAAGTCTAAATAAGAAAGTACACTTTAGAAACAAGCCCAAAAAACAGCAACCCGCAACTAGCAACATTTACAAGCAACTTCACAGAAAAACAAGCCCAACGTTGCTTATAATAATCAGACATGGCAACAATATAAAAAAATCCAGGCATGGTTGATGAGAACTGTTGTCTTCCGCCACCTACTGGAATGACATGACACAGACAGGACACACAAATACCTAAGCCATTGTCCAGACAAAAATGTAGACATAGGGGGAATTTTGTGCAAAATTAATTCTGACAAATATCTATAATTACTTTTTAAGCTTTTATTTTTAAGCCTTTCATTTCTAGGGTTAGGGTTAGGTATATATATATACATACATAGGCCTACACACACACACACACACACACACACACACACACACACACACACACACACACACACACACACACACACACACACACACACACACACACACACACACACACACACACACACGAATATCGTGGAAAAGTACATTATTTCCGTAATATAATTTGAAAAGTGAAACTTTCATGTTCTAGATTCAATGCGCATAAAGTAATGTTTGGACCTAGTGTCCATAACCCCTCAAACAAAGGATTTATGCTACAGAAATGTCGACCATCTGGAGAAAAAAAAAGTTAATTTATGCACTCAATACTTGGTCTGGGCTACTTATAAAACATATTACTTCATCAATACAGTGTGGCATGGAGGTGATCAGCCTGTGGCACTGCTGGGGTGTTATGGAAGCCCAGGTTTGTTTTGATAGCGGCCTTCAGCTCATTTGTACTGTTGGGTCTGGTGTATTCCTCTTCCTCTTGACAATGTGTGGAATATTTGAACCACATCTCCCCTATTAAGTATCGTGCTTTGGATCACTGATTTTAGTATAAAGTTACCAAGTTTGTTTTGCGAAGACATTCAAATGCTATTCTCCCATATGTTTCTGTAGACCTGTTGGCCTTTCATTCTTTGCCACCTTAGAAACCCTTTGATCCATTGTTTGGAAGGGCACCCTGGGCCTTCTTCACCTGTTATTCAAAGTTGAGTGTTTACAGTAGAACAGTAAAAATAGGGGGTTGAAAGAACCCTTTTGGCCAGATCATTGTTATCTCTGAGTTCATTATCATATCAATTATCCTAGTTCCTTTCTCGAGAAGTTGCCAGTCTGTCAATGAAGTTCATCGAACCAAAGTCTGCAATCACTAACGTATACAGGTTCTTGGATTCATTCAAAAGCTAACAACATGTTGAGTAAGATGGTTTACAAAGTTTCATGTGGAAATATGGTTTAACGTAGAATACATGTATCCCTGTTAAGGGATTCAGTAAATGCAAATTGGTTCGACCATTGACTAGGAGAGCTGAGTCCAGCCAAATAAGAACCAGGGGAGGAGTTAGAAAGTTAGGGATGATCTGTTGACTGAAAGGTATAAATTGTATTGATTGATGTGATTTTGGGTGCTCTGTGTCATTCGATCCAAGGACAGACACCTTGCTGTAATCACTGTCTTGCAAATAAAGACTTACAAAGTATCTTCAACTCTGACTCAAGACTCTCTTCCAAGGCAGGCCTGCGACCTTATCACTGATAATATACGACATAAGTGGTTCCGTCACAATGCAACATGGATTCTTTATGGGGTTCAGGTCAGGCCAGTTGGCCGGCCAGTTAAGCACAGTAATACCACTGTGAATACAGCAGCTACTAGTAGTTTTGGCACTGTGGGCAGGTGCCAAGTCCTGCTGGAAAAGGAAATCAGCATCTCCATAAAGCTTGTCAACATACAGAAGCACAAAGTGCTCTAAAATCTCCTGGGTAGATGGCTGTGTTGACTCTGGAAAAACAATTAGTGGATCAATACCAGCAGATGACATGGCACCCCAAATCATCACTGACTGTGGAAACGTCACACTGGACTTCAAGCAACTCTGACTCAGTGCCTCTCAGCTTTCCTCCAGACACTCTGGAAACTTGATTTCCAAATAAAATGCAAAATGAGGAGCAGGAGCAGACACAATACTTATGTTTCTCAGTCAAGTTTTATTTCATCTTTGAGAAAGAAAGTATAAGAAAGAAAGAATAAAAGTTTGGTCTTTGTAAACATCTATATTATTTGTGTCATTTTAAAAATACTGTTTCCTTTCTACAACATTTCCAACA